>NC_091474.1:241912191-242232061 GCF_036971445.1 Narcine bancroftii | reverse complement strand
GGGAAGGACATGTCTCACTGGTGAGCCGGAACGCGGTTAATCGGGCGAGAGGGAGGGAAAGAGGGGAAGAGGAGAGAGAAAGAGGGGAAGAGGAGAGAGAGAGAGGGGAGGAGAGAGGGAGAGAGAGGAGGAGGAAAGAGGGAGAGGAGGAGAGAGGGAGAGAGAGGGGAGGAGAGAGAGAGAGAGGGGAGGAGAGAGGGAGAGAGAGAGAGAGGGGAGGAGAGAGGGAGAGAGAGAGAGGGGAGGAGAGAGGGAGAGAGAGGGGAGGAGAGAGGGAGAGAGAGGAGGAGGAAAGAGGGAGAGGAGGAGAGAGGGAGAGAGAGGAGGAGAGAGAGAGGAGAGAGAGAGGAGGAGGAAAGAGGGAGAGAGGGGAGGAGAGAGAGAGAGAGGGGAGGAGAGAGAGAGAGAGGGGAGGAGAGGGAGAGAGGGGAGGAGAGAGAGAGAGGGGAGGAGAGAGGGAGAGAGAGGAGGAGGAAAGAGGGAGAGGAGAGAGAGGAGAGAGAGGAGGAGAGAGAGAGAGAGGAGAGAGAGAGAGAGAGGAGGAGGAAAGAGGGAGAGAGGGGAGGAGAGAGAGAGAGGGGAGTGAGGAAGAGAGAGAGAGGGAGGAGAGAGAGAGGGGGAGGAGAGAGGGAGAGAGAGAGAGAGGGGAGGAGAGAGGGAGAGAGAGGGGAGGAGAGAGGGAGAGAGAGGAGGAGGAAGAGGGAGAGGAGGAGAGAGGAGAGAGAGGAGGAGAGAGAGAGGAGAGAGAGAGAGGAGGAGGAAAGAGGGAGAGAGGGGAGGAGAGAGAGAGAGAGGGAGGAGAGAGAGAGAGAGGGGAGGAGAGGGAGAGAGGGGAGGAGAGAGAGAGAGAGGGAGGAGAGAGAGAGAGGGGGAGGAGAGAGAGGGAGGAGAGGAGAGGAAGAGGGAGAGAGGGAGAGGGAGAGGAGAGAGGAAGAGAGAGAGAGGAGAGAGAGAGAGAGGAGGAGGAAAGAGGGAGAGAGGGGAGGAGAGAGAGAGAGGGGAGGAGAGAGAGAGGAGAGAGAGTGGAGAGAGAGAGAGGGGAGGGAGAGGGAGAGAGAGAGAGAGAGGGGAGGAGGAGAGAGAGAGAGGGAGGAGAGAGAGAGGGAGGAGTGGGGTGGGAGGAGGGGGGAGGGGAGGTGAAAAACGTTCACCCAGAGAGTGAACATCCAGGTGCGGTCCTGCAAGAACCAGCCACAGGTAACATGGGCGACTCGCCCAGAGTGGGCTTGGGGCCAGACCGGGTGTCCTCCCTCTCCCTCTCCCTCTCCCCCTCCCTCCCCCCTCCCTCCCTCCTCACTCTCTCTCCCCCTTCCCTCCCTCTCTCTCTCTCTCCCTCCCTCTCTACCCCCTCCCCTCTCTCTCTCCCCCCTCCCTCCCTCTCCCTCTCCTCCCTTCCTCCCTGTCCCCCCTCCCTCCCACTCTCCCCCCCCCTCCCACTCTCCCCCCCCTCTCTCTTACCCCCCCTCCCCCAGGGCTCGTTGCCGACCGTGCCGTGACACTGTTGGCTTTGATTTGCCCATTTCACCAGCTGGAAACTGACAAGTCCCGGCTTGAACTTCCCCCGGGTTCCCCTCCTGCTCCTATTCACGTGGGGGGGGTGAGGGGGGGGGGGGTCTGGTTTGAGGCCAGAACAAGGCGCTCCTGTCAGGCCAGTCTCATTTGCACCATTTTCTGGTTGTGTTCCAATTCTGATTTCCTTGTTTTTTAATGGAGTTCCTTGAAGAACTCGCAGGCAATGAAGCAAGTTACTGGTCGCACAGTTACTGCTGTAAAGTATGTTACTGTTTGCTCATCTTCTGTCTCCATCCAATGATATCCTGGCTGCCAAAGGAGGCATCTGCTCCAAAGATGTTAGAAGACAGAACAGTCCTATGTAAACCTATGTCAACACTCAACAATCCAGCCCTTCCCTCACTCCCAGAACCTTCTGTTTTTCTTGCATTCATGTGCCTGACTAAAGCTTCTTTCAGGAGGCCAGAATACCCCGATGTAAAGCAGCATATTCTACCGAATGCGGCTGTCGGGAGGCCACTTGAAAGAGCGTATTGATGCGGCTCGGAGGAGACTCACCAACCCTCCTCCGGAGAGGGTGGAGGCTGGTACAATAGGGAGATTCAAAAGACTCTTAAGCTGCTTTCAGGTGCATCCTCTGCCAAGAATGCACCTGCAGAAGCAGATACAGCCCTGTGGAATGGTCATTCAGGTGGCAGCCCTGAAAGTGCCGCACTGACCACCTGAAAGGGACAGCAGAAGAGG
This sequence comes from Narcine bancroftii, assembly GCF_036971445.1. Taxonomy (NCBI): domain Eukaryota; kingdom Metazoa; phylum Chordata; class Chondrichthyes; order Torpediniformes; family Narcinidae; genus Narcine; species Narcine bancroftii. Next base: position 242,229,805 of record NC_091474.1, on the reverse strand, counting down.
CGCCTCGGAGCGCACTCCAGTGCCTGTCAGTGCGGAACGTTGGGGGAGGGGGGGCTGTCAGGTGCAGGGATTTGGGTCGCCGGCTGATTGTCATCAACCACCCCGAGCAGCCACTTTTAGGCAGCTGCATTCAGGTACCTCGGGGACTCCTCAGATGCACCCACCGCTCCCTGGGTTTTATTTAAAAAAAACTTGTGTCTGAGGTTTACCAATAACAAGGGGTGTGGAGGCATTGGGTGCACTGTCATCAGAGAGCATCAAGGACCCACACCACCCAGCAGACGCTCTGTTCTCGCTGCTGCCATCAGGAAAGAGGTGCAGGTGCCACAAGACCCGCACCACCAGGTTCAGGAACAGCTGCTCCCCCTCCACCATCAGACTCCCCAGCAACAAACTCAATCACAGAGCATTGACGGCATAGGGATTACTTAAAGTGGGCTGTGAGTGGAAAGAAAAAGGTTGAGAACCCCTAAATTAGTCAGTTAAACAATTAGTTATCTTACTTGTATTAAAACATTCTGATACCGTTTTATTCGCCATGAGGGATGGGCTGTGCCAAAATGATCTTGAAACCATTTCAAGTTTACATTTGCACAAGCATTCAGTGCATACAGACTTTTGTCACAGGTTAAGAATTGGCACAACCTCAGAGTGAGGTGCACACTGACAACTAAAAATTAGAGGGAACATTGGATCCTGAGTCACAGAGTGGTTAGAAATAGGCCCTTTGGCCCACTGTTGACCTTCGTCGATCACACTAATCCCATTTGAAAGTTCAGATTTATCATCCATGACGTCACGTTCAACCCTGAGATTCTATTTCCTGCAGGCCAGGCAGATTCACCACATATTGGTAACTGTAAACTGTATTTAAGAAGAAAGGAATATCAACATAAGAGAAAAATGTAAACAAACTACTCAATACAGGACAATAAATATTCAATAATAAATAATGTGCAAAGTCCTTAAACAAGTCCCCGATTGAGTTTGTTGTTTTGATCTGACGGTGGAGTGGAGCAGCTGTTCCTGAACCTGGGGGTGCGAGTCTTGTGGCACCTACACCTCTTTCCTAATGGCAGCTGCGAGAACCGAGCGTGTGCTGTAGCAGCGTTCCCTGCAGATGTTCTCGATGCCTCTATTAATTCCATATCCCCTCATGCCCTGCCCATTGGACTACATGTCCAGATGCCTCTTCAACATTGTTCCTGCCTCCACTACCACCACCTCTGGCAGCTCATTGCAGATCTTCATGTGAAACTCGGGTCTCCTGAGAGGGATTGTCGGTAACCTGTGACCAAGTAAATTATTCCAAAATATTTGCATTATAGCTGTATGCATGTGTGATTAATATGTGCTGTGTGTGCTGTTACGAGCCCAGAGGACCCCAAAACCCAGCAGCAATAGATATTTACCAAGACAAATGGTTACTTAAACAAAAGTTGCTTTTAATTATCTTTAAACATGAAAACAGAATCACACTTTAACTTATCACTATTGACTTAACTAACCTAACAACCCCCTTCTAATTCTAAGCACACGTGTATGTAATGTGTGTGTAAGTTCAGAAAAGTTCTTTAATTCACAGTCCAATCTCACTCTCCAAGTTCACTGGTTGCAGTCAATTCTTATACTGTGCATAGAATTTAACATTTATAAAGTTCACCAGGCTTTGGTGCTTGAAAGGTAAATGGTTACCGCATAGGAAGGTTCTTGTCAGTTTTCAGAGAGAGATTTGTTGTTCCAGGACGTCCACAACTGATTCCTTTTTAATCAGCCACTTCAGTGTCTTGCTGACGAAACTTGCCTGCTTCAGGTTTCTCCAGATGATAACCTCTTTCTTTCAGGTCCTTTTTGTTTTCCTTATTTCAAGTGAAACATTAGACAGCCAGTCCAGTCCTCTCCTCTTGCATGAACCACAAGGTCTTTGACTAGGCTGTCTTCCAAATGGGGTTTTCTACAAGCTTGCCAGCTTGTCCTGTTCCAGTTCCAGCTGCTATTGCTGGCTGTAACACTGTAGAACTGATCTCTCTCTCTCCCCTCTCTCTCTCTCATAGAGAAAGCCTGTTTGACTCTCTCTGGTTGCAAAACCACATGACTCTCTTAGAACAGCAAGTTCCCCTCTATAAGAAGGCGGCTCTGACAAGCTCTTTCATCTGTTGCCTTTTTGTAAACAACAATCCATTAGTGAAGTCTGTTGGGCACTCTCCAAAGCTTTTGTAAAGGCTCTGAGGCCCCAACATGTCTAGCATGAGTAGAGCTCTAGTATATTAAATAAGATCTGTTTTAAAGTGTTTGTATGTGACCAACAACTGACAAACCCTACCCCAATTTATCTCCTAATTTATTTATTATTGAATATTTATTGTCCTGTATCGATATACTGTTATAGTGCACTGCAGTCCGGACAAATGTTGTTTCATCCTTGTACAGTTAGAGCAGAACCTCTCTGCTCTTAATTCAACCCCTCTCAGTGGTAAATGTTACAGCAATGTCCTCATTTATCGACTGTTTCCCCAAGGACAAGTTGGCCAATTCTAAGCATTGGAAATGAATCGATGAGGTGTGTCTCTAGAAGGCAGCCCACATCATAAAGGACCCACCCTCCCCCCATCGCCTTGGTCACAACCTCTTCTCGCCACTACCTTAGGGCAAAAAGGATGTGGATGGGGTACAGACTTTAAGGGAGGCAGAATCATTTCCGAGGGTTAAAAAAATGTCGATGCACTGGAGGACATGCATTTAAAGTGGTGGGGCGAGAGGGTGATGCTTAGGGGGGGGACAAGTTTTGTACAGAGAGTGGTGGGTGCCTGGAAGGGGCTGCCAGGGGTAGGTAATGGTGGAAGCAGATACGATAAAAATGTTCAAGAGGCTTTTAGATAGACATGGAAGGGAGGGATATGGATCATTATCTATCAGCAGAGATTTGGCTTAATATGGGCAACATGTTCAGCACAGGCCTGCCACCCATTTCAATTCTCCATCCCATTCCCTCGTGGACATGTCTGTCCATGGTCTCGTGCACTGCCAGAGCGAGACTTCCCGCAAATTCCCAGCACCTCATCTGGGCACCATCCAACTGGAAGGCATCAATATCGAATTCTTTGGCTTTCATTAAATTCCCCCCTCACTTATTTCTTCCCCCCCCACCCCATCGTCTTCCCTCAACTCTGTCCCTCTCTTTCCCCATCTCCTTTCGCACAGACATGATAAATTCTCACTTCTCCTCTTAACACCTTTTGTTGGTCTGGATTCCTCCTCCCAGCCGGCGCTGTCTATATTCTGAGATTTCCTGCTTCTGCCTCGACCCAAAGAAGGACTCAAGCCTGAAACGTCGGCAATGTATCCGTGTCTCCTATAGACACGGAGTTCCCCCAGCATTTTGGTGGGTTTTTACCACGATCACAGTGTCTGCAGACATTTGTGTTTCATCCTTGTATCTCACTGACCCTCAGTGGTAAACATCAACTTGGATTTATTCTGTTTATACCCCTTATAATTTTGTAAACCTCCCCCTATTCTCTAATGCTCCAGGGAATATAATCCTGCTGCAGGATGACCAATGATCTGCTGCACATCGTCTGTGGCATGAAATGCAAATAGGAATATTTATCTATCCTTTTTTATTCATTACCTTTTGTTTCTATTGGGTGATAATTGAATTTATAATTGTTAGAGTTATATACCTGCATGGCCACAGCAAGTGAGACTTATGTCTGTCAATAAATGCCCATCCAATTCCACCACGTCTGGACCTGGCCCGTCTGGACTCTGTTCCACCCTGTCTGGATCCGGCCCTTTGGTTCCACCCCACTTGGCTTCAGCCCATTTGGTCCCTGTCCTGGCCTGTCTGGATCCAGGCTGTTTGGGTCACAGCCCACCTAATCCCTGTCCCCCATCCACCCGTGTTCCATCCTGTCTAGTGCCCATCCTGCCCCATCTAGTCCCAGTCCCATCTAGTACCCGTCCCAACCTGTCTAGTCCCCACCCCAGCTAGTCCCTGCCCCGGTTAGTCCCTGTCCCAACTCGTCTAGTTCCAGTCCCATCCCAGCCCATCTAGTCCCAGTTCTGTCTAGTCCCTGTCCCTGCCCTGTCTAGTCCCCGGCCTGCCCCATCTAAGACCCCATCCAGTTCTCATCTAGTCCCATCACAGCCCCATCTAGTTCCCGTCCCACCCCATTCCTCTCCACCCATTTCCACCCTATCCAGTCCAATCCCACCCCACCCCACCTCACTCCACATCCCCCCCACACCAGGTGATGAGGAACCTTTGAGTTCCTCCCTCACCCCCCATCGGGGAAGGCCAAAGTTTGCTCACTTCACCCAGCCGAGAACCCAGAACTGCGGAACCTTACCTCACAAAGGGAGGCGCTCAGGTCATCGTGCCTGCGGCTCGCCCCCTCCTGCCCACACCTCTCCCCATGGGCCTGCACATTTGGTCCTTTTTAAGCCTTTTTCCAGACCCCTGGAGATCCCCTCCCACCTCTCCTTCGGGCACTCCATCTGCAGGGTGTGGGGAATGTCCCCCTGCCCCCTCTTCCCCTCTCGGGTTCGCCGCAGGTGAACCCAGACCTCCCTCTGTCAGTTCCCCAGCCCTCTCAGAGAGGATACGTTTGGTTTATCAGAAGCCCCCATTTCGAAGGCCTCCGTTAAATCTCCTCTGCTTCTGAGTGAAAGCATCCCCGAACCCTGCCCAATTACTCGACAGGCACCCCTAGCAGCACCTCACCGGTGAAGGGGTGTGGCAGTGTCCGTCTTCCTGCTCGCTGATCAAATCCGTCAAGATTGTCTCTTGGGCAGGCTCGGAAGATAGAATCGACTTCGTTCCCAGGCTCCTCTTCTAAATAAACCTTCGTGCTCACCCCCCACAGAAGATCCAACATGGTGGCGTTCAACAGCACCGGTTGCTACAATCCACTGGGGAAGTCGGAGGAGCAGCGGGGCAACAGCTTTGGAGGCATTCCCACCGTGCTCCTCCTCTATTTCATCATCTTCTGGGTAAGCAGCGGGCATGGGCAAGGGGGGCAGGTAACCCAGCGAGGGTGGGGAAAGGGGAGGGGACTCCTGAAGCTCCAGGCTGGTAGGAGGGTGGAAACTTGAATATGAAATCTGGGAGCAAACCAGGAGCAGGTGGAGGGCCCCAATCAAGAAGGCCAATGGAATTTAAAGCTAAAAAAAAATTGTAGAGATACAGCATGAAAACATGGCCCTTCCGCTCCACGAGTCCGTGCTGCTCAAATGCCTCAATTCAGCTAAAATTCTGGTTCGTTTTGAACAGTGGGAGGAACCTGGAGGAAACCCACACAGACACGGGGAGAACGTGCCAACTCCTTACAGACCGCAGCGGATTCGAACCCGGGTCACTAATAGAGTTGCGCTGACCGCTACCATGCTGCCACGTTGGACTTCATTGCTGGAGGGATTGAGTTAGGAGCGGGGGGTGGGGGGGCGGTGGTTCTGCTGCAACTGTACGAAGTACTGGCAAGGCTGCATCTGGAGCACTGCGCGCAGTTCTGGTTTCCTCACTTGAGGAAGGATCCATTGGCTTTGGAGGAGGTTCACCAGGTTAATTCCAGAGATGAAGGGGTGGGGTTAGTCTACTTATTGTATTGAAGGGTTTGGGGGTGCAGCAGGAAGCAGGCTTCAAGATTCAAATCACAATCACCAATGATCTGTTAGATAACCAGTCAAACAATAGAACAGGGCAACGGCTCTCCCGTTGCACTCACTCACACACTCGTGCTGACTTGCACCCGACCGTGGGACCTGTCGGGGAAGAAAGGGGCTCAAGTGCAGTGGGAGGCAAGAGGAGAGGATTCCCTGAGTGTTAGACCCTCTGAGGGAAAATGTGCCCTCGCGTTAGGGCTACCCATGGGGATTTCACAGCCTCCCACCCCAGGGAATACAGAGGACTGTATCTCCATGTACTGGGATACCCTGGCTAGCCTTAGGGAGCACAGTGCTCCGTTATCTGTGGTCCTCACGGATAGCGTCCACGTAGCGGCCACGATCTGGGCAGGGAGCTGGAGCATTGCCGTCTCTCCTCATAGGCTGTACTGGTGGCCAATCAGCAATCTCCTGTTATCGAGGACCACACCCTTTGTCCAGTAACCGGCCAATCAGATGCGTGCCTGCCCACAGCCTGAGCTTGCACTGTCATTGGTTGGCCCCTACTCCGCCGAGCAGGGACTTTCCCGCCCTGTAGAGCAGGGGCCAGTGACTGGGGCCAGTGGGTGCTCAGGCTTGTGGGCAGGCACACACCTGATTGGCTGGTTGCTGGACAGTGGGGTGTGGCTCTTCATAAAAGGAGATTGCTGATTGGCCAGGGATACAGCCTATGAGGAGAGATGGGTCATCTGGGACTGTACTCACTGGAATTTAGAAGAATGAGAGGGGATCTGATAGCAGCATAAAATTCTGAAAAGGATTGATAAGATAGAGGCAGAGAAACTGTTTCCACAGGAAGGTGAGACCAGAACAAGTGAACATGGCCTCAAGTTGGAGGAGTAGATTTAGGACTGCTTTTCCCAGTGAACGGTGAATCTGTGGAGTTCTCTGCCCAAGGAAACGGTAGAAGCTGCCTCATTAAATACATTTAAGATGCATGTTGACTTTTGAAGAATAGGGGAACTAAAGGTCACGGGGAACGGGGTTGGTAGGTGGAGCTGAGTCCACGGCCAGATCAGCCATCGAATGGTAGAGCAGGCCTGACGGGCTGAATGGCCAACTCCTGCTCCAGACGTCCTCGTGTATCCATGGATCCAGTCAACATTTCAGGTTTGGACACACTTTGTCGAGACTGGGACGAGATGGGGGGGGAGATAGCAGTGGGGAAGGGTATCGGATAAATGCAGGTGGGAAAGGTGGAGAGAGAAGTCGGGGGGGCGAGGGGGTTGAGAGGAAAGTGGGTCCAGGTGCAAGTGGAACCGGATTGGAGTGGGTTATTTCAAACATTACTACAGGCCCTTCAGCCCACGATGTTGCGCTGACCGACTCCACAGCAATCTTACCCTTCCCCCCTCCTCACACCCAAAACCCTCTTTTTTACATCCATGTCCCTGTCTAAGAGTCTTTTAAATGTCCCTATTGTTCCAGCCTCCACCTCTGCCCCTCAGCCTCCTACGCTTGCAGGGAAAATCATCCCTTCTCATAACTGAGGAGGCCATTTGTCCCTTCTGCTCAGACCAGGGCTGACGATGATATCTGACTGGTTTTGTTTCTCATTGCCTTTTGCATTAAGGATCCACTCCAGATGTGGGCCAATTGATGTACCCAGGGCACAATGAAGGACCCCACCCAGCAAGATATTCAGGAAAGGTGCAAAGTCCTGAATACGGCCTCTAATTTCCCATCTCCTGTCACACCCAGCTCTGCAAAGCAGGTGCGCCCAGGTTATTAGAGCCCACATTTTTTTGCTGTTGTTTCCTGAAAGAATGAAATGGGGATGCGTGTAAATGTTCCTCGTAGACAGATAGTGGCAGCTGCAAGTTGAAACAGGAAAATCTGTGATACACAAAATCTATCAGTCAAGTTTATTGCAGGGCGTTGAGACAGCATTCTCTGGTCCTCAGTGCAAAATACGCAGACACACAAACAGGCATAACACACGTACGTACAGACAAACAATACATATGCACGGCAAGTATTCATCTAAACAAACAAATAAATATTGTTTCATAAATAAGAGGGTCTTGGATGGTGGGCGTAAGCAGTTCCCCCCTTCACCATTCTCCCTGCCCGTGGGGAGAAGCTGTTCTCCTCAGCCTGATGGCGCTGGCTCCGATACCCCCGATAACTAAAGCTGCAGAAAGCAGCATGGAACACCGCTGTAACGAGCAATCAAAGCTAATCAGCAGCCTTGAAATCGACAAAGGGCCCAGGCCCGAAACGTCAGCGGCCCTTCCCATGGACGCTGCGTGACCTGCTGAGTTTCTCCAGCTCGTGTCTGTGTGGCGTCTGCGGACGGTTTAAACCCAAGTACTTATTATCTTGATTTGGTAATGAGTTTAAGGTGCATTAATGTACATAGGTACCAACGTTCTTACTTTGCTGCAGCCAAATTGGTACTATGTTTAAAAAAATAACTCTAACTGTGAATATTAAATTAAAACAAGATTAAAATTGCAAAAGATGGCACTTTCAGGTGGCCACAATACCTGACTGTAAAGCCACCTATTCTACCCCAATGCGGCTGTCGGGTGGCCACCTGAAAGTGGAGAACCCGGCCAGGAGGAGCACTTACCTAACCCTCCTCCTGTAGGTATAATCTCCGGCTCCGAGAATCCTCTGTTGCGCCTGAAAGCAGCAGTGGGACTACGGTCACAGTCCGCAGGAGCCGGCATTTGCTCGGACGCGGCTCTCCTTCAGCCAGCACGTTCAGGTGACAGAAAGGTGTCTTCTCCACGGCTACCTGAATATCCCAGCTGCACCCCCCCCATCCGCGTCTGCCGGAGCATTATCTGCGTCCGAGCACCTGAAAGGGGGGTATAGATTAAAAAAAATTCAGTTACCACAATGGAAGAGAGAAAAAAAAGTAGCGTTACAATAATGCAGATCCTTTTTTTTGAGAGAGATCTAAGGTAAGTTTTATAACACAGAGAGTGGCAGGTGCATGGATTGCATTGCCGGGGGATGGTGGGGGAGGCTAGTTCAATAGGGACATTCAAAAGACTCTGAGACAGGGATACAGATGTAATAGTAATCGAGGCAATGAGGTAGTGGAGCAGGTTTATGCAGGTCAGCACAACTTTGTGTCGTACTGTGTTATTATGCTGTATGTCCTGTATCACTAGAGGAATGAGGGGAGATTCACGGGACTGATAGTTGGAAAAAACTGTTGTTGAACCGAGAGGATGACTAGGGGGCAGCAATGTTGGCCTAGTGGTTATTGCAATACCTTTACAGCGCCAGCTATCAGGACTAGGGTTCGAATCCTGTGCTGTCTGTAAGGATTTTGTACATTCTCCCCGTGTCTGCGCAGGTTTTCCCCGGAGGCTTCAGTTTCCTTTCACTGTTTGAAATGTACCGGGGGGGGGGGTGGGAGGTTAAATTGGGCGGCATGGGCTCATGGTCCTAAATGGCCTGTTACTGCGCTGTTTCTTTCTTTGGCTTGGCTTCGCGGACGAAGATTTATGGAGGGGGTAAAAAGTCCACGTCAGCTGCAGGCTCGTTTGTGGCTGACCAGTCCGATGCGGGACAGGCAGACACGATTGCAGCGGTTGCAAGGGAAAATTGGTTGGTTGGGGTTGGGTGTTGGGTTTTTCCTCCTTTGCCTTTTGTCAGTGAGGTGGGCTCTGCGGTCTTCTTCAAAGGAGGCTGCTGCCCGCCAAACTGTGAGGCGCCAAGATGCACGGTTTGAGGCGTTTTCAGCCCACTGGCGGTGGTCAATGTGGCAGGCACCAAGAGATTTCTTTAGGCAGTCCTTGTACCTTTTCTTTGGTGCACCTCTGTCACGGTGGCCAGTGGAGAGCTCGCCATATAATACGATCTTGGGAAGGCGATGGTCCTCCATTCTGGAGACGTGACCCATCCAGCGCAGCTGGATCTTCAGCAGCGTGGACTCGATGCTGTCGACCTCTGCCATCTCGAGTACCTCGACGTTAGGGGTGTGAGCGCTCCAATGGATGTTGAGGATGGAGCGGAGACAACGCTGGTGGAAGCGTTCTAGGAGCCGTAGGTGGTGCCGGTAGAGGACCCATGATTCGGAGCCGAACAGGAGTGTGGTTATGACAACGGCTCTGTATACGCTTATCTTTGTGAGGTTTTTCAGTTGGTTGTTTTTCCAGACTCTTTTGTGTAGTCTTCCAAAGGCGCTATTTGCCTTGGCGAGTCTGTTGTCTATCTCATTGTCGATCCTTGCATCTGATGAAATGGTGCAGCCGAGATAGGTAAACTGGTTGACCGTTTTGAGTTTTGTGTGCCCGATGGAGATGTGGGGGGGCTGGTAGTCATGGTGGGGAGCTGGCTGAGAACAAAACAAAGGACTCTACATCACCTTTGTTGACCTCACCAAAGCCTTCGATACTGTGAGCAGGAAAGGGCTTTGGCAAATACTAGAGCGCATCGGATGTCCCCCAAAGTTCCTCAACATGATTATCCAACTGCACGAAAACCAACAAGGTCGGGTCAGATACAGCAATGAGCTCTCTGAAACCTTCTCCATTAACAATGGCGTGAAGCAAGGCTGTGTTCTCGCACCAACCCTCTTTTCAATCTTCTTCAGCATGATGCTGAACCAAGCCATGAAAGACCCCAACAATGAAGACGCTGTTTACATCCGGTACCGCACGGATGGCAGTCTCTTCAATCTGAGGCGCCTGCAAGCTCACACCAAGACACAAGAGAAACTTGTCCGTGAACTACTCTTTGCAGACGATGCCGCTTTAGTTGCCCATTCAGAGCCAGCTCTTCAGCGCTTGACGTCCTGCTTTGCGGAAACTGCCAAAATGTTTGGCCTGGAAGTCAGCCTGAAGAAAACTGAGGTCCTCCATCAGCCAGCTCCCCCTACTGCGCTGTAGGTCTAAAAAAAATTACTAGAGGATTCGATAAGATTGAAAGTGCTGAGAAGATTTATCAGGATGTCATTGGGACTTGAGGAACTGAGTCCACGGGGAGAACATACAAACTCCTTACAGGGAATGGTTATGACTATTCCCTGGAGGGCAGAAGAATGAGGGGAGATTTGGTAGAGGTGAACAAAATTACAAAGGGATAGAGTAAATGTAGGTCGGCTTTTTCCATTGAGGGTAGGTGAGATAGAGACCAGAGGACAGGGGTGAAAGGGGAAACTTCTTCACACAGAGAGGTGGGGGGGGGGGGGGGTGTGGAATGAGCTGCCAGCTGAAGTGGTGAATGTGGGCTCAATTTTAACACTTTATGACAAGTACGTGGATGGGAGGCGCATGGAGGGATAGGGACTGGGTGCAGTTCAGTGGGACAAGGCTGTTTAATAGTTTGACACAGACTAGAAGAGTCTGCTTTGTCGTGTTCTATCGTAGAGGTGCTGGCCTTCAGGCTCCTGTACCTTCTGCCCGACGGTGGCAGTGAGAAAAGGGTGCGACCAGAGTGATGGGAGGGGGGGGGGGGTCCATGATGATGTTGGCTGCTGCATGTCGAGGCCTGCGATGGATGGGAGGTCGGAGCCCTGTTGCACTGACAGTAAACTCTACTACATATCAGTGATTACATTTATAGCATGCGTCTGTAATATAATTCAAGCACAAGTAGTCCATTCAAAAGACCTACCACCAGCCGGGTTGATTGCACATCAGAGCAACTTTACCTTTAGTCAAATGCAACCTTTTGTTCTTTAACAGGTGAAGGTTAAATTTTAAATTTAGGCATTTTGGCCAATGAGTCCGCGCCACCCAATTACATCCTATTGACCTACAAACCACCTCCCTGCACGCTTTGAAGGGTGGGAGGAAACCAGAGCCCCCGGGGGAAATCTACGCAGTCACGGGGAGAACGTATAAACACTTTACAGAGCATGGGATTCGAACCCCAGTTACGAGCTCTGTAACAGCATTGTGCTAACCTGAAGTGAGTGGAAACTGGTTTTTCTGGAACCACTGGAAATCATGTAGTGCTTCTCAGAGATACTGAGGGTGCGTTTGTGGGTTAATGTTCTTCACGTCACCCCCGTACAGACATGGGAAAGTGGAGCACCGTGTGGCCATTCAGCCCCTAGTCCTGTTCCATCACTCGCGGCGGATCATTCCTCTCAGTACCCCACTCTATCTCTTGGAAACCTGAGGCAATTAGGCATTCCTTCTCCCCCACACCCACCCCACCCCGGAAAGTCTGCCAATGATGGGGTCGAGTGCAGTACACAAATGCGCCGGAGAAACTCAGCAAGTCATGCGGCTGAAGGTTGACCACCGTTTCGGGCCCGGGCCCTACGTCAGGAATCTGGACGGAAAACCTGTGGAGGTGCCTGAATAAAAGGTTGGGGGGGGGGTGGGGGAGTGAAGAGGAGGGAGGGACAAGGGGAGGAGCACAGGTGATGAAAGGTGGGAGGGTAGAAATGATAGGGGTAGCTGTAAATGGAGAGGGAAGGGAATGGGATGGGGAGTTAGAGGATAGGAGGCAGAGGGATAGGGGAAGAGGGAGGGGAAATCAGAGAAGTGGACGCTTGTCCTATCTGGTTGGAGAGCGTTCGGACGGGATATCCAGTTTGTGGATAACCTCTGTTTGGCAGCGCATGAGGCCTTGGATTTATGGTGGGGCTTAAGGTGGAATGTGAGTTTAGGGGGACCGTTTGAAAAGCACCGCCATCGGTGCTCTGTGGTGAGTAAAGGATTGCTTAAGGTGGGATGTGGGTGGGAAGAAAAAGTTTGAAAACCACTGTTTTAATCGTCCCTCACTGACTCGTTATGTGCACGGTTTCAGATCTCGAAAGGAAATGGGCCAATGACAATTTTACTCAAACAAAATATTTCAGTAACAATTGGGTCTGGGGCAGTGATTCTCAACCCTCCCTTCCCACTCACATATCACGTTAAGCAACCCCTTACTAATCACAGAGCACCGATGGCAGAGGGGTTACTTAACGTGGGACGTGAGGGGAAAGGAAAAGGCTGAAAACCACTGATTTAGACAGACACATGAACTGGCAGGAAATGGAGGGATATGGACCATGTGCAGGCACTTGGGATTAGTTTAAGTTGACATTGAGGTCAGCACAGTCACGATAGGCCGAAGGTTTTTTTTGGTCTTTTCCTGTGAATGTAAACAAGGCAATCTGCAGATGCCAGGGCCTGGTGCAGAATGCTGACATGCTGGAGAAACTCAGCAGGTCATGCAGCGTCCAGGGCAAGCCAAAGGCAGTTGCCGTTTCGGGCCTGAGAAGGGAGGGAAAGGGTGGCCAACTGGAGGAAAGGAGGCAGAGGGGGTAAGGGAGAGACCCTTCTGCTCCCCCCAGGTCTGCCTCTTTCCACTCTACATCCCCGCCCCCCCCCACTGTTCTTGTCGGTTTCAGTTTTATTCTTCACAGTGTAATCTTATCTGAAAATTCCTGCAGGTTGTGGTACATTGTGTGGTTGTGCGTGCAACATACCTCGGTGTCGTATTTGTGCATACAAGTGTGTCTGCACTGATGTGTGGGTGTGCATAGCGAGTGAGATTGTGTGTGTGAGGAGAGAGCGTGAGTGAGTGAGATTGTGAGTGTATGTCTATGTGAAAGTGTATTTGAGTGAGTGTAGCGTCAGTGCGTGTGTGAGTTAGTATGTGAGTGGGTGTGAGTGCACACAGGAGGGAGGTTGCATGAGCGTGTGAGTGTGTGTGTAAGTGTGCGAGTGTGAGTGCGTTCAGAAGGGAGGGTGCACGAGCGTGTGTGCGAGTGAGCGAGTGTGCGTGAGTGAGAGCAGGGTGCCTGTGTGGTATTTGTGATTGTGCAATGTGCACATGTCCCCATTGGTGGGTGTGACCTGCGCTGACTCTTGTTCTCTCCTGCAGCTCCTCATCCTGGTGTTCTCCATCCTGAGGAAGGCAGCCTGGGACTATGGGCGGATCGCTCTCGTCTCCGACAACGCCAGGTAGTTCTCCCCTCACCCAGTTCCCTCTCCATTCGTGGCGATCGTTTGGCCAAATTGGGTGCCGTCAGTGTCTAAATCTTGAGGGAAACGCATTAACTTCTGTCACTAAACACGTGGCTTCGCAAGTTTGGTCAACAGACGCCATTGGGATGAAGGAGGAAACTGATGCACCCTGGGTTGGCGGGGAACCTGCCTAGTTGCAAACAGAATGTGCAAACTCCACACAGGCAGCACAGGAGGTTGAACAGGGATCATTGAAGCTGTGAGACCCTCTTTCCTAGCCAACAAATCCCCCACCCTGATCAAGGGTTCTGGATGAAAGATCGACCCTTCTTTCTCTTTCCCAAAGATACTGCCTGTCCTGTAGTTCCCGCTTTTCATGTTCCGCCAGCTCAGGTCCTCTGGCTGTAACCTGACAAAACATCTGGATGCAGGTCCTCCCTTTGCACCCTTGGTTGGGAACGTGACTCCCCCCCACCACCGTAGTCACAGGGACCCCTGTCCAGAGGTGCTGAAGGGTGACTTCAAACTGGAGCATTCCCGATCGAGCTCGAACAGCACTGACCATTGACTGAAATTTGGATGGGGAGGGAGGGGGTCATTAGGAGGCAGAATCTCCAGGGAATCATCACATGATTGACAGCAACCAGTGTGTGCGCTTGAGAGAAAGCATGTGTGCATGAGAGAAAATGTGTCTGTGTGTGAGTAAGATCATGTGCATGTGTGAGAGCAAGATCGTGCATGTGTGTGAGAGCAAGATTTTTTTTGTGCGTGTGTGTGTGTGAGAGAGAGAAGTTCATGTGTGTGTACCCATGCGAGCTTGTGCAGGTATGATCGTTCTTTTGAGTGTGGGTGTGCATGCGTGTATGTTCCAGCAAGTGTATGTTTTAGAGTATGTGTATGCATCTCTGCACATGTGCTTGTGTTGTATATGTATGCACATGTGCATGCATCTATGTCAATGTGTTTCTGCATGTACACATACATTCATGTGTGAGTGTGTGCCTACATGTGTGTGCATCTATGTGTATTTGTGTACATGTGTGTGTATGTGTACACGTGTGGACAAAGCACGACTCCTGCCCTGCAAATTTAAGGGAATCTTTGCAGTGGGACTGACCCCACCCCACCACCCATCCCTTCAGCAGGGGGAGCGGGGAAGATGGGAGCGAGGTCTCAGAGCCCCGTTGTGAGCAAAGGAACATGTTTTTTTTTTTTTTTTTTTTTTTTTTTTTAAATTTTTTTATTTTTCACACCATAAATCACATTAGCCATGATATACACTATTTCTTTTCACATATATACAGTGACTTTTTCTCCCCCCCCCCTTTCCTCCCAAACCAACCCCCCACCCCCCCCCTCTCATCCATTTTAGGTATACAATCTAGGTTGCATTAAGCCAGTCAGACAATGTTGTCATTCAACAAAATTACACCAGAAATTCTACTGAGTCCATTCTTTTCTTTCCTTCTCCTTCCATCAACTTAGGTAATGTTTGTCCCCGGTAGGTTTTCGCTATTGTATTTAATGTAAGGCTCCTATACTTGTTCGAATATTTCAATGTTATTTCTTAACCAATATGTTATTTTTTCTAATGGAATACATTTATTCATTTAAATTTGGTAGTTTCTTCCTTTTAATTTGGTTATGTATTCCATTAATATTTAAAGACATATAGTTCAGCGTAGCCCTTTTATATTTTGTTTATCTTCTCTTTCCGTTTTTCCATCATTACCTTTCCTCCTTTTCCATTTCTGTTTTCTTATTTTCAACTCTTTATAAGACAACATTCCTACAACATCTAACATTTTCCTTATTCTCCTATTTCTATCTTATTTATCCCCAATCTCCCCTTCACCTCCTGAGTTGTCCTTTATCCCTTGTCGGACAACCACATCTCCCCTCTCCATTTGGATTTGCGAATCCACTCGCAAGCGTCAACTGATTTTGCAGTGACCGCTATTTCCCCCCACCCCGCCTCCCCCAGAAAAGATTTCACTTTTCATATGTCACAAAGGTCCCTCTTTTAATTCCCTCCTTATTCTCTCTATTCCATTACCTTCCCTTATTAATTCTTGTCTATACTATCCATATTTTCCTCTAAGTACAGATACATTCATGTATGCTCATTGTCTCTATTCACTCTTATACCTCTTTACCTGCATACATCTCAATCGTGATCATTTTTACTCTCATTACCCGTCTTCATCCCTCAGTCTATTTTTGTCTTTACCCACATACATATCAGTCGTGATCATTTTAACTCTCATTACCCGTCTTCCTCCCTCAGTCTATTTTTGTAATTGTTCTGCAAATTTTCGTGCTTCTTCTGGATCCGCGAATAGTCTGTTTTGTTGTCCTGGAATAAATATTTTCAATACCGCTGGATGCTTTAGTATAAATTTATACCCTTTCTTCCATAAAATCGCCTTTGCTGTATTGAACTCTTTTCTCTTCTTTAGGAGTTCAAAACTTATATCTGGATAAATGAAGATTTTTTGCCCTTTATACTCCAGTGGTTTGTTGCCCTCTCTTACTTTTTCCATTGTCTTCTCCAGTACCTTTTCTCTTGTAGTATATCTTAGGAATTTTACTACAATAGATCTTGGTTTTTGTTGTGGTTGTGGTTTAGAGGCCAATACTCTATGTGCCCTTTCTATTTCCATTTCATGCTGTAGTTCTGGACATCCTAGGGTCTTAGGGATCCACTCTTTTATAAACTCCCTCATATTCTTGCCTTCTTCATCTTCCTTAAGGCCCACTATCTTTATGTTATTTCTTCTGTTATGGTTTTCCATTGTATCTATTTTTTGAGCTAGTAGTTCTTGTGTCTCTTTAGTTTTTTTATTAGATTTCTCCAATTTCTTTTTTAAGTCTTCTACCTCCATTTCTGCTGCTACTGCCCGCTCTTCCATCTTGTCCATTTTTTTTCCCATTTCTGTTAAGGTCATCTCCATTTTAATTATTTTCTCCTCTGTGTTGTTTATTCTTTTTCTTAAATCCTTAAATTCCTGTGTTTGCCATTCTTTAAATGATTCCATGTATCCTCTAATAAGAGCAAGTATATCCTTTACCTTGCCTCTCTTTTCTTCTTCTATTTCACCATACTCTTCCTCTTCTTCTTCCTCTGGGTTGACCATCTGTTGTTTCTTTGGTGCCCTTTCCTCCTCTTCTATCTTGTTTCTATTGTCTTCTGTGGTCTCTTCTTGCTGCAGGTGTTCTGCAGCTGTCGTTGCCGGCTGTGGAGATCGACTCCCCAGCTGGTCCCCCCTCCCGTCGGTGTGTTTTTTTTCATTCGCATGCGCGGTTGCGCACTTTTGTTCGGCTCTGCGAGCCATTTTTGTAGTCCATTATTTACCGACCTGAGGGAGCGGGTTTCTCTCTCCGCAGCGGGCCTCTTCGGACAGGTAAGGCCTTCACCTTTTCCCTCCTTTGTCTTCTCTTCCTCTCTTCTTACCGTTGCTTTCGACTTTTCTTTTTTTGTCGCCATCTTCTTTCCACCTTTATACTCACTTTTCTGTAACTTTTATTTCTGTGCCTTTGTGTTTTCTCTTGTTTTTCCCGACTTTTCTGGAGAGGGCTGGAGTTCACCGTCCGGCCACTACTCCATCGCGTGACTCCTCCCGCAAAGGAACATGTTGACCTTGAGCCCTTTCCCCTTGCAGCGAGGCCACAGACGGTCCCAACACCTACAGACGAATCTCCTCTTTCTCCAGATCCAACGAGCGCCTCATAAAAGATGTCGTAAGTAGCAAGATCCATCTCCCACTCCCCCCTCCTCACCGGGACCCTTCCCTCGCAGCTTGCCCCTGCAGCCACCTCCTGCTCTGTGATGGGGGGGATGGGGGCTGGCTCTTCTTCCTCTCTCCTCGTCTCAGCTCCCCCCCTCCCCGCCAACGCTCCCTCTCTTGCTGGTTCCTCCCTCCAATCTCTCCCCCAGGAAGACCATGGCTGTCACCATAACCCTTAATATCCCGACTATTTGAGAATCTCTCCAAGTGTTTTAAATATTTTTTTTAAATGGGCCCCCTCCTCAGCTTCCATGGGCACACGTATACCCGTACATCAACACAAACATGTACGCACAGATCACCCAAACTCACCCTCTTATGGGCAGTGTATTCCACAGACTCACCTCTCTCTGGGAAAAGCAGTTCTTCCTCATCTCTGTTTTAAGTCTACTCCCCGAATCTTGAGGCTCTGTCCTCGAGATCTCACCTTCCGGTGGAAACAACCTTCCTGACTAACTTATCGATGGGAAGTAAATCATGAAACTCTGCAGACACTGTGGTTGAAGTGAAAACATACGATGCTGGAGAAACTCAGCATGTCAAACAGTGACCTTCATGTAGCAAAGATAAAGATACAAAATCAACAGTTCAGGCTTCAGCCCTTCATCAAGGTCTGGGAAAATGTTGGCAACTGTCCGAGCACAAGAGTAGAGGGGAAGGGGTGGTGGCAAAGGCAGGAGGTGATAGGCAGAGAAGAGAGGGAGGGGACAGCAGGGATCAGGCTGGGTGGGTGGAGGGGGAAGGGAGGGATAGCAGGGAGCAGGCCGGTTGGGTGGAGGGGGAAGGGAGGGGACAGCAGGGAGCAGGCCGGGTGGGTGAAAGGGGAAGGGAGAGGACAGCAGGGATCAGACCACGTGGGTGGAGGGGGGAGGGAGGGGGACAGCAGGGAGCAGGCCAGGTGGGTGGAGGGGGAAGGGAGGGGACAGCAGGGAGCAGGCCGGTTAGGTGGAGGTGGAAGGGAGGGGACAGCAGGGAGCAGGCCGGATGGGTGGAGGGGGAAGGGAGGGGACAGCAAGGATCAGGCTGGGAGGTTGGAGTTGGAAGAAGGGGACAGCAGGGATCAGGCTGGGTGGGTGGAGGGGAAAGTGGGGGGAGAATTGGAAAGGGGAAGGGAAGGGAGAGGGGAAGAGGGGAGCAGGCCAGCAGAAAATGGAGAAGTCGATGTTAATGCCAACTGGTTGGAGAGGGCCCAGACGGTGTTGGTCCTCCAATTAGCGGGTGGTCTTGGTGGGACAGTACATGTGAGTGTGGGAGTGTGACACAGACCTGAAATGGTTGTCTACTGAGAGGTCACTGGTGCGGACGGAGCGAAGGTGCTCAGCGAACATCCCTCCTCCCCTCGATTGCTGCTGTCCCCGCCCTCGCTTCTCCACCGATCACCTCCTGCCTTTGCCATCCCTACCCCCCCACCTTTTTGTTTGGGATTCTCTCACACCTTGATGAAGGGCTGAAGCCTGAAACTTTGGTTCTGTGTTTTTACCTTTGCTACATAAAGGACACTGTTTGACCTGCTGAATTTCTCCAGTTTTTGAGTTTTTCCCCACACCTCTCTCGACTCCTTCCCTCCTTTCTCACACCCCCTCTGGGTGGATGGGATACTGAACTTCAGTAGCCTTTGGAAGGATGGCAAGACTCACTGTCACTACTGCAGTGAGGCACAGTGGGGTTGGGAGCTGAGGGGTGTCATGGCATGGGGGGTTGGGGGGGGTTGGTGATGGTTTTTGGTGATTTGGTTACACCCTGGGAGGGTGGGGGGGGGGGGGGGTGGTTCCTCGCTGAGCTGTCAAAGAGGAGTCCAGTAGACGTTGACTGACTCTGCCTGTCTTCACAGGGCATCAGCTCGTGGATAATGAACACCTTCACCATGAAGTGAGCATCTCACTCACCAGGAACTCCTGCTGCTCAGGATGGGGCAAGAATGGGCACCTGGGAGCGCATGGGGTGGGGGTGGGGGGAGAGCATGGGGTGGGCTGGGCTGGGGGAGAGGGTGGGAGGGTAGTGAAGGGGTGGAGATAGGTGAAGGGGTGTGGGGTGTGGGGTGTGGAGAGGGGTCTCCAATGGAGGATGGGTTCCCCCCTTTCTCCCACCCACTCCTTTTCTTCCTCTGGCCTTTCTCCCTCCAGCACCCCTCTTCTCCCACTGGCACCCACCTTTTCTCCCTGTGGCACCCCTTTTCACCCTTCAGCACCCACCCCCCTTTCTCCCTCTGCCCCCCCCCCCAGGTTTGTTAAAGCTCTAAATCTCTTCCCCGTCACCTTAAACCTACTGAACATTCTCTAGTTTCTGATTCCCCTACTCTAAGCAAAAGACTCAGTGTTGTTGTCTGAATACACTGCTGGGTCTTGTGACTGGCTGGGTGCTGAGCAGGTAGGAGGTGAGATGGGGGGGGGGGGTTTGAAGTAGGGTGGTGAGGGGGAGAAAGTGGAGGCACCCATGGCGGAGAGGTCCCCAGTGGTTGGTGACAGGTCTGGTGGGAACTAGGGCAGGAGAGTGGGGTGGGGGGAAGGGTAGCGTTCGACTGGCGATGCCCAGACCCCCTTCCCCCCCAACATGCCTGGCTTCCTCCGCAGGGACTGGGAACTGCAGGAGCAGTGCGGAGATGACGCCTTGCATTACCTCTCCTTCCAACGGCACCTCATCCTCCTCCTGACCCTGATGAGCATCATGTCTGTGGGCATCATCCTTCCTGTCAACCTCTCTGGTAGCTTGCTGGGTAGGTGGAAATTCGTCTCGCCCCTCTCCCGCGGGATCCTGCTGTGCATTTCCAGCCACATCAAGGTCTAGCTCCAGTTGTCACATTTGAGAAGGTTCTTCTGAGAGCAGTCTAACAGGTAATCCCTGACATTCATGCGTCACGCAAACAGCCCTCCCCTTCGTGAACTCCATCGACATCTCCCGCTGCCTGGGAAAGACCGACAACACACTGAAAGACCCAAATCGCCCCAGACACACTCTTATATACATTTATTTAAAATTTTAATATAAATTTAGGAATACAACACTGTAACCAGCCCTTTCGGCCCATGAGCCCAATTACACCTGATTGACCTACAAGCCCTGGTACATTTTGAAGGTTTGGAGGAAACAGGAGACCCCGGGAAAACCCACGCAGACCCGGGGAGCACGTCCAAACTCCTTACTGACAGCGCCGGATTTGAAACCCGATCGCTAGCACTGCAACAGCATTGCTCTATCCACCATGCTAACTGTGCCACCCTGTCGCGGGGGTTGAAGTGGGGGGGGGGGAGTCTCAATTGTGTGAAATCGTGCACCATCAGGCTTAAAAGCTGCTCCTTCCCCACAGCCATCAGGCTCCTGAATGAACCCCACCTCGCTGCTCCCATGCTGCCCTTGCTTGGCGCTGATTGATCTTCCTGTTCATTGTAATCCTACACTCTGTAAATTGTGTTCTCTTCACGACTGAATGATGTTAGAGACGACCTGGTAGATCACCATGATGGAATAGTAGAGCAAACTTGATGGGCTGAATGGCCTAATTCTTCTGTTTCATTATGGTTTGCCTATTCACAGAAGAACTCTTCTCACTATATTTGACCGTTTTGGACAAACGTAAAGGTGTTGAAACACCCTAGCTCCTGATGTGGACGATCGTTCAAGAGTAATACCGGGGCGGGGTGGGGCGGGGGGGGGGAGCAGGCTGCAGTGTCAGAAGTGCCTCCCCACTGTTTTGTATCTCAACAACCCGAGGGATCTTCCTACGTCCCAGGTAGGGCGTGGAGCATTTGCTTCCGGTGACGAACAGCTTGCCTCCCAGTCCGAGTGGCACAGCAAGTAGAGCTGCTGCTTCACAGATCTGGGGACTGGGGTTCGATCCCCAGCTGTTGCTTGTGTGGAGTTGGCCGATGTTCCCTTGTGACCTCGTGGGTTTGCTGTGGGTGGGATGAGAGTAATGATGTTGAGTTTATTGTCATGCACACGGTACAATGCACATACTGAAATTCTTGCTTGTTACATAGAACATTACAGCACAATAAAGGCCCTTCAGCCCATGATGTTGCGCTGACCTACTGTATATAAACCTACTCCACAACAATCTATTCCCTTCCTCGCACCCAAAATCCTCATTTTTTAGCATCCACATTCCTGACTGAGAGTCACAAAGTAATGTTACAGCTGTATAAGACCTTGGTTCGACCCCACTTTGAATAACATGTACACTTCCCTCACCACAGGAAGAATGTAGTTGGTATAGAGAGGGTGCAGAGGAGATTTACAAGGATGCTGCCTGAATTGGAGAGTGGGTCGTATGAGGGCAGGTTGAGTAAACTCAGCCTTTTCTCCTTGGAGTGACGGAGGGTGAGGGGTGACCTAATAGACGATGAGAGGCATTGATTGTGTGGACGGCCGGAGGCTTTTCCCCATAGGGCTGAAAGGGCTGACACCAGGGGTTATAGTTTTAAGATGCTTGGGAGGGTAAGTACAGGGTAAGTTCTTTGCGCAGAGTGATGGGGCCATGGAATGCCCTGCCAGCAACGGAGGTGGGGGCGGGGACAATAGGGTCTGTTAAGAGATGATGAGACAGGGTCACGGACCTGAGGAAAATTGGAGGGTTATGCAGTACGGAGATTCTAGGCAGTTGTTAGAGTAGGTTATTGGGTCAGCAGGACACAGTGGGCTGATGGGCCTGGGCTGTGCTGTAGATTTCTATGTTCTAAATGTCTCTGTTATACTAGCCTCCACCAACACCGCGGCAATGCATTCCAAGCACCCACCACTCTCTGAGTTCACATTAAAAAAAAGTGCCTCTGACATCTCCCCCAAGCTTTCAATTTAAATGTAGAATGCACAGCATGGTAACAGGCCCTTTCAGCCCACAAACCCTCTCTGCCCAATTACCCCCATTTGACAGACAACCCCCAGTACGCTTTTGAAGGGAGGAAACTGGAGCACCTCGGAGGAAACACAGATACATGGAGAACGTACTTACAGACAGCGCGGGATTCGAACTGGCACTGTAACAGCGATGTGCTCACCACTCTGCTAATGTTAAACTAGTTCAATTAAATTAAAAGAAACAATAAATACAAAAGAAATAATATTCCCAAAGGAGTAAATGGCTCTTTGGAAGAATGTGCAACGAGATGGCCTGTTTTCCATGAATCGATGGTTCGGTTGAGCAGATGCTGTTTACAGGTCAAATGCATGGCTTTGTTCCTTTAAAGTCTTATCTCTTTTTCCCTTGATCTACAGAAAACGACCCTGCAAGTTTTGGGAGAACAACAATTGGAAACATAAAAATCAAGTAAGTACCCCAAGGGCCCCAGGTCCTGTGCTGGTTAGTTGGAATGAGAATGCGCGAGAGCAGGACTGTTTGAACAGCTGAGAGGTACGTGCGGACAGGCCATTGTGCAAGGGCGAGAGTTAGAGAAGGGAATGGAGGCTTTGGCTCAGAATCTTCGGTGAGAAAAGGCGAGGTAAGGACAGCCCTGTCGAGGAACAAAATGATTCTGCAAGGGGTCATGTTTTTTTTTCTTATTTCTTTCTCTCCATTTCATAGACAGTGCAGCCTCTTGCAGAGTGTGTGTTGTCAGGGAAGCCAGCAGTATCCCTGATGACATCATCAGCGAGAAGTACATCCAGCTGCAGCTCCTGACAAGCTGAGTTCAGGAATTGGAGCTGGAGTTGGAGGAGGAGAGAGAGAGAGAGAGAAGAGGAGAAGGGAATGGTCATTGTCAGAGTGGACTGAGTCAGAGTGTAAAAGCTCTACTTGAGAATGGGTAAGAGGTGAGGGATAGTAGGAGTTAAAGTAAGAGGGCCACCTGACTCAAGGAACAAAAAGGGCACAGGTAATGGCAGGTTTTAGATACAGTATCATACATTTTGTTCCTCTAGTCACAGTGAGAATGGTAGCCAAGGCAGGGGATGCTCCTCTGCAGAATGTGGGTCGTCAGGGAAGCCAGCAGTATCCCTGACGACTTCATCAGCGAGAAGTGCATCCAGCTGCAGCTCCTGACAAGCCGAGTTAAGGGATTGGAGCTGGAGTTGGATGAACTCCAGATCATTCGGGAGGCAGAGGGGGTGATAGACTGGAGTTACTGGGACACTATCACACCTAGGAGGTAGGAGGAGGGTAGATGGGTGACAGTCAGGAGAGGAAAGCAGACAGCCAGGGAGTGTAGGGCACCCCTGTGGCCGGCCCCTCAATAACAAGTATACCATTTTGGATACTGTTGGAGGAATGATGTACCGGGGGGTGGGGGGGGCAGGGGCGGGACAAGCCACAAAATTCACCCATCTGGCAAGGTGTCTGGTCTGGTGGCTAAGAAAGGAAGGGAGGAGAAGAGGCGGGTTTTAGTTACAGGGGATTTTAGTTCGGGGGACAGATTGGAGGTTCGGTGGAAGGGATCGAGATTCCCGAATGTATGTTGCCTCCCTGGTGCCAGGGTCCAAGGTATATCAGATCGAGTTTGTGGCATTCTCAGGAGGGAGGGTGAGCAGCTAGATGTCATGGTCCAGATGTGGGTGGAAAGGGTGATGAGGTCCTGCAAGGAAAGTTCGAGGAGCTAGGCGATAGGTTGAAGGACAGGACCTGTAGGGTAGTGATCTCAGGATTGTTATCTGTGCCACGTACTAGTGAGATTAGAAGTAGGAGGATAAAGCAGCTTAACATGTGGCTAAAGACATGGAGCAGGAGGGAGGACTTCAGGTTCATTGGACTCTCTTCCAGGGAAGGTTGGACCTGTTCTGATGGGACGGTTTGCATCTGAACTGGAAGGGGACTAATATCCTTGCAGAAAGGTTTGCTAGTGCTGCTCTGGTGGCGGGAGGGGGGGGGGGGGTTAAACTAGATTAGCAGGGGGGTTGGGAAGCAGAGTGCCAGAGCAGATAGAGGAGTGGAGGAGGGAAAAGATGATGTGAAAATTGCATATAAAGGCAAAAATCAAAGTGTGTGTGGTGGAAATAATGTTCTCAGGTGTATCTATTCCAATGCAAGAAGTATTGGGGGAAAGCCAGATGAGCTTAGGTTGTGAATTCTGACACTGTGCCCATTAGTGAACCTTGGTTGCAGGAGGGGCAGCTCAATCTTCTGGGGTTCTGTTGTTTCAGACGTAATAGAACGGGAGTTTGGGGGGCATGAAAGATGGAGGATTGGCATTGCTCATCAGGGAAAATATCACAGCTGTGCTCAGACAAGACAGACTAGAGAACTCGTCTATATGGGTGGAGCTGAGGAACGGGAAAGGAATGACCACACTCATGGGGTTGAGCAAGAATTGAAGAAACAAATCTGTAGAGAGATAGTGGGCAGTTGCAGGAAACATAAGGTTGTGATAGCAGGGGATTTCAACTTTCCATATATTGGTTGGGACTCCCATACTGTAAAAGGGCTGAATGGCTTGGAGCTTTGAAATGAATTCAGGAAAGTTTTGTAAATCAATATTTAGAGATACCAACTAGAGAGAGTACAGTTCTGGATCTCCTATTAGGGGATGAGACAGGACAGGTGTAGGGGAACATTTTAGATCCAGTGATCAGAATGCCACCATTTTCAAGATAATTGAAGGATTGGTCTGGGCCTCAGGTTGATTGGAGAAAGGCCAATTTTGAGGAACTGAGAAAAGTTCTCATTGGGCAAGGTTGTTTTTGGGGCAAGAACATGCGAGTTAAATAGAAGATCTTCAAAGGTGAACTTTTGAGAGCACAGAGTTTGTATGTTCCTGTCAGGATCAAAGGCTAGGTTACCAGGCATAGGGAACCTTGGTTTGAGGGATATTAGGGATCTGGTTAAGAAGAAGAGAGAGGTGTATAACAGGTTTGGGCAACATGGAGCAAATGAGGGGTACAGAAAAATGCAAGAAAAATCTCAGGGAAAGTATCAGGACAGGTATATCAAGAACAAAAGGATAGCAAGGGACAAATTTGGACCCCTCGACGATCAGAGTGGTCGGCAATGTATGGAGCCAGAAGAGATGTGTATTTTTGCATCATTATTTACTCAGGAAACTGGCACAGAGTCGATAGAAATGAATAAAATAAGCAGTGAGGTCATGGAACCTATAGAGATTAAAGAGGCGGAGGTGCTTACTGCCTTAAAGCAAATAAGGGTGGATAAATCCCCTGGGGTCTCTCAGACCTTGGTGGATGTTGATGTAGAAATTGCAGGGGCTCTGGCAGAAATATTTAAAATGTCCTTAGCCACGGGTGGGGTGCCAGAGGATTGGAGGGTAGCTCACATTGTTCCGTGGCTTAAAAAAGGCTCCAAAAATAACCCTGGAAATTATAGGCCAGTGAGCCTGAC
Source organism: Narcine bancroftii (assembly GCF_036971445.1). Lineage (NCBI taxonomy): Eukaryota > Metazoa > Chordata > Chondrichthyes > Torpediniformes > Narcinidae > Narcine > Narcine bancroftii. The sequence goes on along the minus strand of NC_091474.1, from coordinate 242,204,222 downwards.
GTTAGTAGTAGATACATTTTTGGAAGGTGTTCTCAGAGATTGGATATACAATTATTTGGATAGCCAGAACCTGATTCTGGAGAGTCAACGTGGTTTTGTGTGTGGTCAGTTGAGTTTGTAGTTTTTCAAGGATGTTACTAGGGAAGATGATGGAAGAAAGGCTGTGGATGTTGTCTACAAGGTCCCACAGGAAGGTTCAGACGCTGGATATTCATGGTGAAGTCGTGAACTGGATTCGACAATGACTGGGCAGGAGAAGCGAGAGACTATTAGTGGTGGATGATTGCTTGTCAGACTGGAGGCCTGTGACTAGAGGTGTGCCTCAGGGATCGGTGCTGGGACCATTGCTGTTTGTCATCTATATCAATGATCTGGTTGATAATATGGTAAATTGGATTAGCAAGTTTGCAGATGACACTAAGATTGGAGGCGTTGTGGACAGTGAGGGTGGTTTTCAAAGCTTGCAGAGAGATCTGGATCAGTTGGAAAAATGGGATGAAAAGTGGCCGATGGAATTTAATGCAGACAATTATGAGGTGTTGCACTTTGGAAGAAGAAAGCAGGGTAGGACATATACAATAAACGGTCGGGGACTGAGGAGTGTGGTAGAACAGCGGGATCTGGGAATACAGATACATAATTCCCTGAAAGTGGCATCACAGGTAGATAGGGTTGTAAAGAGAGCTTTTGACATATTGGCCCTGATAGATCAAAAGAGTTAGGAGGTCACGGTGAAATTGTAGAAGACATTGGTGAGGCCAAATATGGAGTACTGTGTACAGATTTTGTCACCTAAACACAGGAAATCTATCAATAAGACAGAAAGAGTGCAAAGAAGATTTTCTAGGATGTGGCCTGGACTTCAGGAACTGAGTTACAGGGAAAAATTAAACAGGTTGGGACTTTATTCCCTGGAGCGTAGATGAATGAGGGGAGATTTGAGAGAGGTATCTAAAATTATGAGGGGGACAGACAGAGTAAATGTAGGTAGACTTTTTCCACTGAGGGTAGGTGAGCTACAAACCAGAGGACCTGGGTTAAGGGTAAGGGGAGAAGTTTGGGGGGAATTTCTTCACACAGAGAGTGAATGGGAGTGTGGAATGAGCTGCCAGCTGAAGTGACAAATGTAGACTCAATTTTGGATAGGTACATGATGGGAGGGGTATAGGGGGAGACAGTCTGGAGGCAGGTCAGTGGGATGAGGCAGAATAATAGCACTGTCCAGAAGGGCTGAAAGGCCTGTTTCTGTGCTGTTGCTGTGTTCAATAGTTCAGCACTCCTGTCTGCCTGCCCTGGTGCGATCTGTAGGCCCTGGCCTGATGCCAGTACTCTTATCTGTTTGTTCAGGCCTGTTGCCTGTACTCCTATCTGTAGGCCCCAGGTCTTTTGCCAGCTCTGTTCACACCGAGTTTGATGCTGCCTATTGAAGAGTGATGGGGAAATCTCCTTAGTTTAAACTTGGATCTCGGTGTTTTGACAAATCTGGGGGCCTGTTTTGTATTGTAGGAATGACATCCTCTGGGTTCACACCGTTTTTGCAGTTGTCTACCTCATGCTCACTCTCCTCGTCCTGAGGCACCACACCTCTTCCATGCAGTACAGAGAGGATGATGTGGTAAGGCTTGACGCTCCGCCTTTTCTGGCCTTTGTTCTCCCGAGAGCTCACTTTCTGGCCACCCTCCCCCGTTCTGCACTTTGTACACCTCGTGGGAGTGGCGGCGTTGACCCGTCTACCAGCGCCGCAAGCGGGTCTGATGCCATCCGGCAGCCATGCAGTGGTGGGGGAAGGAAACAGCGGTCTAGCGGGAAAGGGGAGGGGAGGATTCTGAGTTCATACCATCCTGGGCCTAGGGTCAGTGGGCAACACATGGAGGAGAGAGTGCCAGTGCCATAGACAGAGCTTCAAGTGCGCATTGTCCAACCAAATAGGTGTGAATTTTGGAAGGTCAAATCTGAAGGATAATGGCAGCATTCCCAACTGTGTGGAAGAACAGAGGGTCTTTGGGGTCCAAATCTATAGATCTATTATCTTTTATACATTTTTATGTATGTATATTTGCATATGTATCACTTGTTCGTACAGGTATGTGTGTGTCATGTGTGGTTGTTTTGCACCGAGGACTGGAGAATGCAATTTCGTTTGGTTGCACTTGGGCAATCGGATGATAAATAAACTTGAACTTGATCTCTCCAGGTTGCCACGCAGGTTGATAGAGTAATTATAGTATTGTTGGCCTACACTAGTCAGGGAATTGAGTTCAAGAACCGTGAGGTAATATTGCAGCTTTGGTGAGCTCACACTGTGTTCAGTTCTGGTTGCCTCATTACAGGAAGGATGTGGAAGTTTTAGAGAAGGTGCAGAGGAGATTTACCAGGATGTTAACTGGACTGGAATCGTAACTTCTGAGGCAAGGTTAGCAGAGTTTAGGCTTTTCTCCTTGGAGCAAAGAAGGATGAGAAGTGAGAATAGGGGTCTGCAAGAGCAGGAGATGGGTGGAAACCTTAATAGAGGTCTCCACCCTATTTCTGTTCAAAAGGGACTTCCTTTAATTCTGAGGCTGTGTCCTCTGGTCCTTGACTCTTTCCTTCCCCCCACCATCCCCATCCAAACCTCCCCCTCACCCCCCCATTATGCCCCGTGGTGACTTGGAACACCTTGCACCAATGAAGCCTGTGCCAAGAGGAGTGGGACCTCTCCCCCCCCCTCCCTACACCACCCCACCCTGGTGAAAAGGGGCTGCTGATCAAACAGGTGGATCCCATAGAACAGGTGGATCCTACAGCACAGAAACAGGCCCTTCGGCCCATCGAGTCTGTGCCGAACTATTCTTCTGAGTCACGCTGACCTGCACCCGGAGCATGTCCCACCCTCCCTCATTTTTTTTTTCTTAAATGTCAAACTTGAGCCCGCATTTAGCACAACCCAGCAGCTCGTTCCACACTCCCACTCCTCTCTGTGTGAAAATGTTACCCCTCATCTTCTCCCCTTCCACCTTTAACCCATGTCCTTTTGTTCTTGTCTCACCCAACCTCACTGGAAAAAGCCTGCTTTACTATACTCCTCATTATTTTGTTGACCTCTATCAAATCTCCAGGGAATGAAGTCCTAAACTGTCACTCAGTTCCTCAAAATCCCAGCAACATCCTAATGAATCCCCTCTGCACTTTTTCCATCATATCGATGTCTTTCCTATATTAGGCGACCAAAACTGCACACATCACTCCGAATTTGGCTTCACCAATGTCTTGTAAACGACTGGCTTACAAAATCAAGGCTCATGGGATTGGGGGAAAAGTATTGATGTGGATTGAGAACTGGCTGGCAGGTAGAAGACAGAGAGTTGGGATAAATGGCTCGTTTTCTGAGTGGCAGGCGGTGACCAGTGGGGTACCACAGGGATCTGTACTGGGACCCCAGCTGTTCACAATTTATATTAATGATCTGGATGAGGGGATTGGATGTAATATCTCCAAATTTGCAGATGACACTAAGCTAGGAGGGGTTGTGTGCACGGAAGAGGGGGTCAGGAAGCTCCAGTGTGATTTGGATAAATTGAGGGACTGGACAGATCCATGGCAAATGCACTACAATGTGGATAAATGTGAGGTTATCCACTTTGGTAATACAAACTGGAGGGCAGATTACTATTTGAATGGCAATAGATTAAGAGATGGGGAAATGCAGAGAGACCTAGGGGTACTTGTACACTAGTCTCTGAAGGCGAGCATGCAGGTACAGCAGGCGGTTAAAAAGGCAAATGGTATGTTGGCCTTCATATCAAGAGGGTTTGAATAAAGGAACAAGGATACCTTACTGCAGCTGTACAGGGCCTTGGTGAGACCCCACCTGGAGTATTGTGTGCAATTTTGGACACCTTATCTAAGGAAGGATGTTCTTGCAATGGAGGGAGTGCAGAGGCGATTCACCAGGCTGATACCTGGAATGGCAGGAATGACTTGAGGAAAGATTGCGCAAATTGGGATTGTACTTGCTGGAGTTTAGAAGATTGAGAGGGAATCTCATAGAGACATATAAAATTCTGGCAGGACTGGACAGAATGGATGTAGATGGGATGTTTCAAATGATGGGAAAATCCAGAACCTGGGGCCATGGTTTGAGGATAATAGGCAAACCATTTAGGACCGAGATGAGGAGGAATTTCTATACCCAGAGGGTGGTGAATCTGTGGAATTCATTGCCACAGAGGGCAGTAGAGGCAGGTTCATTAAATCTATTTAAGAGGGAATTAGATGTATTTCTTCAGTATAAGGGTATTAAAGGTTACGGAGAGAAGGCGGGGACGGGGTACTGAACTTTAAGATCAGCCATGATCTCGTTGAATGGCGGAGCAGGCTCGAAGGGTCGAATGACCTACTCTTGCTCCTATCTTCTATGTTTCTATGTTTTTTTGTACTTTACCATAACATCCAAACTCCTATACTCAATACTTTGATTGATGAAGGCCAATATGCCAAAAGCTTTCTTTACAACCCTGTCCACCTGTGAGGCCACATTCAAGGATTTACCTATTCCCAGATCCCTCTGTTCCACCGTACTCTTCAGAGCCCTATCCAGTGGCACTGCAGGCCCTGTCCTCTGACACAACGCACATATACACTGGGTCTTGGTCCAGGTCTGACCTTGCGCCTGTCTTCCTAGGTGAATTGCACTTTATTTGTAATGAGGATACCCAGAATGGCCACTGAGGAGATCATCGCTAAACACTTCAGGTAGGTAGGGGTGGGGAGTTCCCAATGTATATACCATCCCTTCTAGTGTACTCACTGGCTGTCACCACAGGAGAGGTTCCTGAGGAAGCTATTCTCTGCTTTCCAGGAATGGTGATGTCTGCATTAAGGGGAACAGTCTCTAATCCCTTCATCCCTGGCCTGGGAGCGTGTGACAGGACCCTCCGTCTCTGACTGGGAGTGTGTGACAGGTCCCTCCGTCCCTGACTGGGAGTGTGCGACGGGATCGTGTGGAGAGGGAACTTCAACCTCTCTAATCCCTCTGTCCCTGACCTGGGAGTGTGCGACGGGATCGTGTGGAGAGGGAGCTTCAACCTCTCTAATCCCTCTGTCCCTGACCTGGGAGTGTGTGATGGGATCAGACCAAAGTGAGTCCACTCTGTGACTAACCCCTGGAGAAGAATCCTTCTGACTGGAAGGACACCACACACTGGCTATCTGCATTGTAGTGGGACCTGTGACCACGCGGGAGTCAGATAATGCTCAGCTGCATGGCGACGCTACTCAGAGCCACTCCCGGAGCCACTCCGGCCATTTCCCACTGTCCTCGGCAGTGCTTGTGACTCTCATTTCCCTTTGTCAGTGAGGCCTACCCAATGTGCACAGTTCTGGAGGTGCAACTGTGCTACGATGTGGAGAGGCTGATGGAGCTCGACGCCAAGAGGTAAGATGTTTAACGTATTACTAACGAGGGGCTTTGACCATGTTGGTGTGACAGAGCACTCTGCAGGTCAGGGGCAGGGGGTCTCTCTTTGAAGGTTCTGTCGAGTATCAGTAATTATCTTCTCAGGAGAGGGAAAGAATGCACAACATAGAATGCACAACGTAGCCTACAATGTTGTGGTGACCTATATACGGTAAACCTATATATGTTAAACCTACACCATGGCATTCTAATACTTCCCTACCTCACACCCATAACCCTCTATTTATCTTTCAACAATGTGCCTGTCCAAGTCTTAAATGTCCCTATTTGAAACACAATGTTGGAAAATTATGGTCATACCCTTTGGTAGAAGAAGTAGATGGGCAAACTATTATTTAGGAGGGGAGAAAATTCAAAATTCCAAGGTGCAAAGGGACTTGGGAGTCCTTGTGCAGGATTCCCTAAACCAGTGGTTCTCAACCTTTTTCTTTCCACGCACATCCAACTTTAAGTATTCCCTATGCCATCGGTGCTCTGTGATTAGGAAGGGATTGCTTAAGGTGGGATGTGGGTGGAACGAAAACATTTGAAAAACCCCTGTTTTAATCGTCCCTCAATGACTCGTTATGTGCACGGTTTCAGATCTCGAAAGGAAATGGGCCAATGACAATTTTTCTGAAGCAAAATATTTCAGTAACAATTGGGTCTAGAGCAGTGATTCTCAACCTTCCCTTCCCACTCACATCCCACCTTAAGCAATCCCTTACTAATCACAGAGCACCGACGGCATAGGGAATACTTAAAGTGGGATGTGAGTGGAAAGAAAAAGGTTGAGAACCACTGGACTAAAGGTTAACCTCCTGGTTGAGTTGGTGGTGAACAAGGCAAATGCAATGTTGGCATTTGAATCTCGACGGCCAGCATACATGAGTGGGGATGTAATGTTGAGTATGGCACTGGTGAGACCTCACTTGGAGTTCTATGTACAGTTGTGGGTGTGTGCCATATTTGAGAATAGACATGCAGATGTTAGAGAGGGTTCAGAGATTTACTGGAATGATACCAGGAATGAAAGGGTTAGCATATGAGGAACGACTGTTGGCTCTTGGACTGTTCTTGTTGGAGTACGGAAGAGTGAGGGGGACCTTGGAGGCATTTTGAATGGTGAGAGGCCTGGACAGAGTAGATGTGGCAAGAATGTTTCCCACTGTAGGGGACTCTGGGTAAGTTATTGGAAGGTGTTCTGAGAGATTGGATATACAAGTATTTGGACAGCCAAGGGCTGGTTAAGGATAGTCGGCATGGCTTTGTGCATGGTGGGTCGTGTTTAATGAATCTTGTAGAGTTTTTTTGTGCTGCTCTATAATAATTTTTAAAGTTTGGTAGCTGCAAACCACCTTGTTTGTACCACTCTGTTAATTTATCTAACGTGATCCTCAGTTCCCCCCCCCCACCTTTCCATAAGAATTTCCTTATTATTCTCTTTAGTTCATTAAAGGGAATTGGTAACAATTTAAGTAAGTATTGTATCCTTGGGAACACATTCATTTTAATGCAATTTACCCTTCCTATCAATGTTAGTGGCAATTCTTTCCGATGTTCTAAGTCATCCAGCAATTTCTTCATTAATGGCTGATAATTTAATTTGTATAGATGGCCTAAATAATTATCTAATCTAATACCTAGGTATCGGATTGCTTATGTTTGCCATTTAAATGGTGATTCTTTTTTAAACTCTGTGTAATCCGCATTACTCATTGGCATCGCTTCACTTTTATTTGCGTTAATCTTGTACCCCGATATTTCTCCATATTCCTTATGTAGTTCTTTTATGGATATTTCTGGTTCTGTTAAGTATACTATGATGTCATCTGCAAATAAACTGATTTTATGCTCCTTTATTTTTATCCCTTTTATTTTATTTTCTGTTCTTATCAGTTCTGCCAATGGTTCTATTGCTAAAGCGAACAATGAGGGGGGATAATGGACACCCCTGTCTAGTTGACCTACTTAATTTAAATTGGTTCGATATATATCCATTTACTGTCAACTTCACCAATGGTCCCTTATATAATGCTTTAATCCAATTAATATATTTTTCTAGTAGGTTGAATCTCTGTAATACTTTGAATAAATAATTCCATTCTACCCTGTCAAAGTCTTTTTCTGCGTCTAAAGCAACAGCCACTGTTGGTGTCTTATTTCCTTGAACTACATGAATTAAATTAATGAACTTAGAGACATTATCTGCTGTTCGTCTTAATAAATCCAGTTTGATCTTGTTTTACTATTTTTGGTGCACAGTCGGCCAATCTGTTTGCTAATAGTTTTGCTATTATCTTATAATCTGAGTTGAGTAGAGATATTGGTCTTTCCGATGCTGGTGTTAGTGGATCTTTCCCCGTCTTTGGTATTTCTGTAATTATTGGTGTTTTACATGAATCTGGCAAGTTTTGTGTTTCTTCTATCTGGTTCATTACTTCCAGGAGAGGAGGAATTAATAACTCTTTAAATGTTTTATAGAATTCTATTGGGAGTCCATCCTCTCCAGGCGTTTTATTGTTCGGCAGCTTTTTTAATATATCCTGTATTTCCTCTATTTCAAATGGTTTTATCAATTTGTTTTGTTCTTCTTCTTGCAATTTCGGCAGTTCAATTTTAGCTAAAAACTCTTCTATTTTGTCTTCTTTCCCATCGTTCTCAGTTTGGTATAATTGTTCATAGAATTCCTTAAAGTTTTCATTAATTTCTATTGGATTATATGCAATTTGTTTGTCCTTTTTCCTTGATGCCAATACAGTTCTTTTAGCTTGTTCTGTTATAAGTTGCCAGGCTAGTATTTTATGTGATTTTTCTCCCAGTTCGTAATACTTTTGCTTTATTTTTATTATGTTCTTCTCCACCTTATACGTTTGTAATGTTTTGGGGGTTTTTTTGTCCGCCAATTCTCTTCTTTTTGATATATCATCCCTTGTTGCTAGTTCCTTTTCTGTACTTACTATCTCCCTTTCCAACTGTACTATTTCTCGATTGTAGTCCTTTTTCATCTTAGTTACATAACTTATTATCTGCCCTCTAATGAAGGCTTTTATTGCATCCCATAATATAAATTTGTCTTTCACTGATTCTGTATTTATTTCAAAGTATATTTTAATTTGGCGTTCAATTAACTTTCTAAATTCCTATCTTTTAAGTAGCATGGAGTTTAATCTCCATCTATATGTTCTTGGTGCGATGTCCTCCAGTTCTATTGCTAATAACAGGGGTGAGTGATCCGATAACAATCTAGCTTTATATTCAGTTTTTCTAACTCTCCCTTGAATATGGGCTGACAACAGGAACAGGTCAATCCTTGGGTATGTTTTATGCCTACTTGAATAATATTCCTTCTCCCTTGGGTGCTGCCTCCTCCATATATCCAAAAGTTGCATTTTCTGCATTGATTTAACCATAAATTTTGCTTGTCTTTTGTCCAGTTTTATCCAACTTTGGGTCCAAATTAAGGTTAAAATCCCCTCCTATCAATATGTTCCCCTGCGTATCTACAATCTTCAAAAAAATATCTTGCATAAACTTTTGATCCTCTTCATTAGGTGCATATATATTGAGCAAATTCCAGAATTCTGCATATATCTGACACTTTATCATTACATACCTCCCTGCTGGATCTATTATTTCCTCCTCTATTTTGATTGGTAAATTTTTATTGATTAATATAGCTACACCTCTGGCTTTTGAATTACATGATGCTGCCGTTACGTGCCCTACCCAGTCCCTCCTTAATTTCTTGTGTTCCACTTCAGTTAGATGCGTTTCCTGCACGAATGCGATATCAATTTTTTCTTTCTTCAGTAAATTTAACAGCCTCTTGCTTTTAATTTGGTTATGTATTCCATTAATATTTATAGTCATATAATTCAACATCGCTATCTCATACTCTGTTTACACCTCATTTCCACTTCCTCACCACCACCTTTCCCCTTTTCCCCATTTTCATCTCAGTTTTCTCTTTTTGAACTCAAATGTATGACAACACTTCTAAAACATAAAATACTTCAACAACTCCCACATCTAAAATTTCCTTAACCCCAAGTGTCCCCCCCTCTCTGAGTTGCCCCTTATCCCTTGCCGAGCAACCACAACTTCCCTCTCCATTTGGATTGCGAACCCGCTCGCAAACGTCAACTGATTTTGCAGTGACTGTTATTCTCTCCCACCCAACCCCCTCCAGAAAAGACTTTTATCTTCACATTTAACAAAGCTCACCCTCTTTTTTTCCCTCTCCCTTACTCCCCTTTTCTTCCCTCCTTTAGTTCTTACTTATACATTATTTTTACTTCTTTAAATGTAGTTTGTCGTTGTTCTTTGTTCTTGTTACATCTCTTCATCTCTCTTTCTGTCCTGCGGGCTTTCTGCAAATTCTCGTGCTTTCTCTGGATCTGAGAATAATCTGTTTTGCTCCCCCGGGATAAATATTTTAAGCATCGCTGGATGTCTTAATTTATAGCCTTTTTTTCCATAAGATTGATTTTGCTGTATTAAACTCCTTCCTCTTCTTTAAGAGTTCAAAACTTATGTCTGGGTTAAAAAAAATTTTTGACCCTTGTATTCCAATGGTTTTTTGGTCTTCTCTAATTTTTTTCATTGCCTTCTCCAGTATATTTTCTCTTGTGTATCTCAGGAATTTTACTAAAATGGATCTTGTTTTTTTTTGTGGTTGTGGTTTCGGGGCTAATGTTCTGTGTGCCCTTTCTATTTCCATTCCTTCCTGTATTTCTGTCATTCCCAGGACCTTTGGGATCCATTCTTTTATAAATTCTTTCATATCTGTGCTTTCTTCATCTTCCTTTAGGCCCACTATCTTTATGTTGTATCGCCTACTATAGTTTTCTATTATATCCATCTTCTGAGCTATCCACTCTTGTGTTTCTTTAACTTTTTTTTATCACTTTCTTCCAATTTTCTTCTCAAGTCGTTCACTTCCATTTCTACAGACGTTTCTCGTTCTTCCACATTTTCTAATCTTTTCCCTACATCTGTTATGACCAGCTCTATTCTACTCACTTTTTCTTCTGTATTTTTCATTTTTATTTCAATTCACTAAATTCTAATGTCAACCATTCTTTTAGTGCTCTCATTTGTTCTTGAAAATTTTTAAAATCTATATTCTGTCCATCTATTTTACCTTCTGTTCCTCTGTGCAGATCTTGGTCTTCTTCTTCCTCTTCTTCTGTGTCTGTATCTGTGTTTGTGTCTTCTACTTCTCTTCCTTGTATCTGTGTCTCTTCTGACTTTCTTGTTGAGCTGCTTGCCTCACTTTGCTGGGTGTTTTTTTGCATGGCTTCTTGCTGTTGGTCCTCTTCTTCTGGGCTAGTTATCTGTTGGGCCTCCTGCTGCTGCTCTTCTTTCTTATCACTCCCTTTGCTGTCTCTTTCCTCTTCTTCCAGCTGAGAGCCCTGCTGTTGGGCATCTCTCAGCTGGTCACGCTGTGTAAGTTCACTCCACAGCTGGGCCGCCCTTCCGTCGGAGTTTTCCTTTTCCTTAGTGTGCGCATTGTGCATGTGCAATTCCTCGCGCATGCGCAGTTGAATCTTATAGAGTTTTTTGAGGAGGTTACCAAGAAAGTAGATGAAGGAAAGGCTGTGGATGTTGTCGACATGGACTTTATTAAGGTCTTTGATAAGGTCCCACATGGGAGGTTAGTTCAGACATGAGGTATCCATGGAGAGGTTGTAAACTGGATTTAAAATTGGCTGAATGGGAGAAGACAACAGAGTGGTAGTGGAAGATTGCATCTCAAAATGGAGGCCTGTAATGAGTGGTGGGCCTCAGGGATCAGTGTTGGCACCATTGTTGTTTATTATCTACATCAATGATCTGGATGATAATGTGGTAAATTGGATCAGCAAATTTGTGGATGATACTAAGATTAGAGGCGTTGTGGACAGCAAGGAAGAGTTTCAAAGCTTGCAGAGGGATCTGGACCAACTGGAAAAATGGGCCAGAAAATGGCAGATGGAATTTAATGCAGACAAGTGTGAAGTGTTGCATTTTGGAAGGACAAACCAAGGTAGGACATCCTCAGTAAATGGTAGCGCTCTGAAGAGTGCGGAGGAACAAAAGGATCTAGGAATACAGATACATTGTTCCCTGAATGTGGCGTCACAAGTGGACGGAGTTGGAAAGAAAACTTTTGCATCTTGGCCCTCATAACTCTAAGTACAGGAGTTGGGATGTTATGGTGAGGTTGTACAAGACATTGGTGAAGCCAAATTTGGAGCATTGTGTATGGTTCTGGTCATCAAACTACAGGAAGGATATCAGTAGATTGAAAGAATGCGGAAAATATTTACTAGGATGTTGCAGGGTCTCCAGGAATTGAGTTACAGGGAAAGATTTAACAGGTTAGGTCTTTATTCCTTGGAGGGTAGAATGAGGGGAGATTTGGTAGTGGTTTACAAAACTATGAGGGGGGTAGACAGAGTAAATTCAAGTAGGCTCTTTCCACTTAGATTAGGAGAGATAAATATGAGAGGACATGGCTTTATAGTGAAAGAAAAAGGTCTGGGGGAACTTTTCTCCCAGAGAGTGGTGGGAGTGTGGAACAAGCTGCCATTTGATATGGTGAATGTGGACTCACTCCTAAGTTTTAAGAATAAATTGGATAGATACATGGATGGGAGAGGTCTGGAGGGTTATGGACTGGGTGCAGGTTAATGGGACTACCAGAATAATGATCAGCACAGACTAGAAGGGCCAAATGGCCTGTTTTCAAGTTCACGTTAAAGGAGCAGAAGCAGGCCATTAGGCCCATCGAGTCTGTTCCATGACTCTACACTAAGCTGAACTATCCTCACACCTAGTTCCAATTTCCAGCCTTTTCCCCTTAGCCGTTGATACCCTGATTAATGAGATGCTTATCCATTTCCTGTTTAAATACTCCCAGGGTTCTGGCTTTGTGTGGCAGTGAGTTCCACAGATCCATGACCCTCTGACTAAAGAAGTTCTTCCTCCGCTCTGTTCTAATTGGATAACTTCTAGTTTTAAGACTATGACCCCTTGTCCTCGAATCAACCATCAAGGGAAACATCCAACATTCACTCTGTCAAAATCTTTCATTATTCAAAATGTCTCTCTGAGATCCCCCCTCACTCTCCTCTACTCCAATGAATACAACTCAAGAGCTGTCAAACGCTCCCCATATGCCAGCCCCTGCATTCCAGGAATCATCCTGGTAAATCTCCTCTGCACCCTCTCCAACAACATCACATCCTTTCTAAGATAGGGGGTCCAAAACTGTACACAGAACTCTAGATGGGGTCTCACCAGTGCCCCATAGAGTCTCATTAACACCTCTCTACTCTTATACACTGTACCTCTTGAAATGAATGCTAGCATAGCATTCGCCTTCTTCACCACCAATCCCACCTGGGCATTAACTTTTAGATGACTCTCCCCCAGGACACCCAGGTCTCTCTGCACCTCAGAGGATTGAATTTTCTCCCCATCCAGATAATGCTCTGCCTTTTATTTCCACTGTCAAAATATAGAACCAAACACTTCTCAACATTATACTTCATCTGCCATATTTTTATCCAGTCTCGCAATCTGTCTCTATTCCCTCTGCAAATTTACAGTTTCTTCTACACTTCCTGCTCCGCCACCTATCTCAGTGTCATCCGCAAATTTGGCCACAAAACCATTCATTTTACAATCCAAGTTGTTCATATAAATTGTAAACAGCAGTGGCCCCAAGACCGACCCCTGCGGAACACCGCTTGTTACAGGCAGCCAACCTGAACGAGATCCCTTAATTTCAACCCTTTGCTTTCTGCCTATCAGCCAATTTTCTATCCAGTCTAATCGCGTCTCTGCCATTCCACGAACCTTCATCTTATTTATCAGCCTAACGTGCGGAACCTCATTGAAAGGTGTAGGCACAAATTCAGGATAAAGGGCGTCAATTTAAAGCAGGGATGCAGAAACGTTTCTTTAGTCAGAGGGTCTGTTGCCACAGGCGGCTGTGGAAGTGAGGTTGTTGGGCGTATTTAAGTCAGAGACTGACAGGTATCTGATTAGTCAGGACATCAAGGGTTACGGGGAGAAAGCTGGGGAGTGGGGCTGAGTGGGAGGATGGGTTAGTTCCTGATTAGAATGGTGGAGCTCACTTGATGGGCCAACGTCTACTCCGACATCCTGTGAATATGGTACCAGTCTCCACCACCATTCCAGGCACCCACCACTCTCTGTGTAAAAACTTACCCCTGATGTCTCCCATAAACTTTCCTCACCTTGAACAGATGTTCTCTGGTATTTGCTATTGTCGGCCTGGGGAAAAGCTGGAGAATTTAATGTCTGACTCATTAAATAAGACTATAATGTCAGAGTAGATTCAATATCAATGTTTAAGAACTCTTGGATAGGCAGGGAATGACACACACAGGGGCAGGGAGATGGGGTTAGGTTCTATTAGTTTAGTATAGGCAAGGGGTCCCAGCATGAATTCATTGACTCACCATTTTTCCCCACAGAGGCTGCATGACCTGCTGTGTTCCTCCAGCTTCTTATTGTTGACTCAGGATTCCAGCACCTGCAGTTCTTGAGTTTCAATGAGCATGATGCTCAGTACATACCTTGTGGGCCGAACGGCCTGTTCCTGTGCTGTATGAATCTACCACTCTATGTTCTCTGTCTTTCCGAAGGAGGCGATTCAACCTATTGAACCTATACTGGCTCACAGAGCAGTCGCACTCACCACTCATTTCCTCTAACGTATTTTATCCATAATGCCACCAACTCTTCCCTCTTCCCCCACCAGATTCTCCCCCTCGCCCACACACCATTTACAGTGGCGGTTAACCCGCCAACCTGCACGACTTTGGGATGTGGGAAGAAACAGGAGCAGCGGGGTGGGGAACCCATGTGGTCATAGGGGAGAGCATGCAAACTCCGCCCAGACAGCACCCAGGGTCACAATCCAACCTGGGACTTTGGCACTGTGATTCAGCATCTTTTAACTCATCCGTTTCTTGCACTGACAGCCCGTCCCCTCTCCCTGCATGAAAAAGTTCCCCCTCACGTTCCCTTTAACTAAGTGGTTCTCAACCTTTTTCTTTCCACTCACATCCCATTTTAAGTATTCTCTATGCCATCGGTGCTCTGTGACTAGTAAAGGATTGCTTAAGGAGGGATGTGAGTGGAAAGAAAAGGTTTGAGAACCACTGTTTTAATCGTACCTCATTGACTCGTTATGTGCACGGTTTCATGACTCCAAAGGAAATGGACCAATGACAATTTTTCTCAAGCAGAATATTTCAGTAACAACTGGGTCTAGAGCAGTGATTCTCAACCTTTCCTTCCCACTCACATCCCACCTTAAGCAATCCCTTACTAATCACAGAGCACCGATGGCAGAGGGATTACTTAAAGTGGGATGTGAATGGAAAGAAAAAGATTGAGAACCACTGGTTTAAACATTTCACCCTTAAACCATGTCTTCTATTTTTTTGTCTCACACAACCTCAGTGGAAAAAGCTGTTGGCATTTACTCTATCTATACCCCTCATAATTATAAATACCTCTCACAAATATGCCGAAGCTCTCTTTCAAACCCTGTCCACCTGTACGCCACATTCAGGGAATTATGTATCTGTATTCCCAGATCCCTCTGTTCTACCGCACACCTCAGTGCCTGACCATTTACTGTGTATATCCTACCTTGATTTGTCCTCCTAATCTGCAACACCTCACATGTCTACATTAAACTCCATCTGCCATTTTTCCTGCTGGTCCAGATCCCTCTGCAAGCTTTGAAAGCCTTCCTCCTTATCAATTTTACCCCCAATCTCTTGTCTCCCAGTGTTTGAGCCCACCCTCCAACTGGCAGGGTGTTGGATCCAACCTGCACACACCACCCCCCCGCCCCACCCCCCCCCCCCCATCCTGGTCTCCGCACTCTCACCTCCGCCTTTCCCTCTCACCCCTGGTCTCCGCAGGATCAAGGCGGGCCGCAGCCGGGAGTACTACAGTGCCCTGCTCCAGGACAGCGGCAGGAGCGTCTCCATCAACCCGAAACCCTGTGGCCATTTCTGTTGCTGCAGCTTCAGTGGATGCGAGCAGGTGTGGAGCAAGGTCCTGGGTCTGAGGGGTGAAGGCAAGGGTGGGGTGGGCTCTGCAAGGGGTAGAGGTGGGGAGTGGGGTGGGGGGGAAGGGGTGGCCACACAGGAAGGAGAGGTGGGTGGGTGATGGCAAGGGCAGGAGAGGTGTGGGTTGTGTGCAGGGGGAGGGGTGGGTGGAAGCCCTGACTTTGGGTGGGGTGGAGGACAGTGATCTTTGCGGAGCTGTACCCTCCGAGTCACATTGTCCTTCTCAGCTTGACCTCAATCCCCTGCTGTAGCCCTACTCACCTCCATTGGTCGCCCTCCCCTCCCTCTTAGGGTTTCCTTAACCCTACCTGCCAAGACCTTCTCGTGCTCCCTTCTAGATCCCCTGTCCTTTCTTAGAATTCTCATGAGCCCTTTCTGCCTTCTGTATGATTCCTTCTTCCTCTTAATGAGTTGCCTCATCTCTTTTGTCAACCATCATTCCCTGCCTCAGTGGGACACATCCATCCAGAACCCTGCACAAGTGGACCCCAAAAAATCCTCCTCATAACTTCTGTCCTTATTGCCTAAGAACATCTGCTCCCGATCTACTCTCCACAGTTCCTGTCTCATCCCAGCGTAATTAGCCCTTCCCTAATTAAATAATGTACCATTTTGTCCACTCCTGCCCTGTCACCGACATGCTTCCCCCCACCGGGACCAGGTTGGCTCCCCAGATCCAGAACGGCCTCTCCTCTCATCGGCCAGTCCACACACTGTGTCAAGAATCCTTCCTGGACACACCCGACAAATTCTGCTCCATCGATCTCTCCTGCCAGTCACTATTAGGGAAGTTGAACAACAGTCCTGTTATTCCCAAAATCTGCCTACTTATCTGCACCTCGGCATCCCGAGGGCTACTTAGGGGCCTATAGACAACTCCCAAGAGGGTGCTTGCTTCTGGTTGCTGTCTTCCACCCACACTGACTCAGTGGACTGATCCCTCCACAGCGTCCTCCCTTTCTGCAGTTGCGATACTATCCCTGATTACCAATGCTTCCACCCGACCTTCTTCCTCCCTCCCTATCCCTTGTGAACAATTAAAACCACTGAACTTGTGTTAAAGTCAGACTGCACGGTAATAAAACAAACAGCAGAAAACAACGCACACCAGAGAAAGGAGTGATGAGGAATGGGTTTAGTAACTTGTTCTCTACACTGAACCCCCACTCAAAGCATCGGACTGTTGATCGTACTTTTATACATCTTTTGGGTCTGCAAAAGGTTCACACAAGTTTCACATGAGTTACCCGCACGTGGCAATTTTGTGTTTACAATAAACATTACCCTGTGATGTCTGGGAAATGTCAGAGTGACCTTAACTCAAGGCATATTGACATTCTGTGGAGTCAGGTACTATCTCACCATGGCACAAAGAAGGTCATGTTAGGAAACCAATTACGTTCCCACCATATCAGAAGCAGCTGCTGTATTTTCTCGCCTAATCCATTACCCTTCGTTGAGCATTTTCATTAAACTTATTCTTTCACACTTGCATCAGCCAAGTATCTGGAACGGCCACATCATCGTAATTCCACACACTGATTCTTAATGCCCCCTGAGTGTTGTTGAAAGCTGCACCCATCTACACAAGTGGAGACTGTTTTGTTGCACTCCTGACTTGAACCTTGGACATGTTATGGGAAGTCAGGAGGCGAGCTACTTTCCACACATCTCTGCAGTACAAACTCAGCAAAGCCCATAGGAGGAAACCGGTAACCAACGTTCTGGGCCTGCACCCTTCATCAGGTGAATGACCCGAAACATTGGTCACCCTTTTTTTTCAAACTTTATTTAAAAGATAGAAAATCATGGCATACAGTCTAGTAATAATCAAAAAAAGATTTAACAAAAATATATATATAAAAAACAAGACAAAACAAATTACAAAAAAAACCACCCACCCCACCCTCCCACCTCTTCAGCCAACTCCCTTAAGGGGAGCAAAAAAAATATAGATTTTATATATATATATATATATATATATATATATAAAAAGAAAATATAAATGTTAATAACATTTCAAAGTATATCTAAATGCATATATTTCAAATACGGAGACCACTTACTAACAAAAGAAGAAGAATTATCATGTAAATTATACATAATTTTTTCCATAACAACACATGCTTTCAATTCATTGTGCCAGCGTAATATATTAATCTCAGATTCATCTTCCCAGATACTAGCAACACATTTACACGCTACTGATAACACCAAACATACAAAAGCAATTTGAATTTTGTCCAATCCCATTCTCCTTAACGAATACAAATTTCCCAACAAAAAAAATCGTTGGATCTAACGGTAATATAAAATTATATAATTTTTCCAAAACGACTTTAATTCCTTGCCAAAATGATTGAACTTTAACACAAGTCCAAGTGGCCTGTAGAAAAGTTCCAATACATGAGCCACATCTAAAACAAGAATCCGAATTACTAAACCCATATTTTTTTTTAGCTTTTCCAGGGTCAAATATAATTGATGTAAAAAATTATAATTAACCATTCCATATCTTACATTAGTCAATTTAATTACATTGTCCTGACACATATTGACCCAATCATTTTCGGGAAAAATAAATACTAAATCACATATTGACACATATTGACCCAATCATTTTCGGGAAAAATAAATACTAAATCACTTTCCCATTTAAGTTTAGATTTCTCCCAATCTGACTTATTCATACTATCTTGTAACAAATTATACATAACTGAAATATAACACTTTTTCAGTATAGAGGAAATCAAAGATTCAAATCTCGACAAAGTAGGTAAAATCATCTCTCTAGCATAATTATCTTTTATCAAAGCCCTAAGTTGATAATGTGCAAACAAAGAATTTGCAGGTATATCAAATTTTCCTCTCAATTGATTAAAATAAAGAAATTGCCCCTCCTCAAAACAATTTTGTATTGTCTTTATACCTTTAGAATGCCAAATCTTTAAATGATTATTAAACATTGAAAAAGGGATAACCTGATTGGAGTTAGAATTGATAATTTATCTTTCTACCCTAACACCTTGTTTTTTAAAATCCAAATCTTTAACAAATGTTTCAATATCGGCATATATTGCTGTAATAAAATCAAATTCTAATGAAATATAAATTCATGTATCTCAACCCTAGAAATACACACCATCTCCACTTTAGCCCAGCTAGGAGGCTGATCTAAATCCATCAATCTACTAACAAACTTCAACTGGGCCGCTTCATAATAGTTTTGAAAATGTGGTAACTGTAGTCCGCCCAATGCATACTTCCATGTAAGTCTATGCAATGCCACTCGAGCTAATTTACCTTTCCATAAAAACTCTCGCACTGCTTTATTCATATCTTGAAAAAAACCCTTTAGAAGTAAACAAGGTATTGACTGAAATAAATATTGAATTCGAGGAAAAATATTAATTTTAATACAATTAACTTGACCAATCAAAGTTAATGGAAGATCTTTCCACTTAATCAAATCTGCTTTAATCCGTCTTAATATAGGTACATAATTTAATTGATATAATGATTGATAATTAGTATCCATAAACACACCTAAATATTTAATTTTACTTGTCCACCTTAATTTTGTAATAGTTTTAAATTCAGATTAATCTCCCACTCCAACTGATAAAATCTCACTTTTATTTCAATTAACTTTATATCCCAATAATTCTCCAAATTTCGACAAACACTCTTGCAATGTTTCAACGATCATTCTGGTTCCGTCAAGTATACCAACACCTCGTCCACAAATAAGTTCTTAACCCTCATCCCTCTAATTTCTTCATTTTGTCTAATAGCCTGAGCTAACGGTTCAATAGCCAATGCAAATAAGGCTGGTGACAATGGGCAGGCCTGTCAAGTTGAACAAGTCAATTTAAATGGTGAAGAAATCTGTCCATTTGTCACCACCCTAGCAATCGGGTTCGTATATAAAGCCTTAAACCAACCAATAAAAAAAGGGCTGAATTTAAATTTCTCTAACACTTTAAATAAAAAAAATCCCACTCAACCTATCAAAAGCTTTTTCTGCATCTAAAGGTTGCTTTCGGTATGCGTTGACCAAAGTAATTAATCGAAATATATTGTCTGATTCATTTCTATTCTTAATAAAACCTGTTTGATCAATATGTACCAATTTGGGTAAATATTTAGTAAGTCTATTAGCTAATACTTTCACTGTAATTTTATAATCTCCATTTAACAAAGAAATAGGTCTATATGAAGACACTTTTAATGGATCTATCTTTTTTTGGAATAACAGTTATTGAAGCACTTGAACATGATTCTGGTAACTTCTGATCTTCAGTAACTTGATTCAACACTTCTCCAAATACATTAGAGAAATCATCATAAAAACATTTATAAAATTCCACAGGGAATCCATCATCCCCTGGGACTTTCTATTAGACATTTCCTGAATAGCTTCCTTAATTTCAAAATCCGTAAATGAAGATTCCAATTCCTGACCCTCATTCCCATCTAATACCGATAACTTTAATTTAGATAAGTAAGAATCAATAGAACCATTATCCTGTTTTCCCTCAGAAGTAAATAATTTTAGATAAAATGAATAAAACTGGTCGTTAATTTCCTGAGGTTTATAAGTAACTTTTGAATTCTTCTTAACAGCATTAATAGTCCGAGATGTCTGCAGCTTTCAATTGCTAAGCAAGTACCTTATGAGCTCTTTCCCCCAACTCATAATAACGTTGTTTAGATTGATTAATTAAGCACTCAAACTGATAAATTTGTAAAGTATTATAACGTAATTTCAACCTCGCTGATGTGGCTTTTTTTAAAATCTTCTGTTACCCCTTCCTGAAAATCTTTCTCCAACTCAGCAATCTGATTTTCTAACTCTAAACTTTCTGCCATATATTGTTTCTTAACTTTCGAAGAATAACTAATAATCTTCCCCCTCAAATAAGCTTTTAAATCATCCCAAAATGACTATCCACAGAATTAACATTCTCGGTCAAAAATAAAGAGATATGCTCTTTAACAAAAGTAACAAACTCTGATTTTTTCAATAACATTGCATTAAACCTCCATCTAAACGACGGACGTACTACCTCAAACTTTCACAAGAAAAAAGTAATAATGAATGATCTGATTAAGTCTACTTTTATATTCTACCTTGTAAATGTGCTGATACCAAAAATAAATCAATTCTAGAAAACAAATCATGTCGTGAAGAGTGAAAAGAAAAATTTTTCTCTGCAGGATTAACTTTTCTCCAAATATCCACCAAATTTAAATCTTTCATTAACGCATTGATTTATGTTGGCATCTTTGATTTCCGTATACTTTTTGGATTTCTGTCTAATGAAGGGTCCAGAACACAATGAAAATCACCACCCAGTAAGATACTTTCATTAGCTTTAGTTAACAGTAAAAAAGCTTCTGAAATAAACCGGTCATTGTCTATATTAGGGGCATAAAAATTCAGCAAAGTCCAAGATTCAGCAAAAAATTTACAGTTCACTCTTAAAACTCTGCCAGTGTACCCCTCTGAAGATTCCAATTCAAATGGTAAATTTTTATGAATCAAAATCGCTACTCCTCTTGCCTTAGAATTAAAAGAAGAAAAAACATGACCAACCCAATCTCTTTTCAATTTCAAATGTTATTTTTCATTCAAATGTGTTGTAGAAAAGCAATGTCAATTTTCATTTTTTTTAGTATAAGCCAATATTCTCTTTCTCTTAATTGGATTATTTAATTCCTGAACATTAAAAGTTGCAAAATTCAATTTAGACATCTTTTTAACTACTAATATATTTCTCTCTTTGGCTTGGCTTCGCGGACGAAGATTTATGGAGGGGTATGTCCACGTTTGCAGCAGGCTCGTTGGTGACTGACAAGTCCGATGCGGGACAGGCAGGCACGGTTGCAGCGGTTGCAAGGGAAAATTGGTGGGTTGGGGTTGGGTGTTGGGTTTTTCCTCCTTTGTCTTTTGTCAGTGAGGTGGGCTCTGCGGTCTTCTTCAAAGGAGGTTGCTGCCCGCCGAACTGTGAGGCGCCAAGATGCACGGTTGGAGGCGTTATCAGCCCACTGGCGGTGGTCAATGTGGCAGGCACCAAGAGATTTCTTTAAGTAGTCCTTGTACCTCTTCTTTGGTGCCCCTCTGTCTCGGTGGCCAGTGGAGGGCTCGCCATAGAACATGATCTTGGGAAGGCGATGGTCTTCCATTCTGGAGACATGACCCACCCAGCGCAGTTGGGTCTTCAGCAGCATGGATTCGATGCTTGCGAACTCTGTCAGCTCGAGTACTTTGATGTTGGTGATGAAGTCACTCCAATGAATGTTGAGGATGGAGCAGAGACAGCACTGATGGAAGCATTCTAGGAGCCGTAGGTGATGCCGGTAGAGGACCCATGATTCGGAGCCGAACAGGAGTGTGGGTATGACAACGGCTCTGTACACGCTGATCTTTGTGCGTTTCTTCAGGTGGTTGTTTTTCCAGACTCTTGTGTAGTCTTCCAAAGGTGCTATTTGCCTTGGCGAGTCTGTTGTCTATCTCGTTGTCGATCCTTGCATCCGATGAAATGGTGCAGCCGAGGTAGGTAAACTGGTTGACCGTTTTGAGTTTTGTGTGCCCGATGGAGATCTGGGGGGGCTGGTATGGTGGGGAGCTGGCTGATGGAGGATCTCAGTTTTCTTCAGGCTAACTTCCAGGCCAAACATTTTGGCAGTTTCCACAAAACAGGATGCCATGCGCTGGAGAGCTGGCTCTGAATGGGCAACTAAAGCGGCATCGTCTGCAAAGAGTAGTTCACGGACAAGTTTCTCTTGTGTCTTGGTGTGAGCTTGCAGGCGCCTCAGATTGAAGAGACTGCCATCTGTGCGGTACCGGATGTAAACAGCGTCTTCATTGTTGAGGTCTTTCATGGCTTGTTTCAGCATCATGCTGAAGAAGATTGAAAAGAGGGTTGGTGCGAGAACGCAGCCTTGCTTCACGCCATTGTTAATGGAGAAGGGTCCAGAGAGCTCATTGCTGTATCTGACCCGACCTTGTTGGTTTTTGTGCAGTTGGATAACCATGTTGAGGAACTTTGGGGGGCATCCGAGGCGCTCTAGTATTTGCCAAAGCCCTTTCCTGCTCACGGTGTCGAAGGCTTTGGTGAGGTCAACAAAGGTGATGTAGAGTCCTTTGTTTTGTTCTCTGCACTTTTCTTGGAGCTGTCTGAGGGCAAAGACCATGTCAGTGGTTCCTCTGTTTGCGCGAAAGCCGCACTGTGATTCTGGGAGAACATTCTCGGCGACACTAGGTATTATTCTATTTAGGAGAATCCTAGCGAAGATTTTGCCTGCAATGGAGAGCAGCGTGATTCCCCTGTAGTTTGAGCAGTCTTTTTAACTACTAATATATTTACACACTATAAAATAATGCTCCCCTCTATAATTCTTCAAAAAAAAGGGAAAGAACCCCCCCTCAAAAAAACAATAAAAAAAAAACATAGGAACACAAAAATAAACCACCCAAAGGTAGTAATAGCCTAAAAATCTGGGTGTGGTAAACCCACTAGCGGCAGATGACTATCAAAGTTTTCAGTGTCATCCCCCCCCCCCAGCCAGAAACATATTTATTATTTAATTAAACACAATGAAATATAGTCCATATATTCAACCCAATGATTCCAAGCCCAACGACTGCTCTGAATCTTCAACATCAAGGAAGACTTTGTGTCAACTCTTCTTTCTTTCCATACTTTCCATACCCATTTCCATTTCCATTTACCCTCCTCTTAGGAGACAACGGGGAAAATGCCCATTTCTTTGCAGTTCCGGCAAAGAATTAGCAAAAACCAAAGCATCACGATCATTCTCAAAGAATTGAGATTGAAAATTTCCATAAAAAACCTTTAAAATTGCAGGATAACGAAAAGCAAACTTGTAGCCCTTTCGCCACAAAACATCTTTAGCCGTATTAAATTCTCATCATCTTCTAATAACCTCTTGGCTCAAATCGTTATAAAAGAACTCTCTGTTATTTTGAACCATTAATGGAGATCGATTCTGCCGTGCTTTCTGTACCCCCATACGTAGAATCATTTCTCTGTCTTGGTATTTTAAATAATGAACCAAGATTGCTCTCAGTGTTTGTCCTGAAGTGGTTTTCTTCTCAGAGCTCTTATGAGCCTGATCCAATTCCAAGCCTTCAGGAAAAATCTCTTTACCCAGCACCTCTGGGATCCAATGCTTAAAAAAGTTTATAGGATTGGAACCTTCAATGTCCTCTGGAAGACCAACTATTTTCACATTATTCCTTCAGCTTTGATTTTCCAATGAATCAATCTTCTTCAATAAATCTCTTCTTTGAATCCCCCAGTTTACAAAAGAACCTTCCACTTTTTCCATTTTTTCTTTATTGCATTCCACCTGATTTTGACACTCAAAATTATCTTGCACAGTATCAACTGATTTTAATATCACTCTTAACTACAGTCATTTCCTGTTTCATAGTTGACATTTCATCACACAAAGTATTCATTTTTATTTTCATCTCCATAAATTCTTGATTCATCTGAGTTGATATTTGTTTTGATCTATTGTCCATTTGACAAGCAATCCCTTCCAAAAACAGTGAACACTGAATCCATTCCAGATTCCACCTCCACTTTTTGAGGTCTGCCTCCTTTAACTACAGGCTCCTCCTCCAGGACAAATTCCAATAAAGTAAGTTCCTCTTCTTCCTCAGTCATTGTAAATTCTTTAGCTGAATGGCTGCAGGTCTGGACACCTGACGCTGGCACCCCAACCTCTTCAGGACGTTGGCGTTCGGGCTCCCCCACACCTCATACTTTGTCCAGCAATTCTCGGACCCGGGATGCCCCACGCAAGCCAGGCAAAGTTGCCAGACGTGCAGGAGCGTCCCCTGACGCTGAACTGTGCATCCCCGAGCTGCCCAGCAAGGTCGCGGGTTGGTTCGCGGGTCCTCTTATCAGCCATGCCGCCCGCGCTCACGACTTCACGTGAACGCGGGTCAGCAACAGCTGAACTCACCAAAGTGTTGGTGCCATCTTGCGGAGGCAAGATGTTGAAGATCCAGAGCAGTCGTTGGGCTTGGAATCATTGGGTTGAATATATGGACTATATTTCATTGTGTTTAATTAAACTCGAACATGCTGGAGTCCTCTGAGGTTTGGAGGCTCCCAACGAGATTCCATAGATTCAGCTATGCAGGTTGGCCTCAATTCTTCTGCACTTTTGTATGGTAATTTTTTCTGAAGTTGAAGTTTAGATTTTTTCACATTAGTTGCCATAATAAATCACTGTTATTTAAACAACTGTAAATATTATTTTTAACCACTTTTATGCTTTTTTAAAACTGGGTATTTAGTAATTCAGCTGGGGAAAGGTGGAATACACATCTTTCTTCTACGCCATCTTGCCACGTCCCCCGGTCACCCTTTATTTCCCATGGACGCTGTGTGATCTGCTGAGTTTCTCGAGCACGTTTGCGTATTGCATTCGACCCCAGCGCCTGCAGACTTCCCCAGCCTCTAATCTGGTCCTTGTTGTCACAGTGTATTAATGGCTACACATGTTCCATTTCCTGTAGCCATGTCTCCTTATCCGTGACTCTCCGGCCCCTCCCCCCCACAACATCAACATCTATAGTGTCCATCCCACTTAGGACCTTCTATGTTTGAATAAGTTCCAAGGAGTTCAGGGCCAAACGATTTAGTCTCTTTTGGTGGGACAATCCTGTCAGAAACCTGCAGGAAGTGGTGTCTGCCATGGGCTCCGACCTCCTATCCATTGCAGGAAGGCAGCCAGCATTAGAAAGGACTCCCCCATCACTCTGGTCACCACCTCTTCTCACTGTTCCCTTCAGCCAGAAGTCCGGCACCTCCAGGTTCAACTGCCCATCAGTGTCACGGTTAGTATAGAGGTGTGCACAACGTTAGTACAGCGCCGTTGACCCGGGTTCATATCTGGCGGGGTCTCTAAGGATTTTTAAATTCTCTCCATGTCTGAGAGGGTTTCCTCCCACCCTTCAAAATGTACGGGTGTTGTAGGTTAATGGGAGGCACGGGCTCATGGGCTGGAAGGGCCTGTTAAATTTAATCAGCCTCTTGAACCTCCTCTTACTAGTCCGGGAGCACAAACAGATCTGTCTGCCTGATCACATTTTTTATCTTCAACTAACTGACAATATATCTATCGGTCCTTTGTATATTTGTTGTCTCTTTTTTGGTCTCGGCATGTTATGGTAATTTAGTGTACACTATTGTGGTTGGTGTGTGGCTGCCTCAAGTTTCAGGGGTCTGCACGTGGCACTTATGTATATAACAACAGCGAAGAGTCGCAGCACAGAGAAGAGGTGGAAGATCTCGTGAAATGGTGCGAGAGGAACAACCTGAGTCTCAACGTGGACAAGACGGAGATGATCGTGGACTTCAGAAGGTCCAGGAACGACCACCCTCAACCACACATCAACAACTCTGTAGTAGAGAAGAGTGGAGAGCATCACGTTCCTTGCAGTTCACTTAACTAGTGATCTATCGCAGCCAAAGCTACTGACCACCATCTTATCGAACTTCTATAGGAACTCTGTGGAGAGTGTCCTGGCCGGCAGCATCACAGTGTGTTACGGCTACAGCAGAGATGGATCGGAGATCAGTCCACACAGGGCCATAAGAGTGGCAGAGAGGATAACTGGAGTCTCCCTCCCCCCCCCACTACCCCCCACTCCCCATTGATGTAATCTACCAGGATCATTGTCTGAAGAGGGCGCACAAAATCATTGAGGACCCCTTCCACCCTGCAAACAGCATCTTTCAGCTGCTCCTGTCGGGGAAGAGATGCAGGAGGATCAGAGCCAGCCCCACCTGGCTGAGGAACAGCTTCTTCCCACGGGAAGGGAGAATTCTGAACGACCAAAGGAACTGCTCACACTAACCACCTGAGACTCTCATATTCATGAAACAATATTTATTTGAATATTTGAATACTTGTCCTGCATATGTATTGTTTGTCTGTACGTGTGTTATGTCTGGTTGTGTGTCTGCGTGTCTTGCACTGAGGACCAGAGAACGCTGTTTCGTACTTGTACAATCAGATGACAATAAACTTGACTTGAAATTCTCATTACCTGGGCCGATAGAGCTCATTAATGCGCACATTTCATTCACGTGATAAACAAAACCACTCGGAAGAGAATCAGCAGGAAATTTGGAGCTTCTTCTAAAACTCGTGTTGAAATAAGTTTACAGTCCAAGTCATGCATCAGTTCACTAAATCTCATTCTCAGCCAATGAGGTTAACATAGTCTCTAAAGGCTGGCAGCTTCCTGAGAACCAGATTATGACACTAAAATCTGGAGCATTGCCCAGTATCAACAGTTCTTCCATGCTCTACAGGTCAAGACCTGCGACTGACGTCCCATTTTTTTTTAACACAGGGAGTGGTGGGTGCCTGGAGTGGATCGCCAAGGGTGGTGGGTGCCTGGAAGGCATTGCCGGGATGGTGGAGGAGGCTGGTACAATAGGGGCATTTAAAAACAAAATCTCAGACAGGCATGTGGATGTGAGAAAAATAGAGGGTTACAGGTGTGAGGGAGGGAAGGTTTAGTTTAGGTCAGCACAACATCGTGGGCTGAAGGGCCTCCACTGTATTCTGTAATGTTCCGTGTTTGTTCTATCAACAGGTAGATGCAGTGGAGTATTACACCAGACTGGAGAATGAATTGCACGACAAGTTTATCCAGGAGAGAGACGTGGCAGGAAGGAAGTCACTTGGATTGGCCTTTGTCACCTTTCAGGATGAAACCATGGCAACGTTGTGAGTCTGGGATCTAGCCAACAGCTGGCTAACTTAGTCACAAGTTCAAGTTTATTATCATATGTCTATACAAAAACCTAACTAATGAAACAGTTTTTCCGGATTGCAGTGTACACAGCACATATAGACATAAATATAGAATGTAACATAAATACTGTGGGGTGATTTACCCGGTGACAGGACACCTCACAGCCTGTGGGAAGAAACTATTCCCCAGCCTGGCAGGCCTGATTCTGATGCTTCTCTACCTCCTTCCTGAATGTAGTGGGTCAAAGATACTGTGTTGCTGGATGGAAAGGGCCCTCACTAATTCTTTGAGCCCCATTTAAGTAACGCTCCCGGCGAATGCTGTCCACAGAGGAAAGGGAGACTCCAGTGATCTTCTCGGCCATTTGCCTCTGTACTCCCTGATACTGCCCCACACAATGCGTGGAAATGGGCCGGACTTTCCCCACGCTGACCAGATTGTCCCACCCACACTAGTCCCACCTGCCTACGTTTGGCCCACATCCCCGGACTCACCCATCTTATCCGTGAGTCCGTCCAAGTTTTTCTTTAAGCGTCATAAGAGTGAAGTTGATGGAGGTGAAGGGCGGGTTTGTGGGATAGTCTGAGCTCAATGGAACGATGCCTCTGCTTGTTCTCTCCCCAGAGTCTTCAGGGACTTCAACAACCTCCAGTGCCATGGCTGCAACTGTTGGGCCAATAGCCAGCCTTCGACCCACAGCCAGAGCCTCGAAGTATCCAAGTGGAATGTCATCTATGCACCAGCTCCCCAAAACGTCTACTGGTAAGGATGTGGTTAAACTAGAGAGGCCGCAGAAAATTATAGACATGCAACACAGTAACAGGCCTTCTGGCCCACAACCCATGCTGCCCAAATACACCCAATTGACCTACAATCCCTGCTACGTCTTGAAGGGTGGGAGGAAACTGGAGGCCCTGGGGAATATCCAAGCAGATAGGAGGAGAACATACAAACTCCTTACAGACAGCGCCGGATCCGAACCCCGGTCCCGATCACTGGCGCTGTAATGGCATTGAGCTGACCGCTAAGCCCACCATGCCACCCACGACAGATGCAATGCTGGCTCTCCACCCAGCTCTGGATCACCTCGAAAACAGCATCTCATACATACAGCTGCTCTTCATCGAGTACAGCTCAGCCTTCAACACCATTATTCCCTCAGTGCTGGTCAAGAAGCTACAACTCTGGGCCTCTGCACTCCCCTCTGCAACTGGATTCTTGATTTTCTCATCAAAAGACTACAGTCAGTACGAATTGGAAACAAAGTCTCCTCCTCACTGATCATCAACACAGATGGATCCCGGAGGAGGAGTCACGTGATGGAGTAGTGGCCGGACGGTGAACTCCAGCCCTCTCCAGAAAAGTCGGGAAAAACAAGAGAAAACACAAAGGCACAGAAATAAAAGTTACAGAAAAGTGAGTATAAAGGTGGAAAGAAGATGGCGACAAAAAAAGAAAAGTCGAAAGCAACGGTAAGAAGAGAGGAAGAGAAGACAAAGGAGGAAAAAGGTGAAGGCCTTACCTGTCCGAAGAGGCCCGCTGCGGAGAGAGAAACCCGCTCCCTCAGGTCGGTAAATAATGGACTACAAAAATGGCTCGCAGAGCCGAACAAAAGTGCGCAACCGCGCATGCGCGAAACTTCGCGCATGCGCGATGCGAATGAAAAAAAACACACCGACGGGAGGGGGGACCAGCTGGGGAGTCGATCTCCACAGCCGGCAACGACAGCTGCAGAACACCTGCAGCAAGAAGAGACCACAGAAGACAATAGAAACAAGATAGAAGAGGAGGAAAGGGCAACAAAGAAACAACAGATGGTCAACCCAGAGGAAGAAGAAGAGGAAGAGTATGGTGAAATAGAAGAAGAAAAGAGAGGCAAGGTAAAGGATATACTTGCTCTTATTAGAGGATACATGGAATCATTTAAAGAATGGCAAACACAGGAATTTAAGGATTTAAGAAAAAGAATAAACAACACAGAGGAGAAAATAATTAAAATGGAGATGACCTTAACAGAAATGGGAAAAAAAATGGACAAGATGGAAGAGCGGGCAGTAGCAGCAGAAATGGAGGTAGAAGACTTAAAAAAGAAATTGGAGAAATCTAATAAAAAAACTAAAGAGACACAAGAACTACTAGCTCAAAAAATAGATACAATGGAAAACCATAACAGAAGAAATAACATAAAGATAGTGGGCCTTAAGGAAGATGAAGAAGGCAAGAATATGAGGGAGTTTATAAAAGAGTGGATCCCTAAGACCCTAGGATGTCCAGAACTACAGCATGAAATGGAAATAGAAAGGGCACATAGAGTATTGGCCTCTAAACCACAACCACAACAAAAACCAAGATCTATTGTAGTAAAATTCCTAAGATATACTACAAGAGAAAAGGTACTGGAGAAGACAATGGAAAAAGTAAAAGAGGGCAACAAACCACTGGAGTATAAAGGGCAAAAAATCTTCATTTATCCAGATATAAGTTTTGAACTCCTAAAGAAGAGAAAAGAGTTCAATACAGCAAAGGCGATTTTATGGAAGAAAGGGTATAAATTTATACTAAAGCATCCAGCGGTATTGAAAATATTTATTCCAGGACAGCAAAACAGACTATTCTCGGATCCAGAAGAAGCACGAAAATTTGCAGAACAATTACAAAAATAGACTGAGGGAGGAAGACGGGTAATGAGAGTTAAAATGATCACGACTGATATGTATGTGGGTAAAGACAAAAATAGACTGAGGGATGAAGACGGGTAATGAGAGTAAAAATGATCACGATTGATATGTATGCAGGTAAAGAGGTATAAGAGTGAATAGAGACAATGAGCATACATGAATGTATCTGTACTTAGAGGAAAATATAGATAGTATAGACAAGAATTAATAAGGGAAGGTAATGGAATAGAGAGAATAAGGAGGGAATTAAAAGAGGGACCTTTGTGACATATGAAAAGTGAAATCTTTTCTGGGGGAGGCGGGGTGGGGGGAAATAGCGGTCACTGCACAATCAGTTGACGCTTGCGAGTGGATTCGCAAATCCAAATGGAGAGGGGAGATGTGGTTGTCCGACAAGGGATAAAGGACAACTCAGGAGGTGAAGGGGAGATTGGGGATAAATAAGATAGAAATAGGAGAATAAGGAAAATGTTAGATGTTGTAGGAATGTTGTCTTATGAAGAGTTGAAAATAAGAAAACAGAAATGGAAAAGGAGGAAAGGTAATGATGGAAAAACGGAAAGAGAAGATAAACAAAATATAAAAGGGCTACGCTGAACTATATGTCTTTAAATATTAATGGAATACATAACCAAATTAAAAGGAAGAAACTACCAAATTTAAATGAATAAATGTATTCCATTAGAAAAAAATAACATATTGGTTAAGAAATAATATTGAAATATTCGAACAAGTATAGGAGCCTTACATTAAATACAATAGCGAAAACCTACCGGGGACAAACATTACCTAAGTTGATGGAAGGAGAAGGAAAGAAAAGAATGGACTCAGTAGAATTTCTGGTGTAATTTTGTTGAATGACAACATTGTCTGACTGGATTAATGCAACCTAGATTGTATACCTAAAATGGATGAGGGGGGGGGGTGGGGGGGTGGTTTGGGTGGAAAGGGGGGGGGAGAAAAAGTCACTGTATATGTGTGAAAAGAAATAGTGTATATCATGGCTAATGTGATTTATGGTGTGAAAAATAATAAAAAAAAAAAAAAAAAAAAAAAAAAAAAAAAAAAAAAAAAAAAAACACAGATGGATCCCAAGGATGCGTGCTTAGCCCACTGCTCTACTCATTATATACCCATGACTGTGTCCAAGCACAATTCCAAAGCCATCTACAAGTTTGTTGATGACACCACAGTTGTCAGTAGAATCACAGACGGCAACGAGGAAGTGTACAGGAGGGAGATAGAGCAGCTCGTTGAGTGGTGTAACGACAACCTTGTGCTCAATATCAGCAAAACCAAGGAGATGATTGTGGACTTCAGGAAGAAGTCGGGGGAAACATGACCCAGTCCTGATCGAGGGCTCAGTAGTGGAGAGGGTCAAGAGCTTCAAATTCCTGGGTGTTAATATCTCTGAGGATCTGCCCTGGAGCCTCCATGTTGATTTAAACAAAAAGGCTCGTCAGCAGCTATACTTTGTGAGGAGATTCGGTACGGTCACCAAAGAATCTCGTAAACTTCTACAGGTGGACCGTGGAGAGCATTCTGGTTGGTTGCATCACTGCCTGGTTTGGAGGCACCAGAGGGCTGTTAACTCAGCCTGCGACATCACAGGTACCAGACTTTACCCCATTGAGGACATGTACATGAGGCAGTGTCTTAAAAAAGCAGCCTCTATCCTCAAATACCCCACCACCCAGGCCAGACCCTCTTCACTCTGCTACCATCAGGGAAAAGGTACAGGAGCCTAAAGACGAGCCCTCAGCGGCACAAGGACAGCTTCTTCCCCACTGCCATCAGATTCCTGAATAATCAATGAACCAAAGACACTGCCTTACTTTTCGTGCACGATTATTTTTTATTTATTTATAGGAGTGTCGTAAGATGGTTAAAATATGAATATTTACACTGTGACGCTGCCGCAAAACACCAAATTTCACGACTTGTTCATGACAACAAATCCTGATTCTGATACAGAACGTGGAACAGTAACTGGCCCGTCAGCCTACCTGATATCCACATCAAACTAAAAGCCCTGCAGCCTGCACCTGATGGATATCCCTGCATATTTGCGTGTCTGTCCAAAGGCTTCTTGAACAACACTATTGTACCTCGTTCCACCACTACTCCTGGCAGCCCGTTCCAGGCACCCTCCACTCACCTGTCCCTCCTCCCTCTCACCTTAAACACACATCCTAAAGGGTCTATGCTTTTGCCTCAGGAAAAAGAGACTGACTGTCCACCCTTTCAATTCCTCTCAAGATTTCATAGAGCTCTGTCAGGCATCCTCTCGGCCTCCGATGTTCCCGAGAAAACATCTGTGGTTGTTCTGAAATCAACCAAAAGTGGCGTTACAGATGGGTAGGGTTGTGAAGAGAACTTTTGGCATATTGACCTTCATAGATCAAAGTATTGAGTAGAGGAATTACGATGTTATGATGAGGCCAAATTTGGAGTATTGTGTGCAGTTTTGGTCGCTGAGCTACAGGAAAGATATCAATAAGATAGAAAGAGCGCAGAGATTTACTAGAATGTTGCCTGGACTTCAGGAGCTGAGTTACAAGGAAAGGTTAAACAGGGTTTATTCCCTGGAGTGTAGAAGAATGAGGTATTTAAAATTATGAGGGGGTTAACGTAGATAGGCTTTTTTCACTGAGGTGCATTTAGGTGGGACTAGAGGAGAGAACTTATGGACTAGAAGGGCCAAATGGCTTGTTTCTGTGCTGTAATTGTTATATGGTTATATGGTAGGTGAGACACAAACCAGAGGGACTTGGGTTAAGGGTGAAAGGGAAAAACTTTAGTGGGGAATATTAGGAGGAATTTCTTCACACAGAGAGTGGTGGGAGTGTGGAGCGAGCTGTCAGATGAAGTGGTGGATGCAGGCTCGAATTTGGCTGAAGAAGAATTTGGGCAGATACATGGATGGGAGGGGTATGGAGGGATATGGATGGGTGCAGGTCAGTGGGACTAGGCAGAATAATAGCTTGGCACAGCCTAGAAGGGCTGAAGGGCCTGTTTCTGTGCTGTAGTATTCTATGGTTTGCCTGATCATCTCTCATAACTTGTACTCTCTAATCCATGCACGTCCTAGTATAAACCTTGAGAAGCCCATCCTTTCCACATCCATTCCCCACTATGCCCTTCACTTCTTTCCTGAGTCGGTCAGACCCCATCGACCGTCCTACACTCTCCTCCACCCTTCAACAACGTCCACTCTTCCTGTTCAGCTTCTTAAACATCACTATTGTATAATCTGCTTCCACCACCATGCCTGGCAGCCCCTGTGTGAAATATCTGCCCCGCACATCTCCCTTAAACCTCCCTCTCACCTAAACACACGTTCTCCAGTGAGCGATGGGTTTGGCCCGGGGAGCGGACTGTGACTGCCCTCCCTCAGCAGGGTTTTGCAAACTTCAGTCAGCTCTCCCCTCCCCCCCACGACACTCCAGAGAAAGTTTGTCCAATCACTCTACCATGTACCAGCACGATGAAGCTCCGCTATACCCATTCCAAAACATCCACAAGGGTGTTCTTGGTCTTGAGGTGTCCAGAGGCTGCGATTGGTTTCCGTGGAGCGAAGGAGGTGGAGGGGTGACCTGGGAGGGGTTTACAAAAGCACAAAGGCCATGAATAAAGTGAATGCTTGCAACCTTATTCCCAGGGTAGGGGAGCGTCAATGGGCTGAATAGCACTAAGAGCCTGAATACGCCTGGGATTGTCTGATCTCGGAAGCTAAGCAGGCTCAGTACTTGGAGGGGAGACCACCAATGGACCCCAGGAGCTGTAGGTCTCTGTGAGGGGCACTGGACAAAGTGGCTTACAGTAGAGAATATCATGTATGATACATTCTAAGTGCAGTATTACGTTAACTTTACCTTTAGCCTATATCTGCTTCTATGCCCTTAAGGATTAAGAGAGGGGAAAGATTTAAAGGAGACCTGAGGAGCACATTCTTTGCAGGGGCTGGTGGGTGTGTGGAGATAGACTTAGTGGTGGAGGTGGGGACAGTGACAGTGGTTAATAGCATACAGACAGGTAAGCGGATTGGAAAGGTTTGGAGGTATATGGGGCAAATGTGGGTAAATAGGATCAGCATAAATCGGCATCTTGGGCTGAAGGTCTGTGGATGGAATTGTGTCTTTGTGAATACGTGGTTGTAGAGTTTGAGAGCAGCAGGGGTTACAGGTGGGGAATAGCAAGAGAGCATCCCACAGTTGGGCTGAAGGGGCCGCTCCTGTGCTCTAAGCTGGCTGACCGACACCTCTGAGAGGCGAGGAACTGCCCACTGGCACCCCAGCGCATGCGCTTCTGTCCCGGGCCACACGGTGGCGCAGCGGGAAGAGCCCTGTCTCACAGGTCCAGGGACCCAGGTTTGATCCCGACCCTCAGGGCTTTGCCTGTGTGGAGTTCGCACTCTCTCCGTGACTGCATAGGTTTCCCTCCCCCCCTTCAAATCGTTGCCACGGTTACCCCCATGGCCCGAACAAGTGCGGGTGGGTGGGTTAAGTAGCTTCAGTGTGAAGGCTTGGGGCAGAATGGTTTGTGGGGAGAGGGTTGGCTCAGCGAGCTGGCATGGGCCCGATAGACTGAATGGCCTCTTTTCCTTTTGCGAGGAAACAAGGAGCGGCTGCATTGGTTGTTTAACTGCAGTTGAGGAGGTAGGAGTGGTGCCGATGATTTGGGATGGGTGGGGGGAGGAGGTAGTGGACAGGGAAATGGGATTGAAAGGAAGCAGGCAGAGTGGAATACACAAAAGTGCTGGTGAAACTCCACAACCCTCCCCTCCCT
This sequence comes from Narcine bancroftii, assembly GCF_036971445.1. Lineage (NCBI taxonomy): Eukaryota > Metazoa > Chordata > Chondrichthyes > Torpediniformes > Narcinidae > Narcine > Narcine bancroftii. The sequence goes on along the minus strand of NC_091474.1, from coordinate 242,169,401 downwards.
CACACCCATATCCCTCTACTTTTCTTACATCCATGAGCCTGTCTGAGAATCATAGAACACTATAGCACAGAAAAGGACCCTTCAGCCCTTCTAGTCTGTGCTGAACCATTTTTCTCCCTAGTCCCACTGACCTGCACCCATCCATAGCCCTCCATACCTCTCCCATCCATGTACCTGTCCAAATTCCATTTAAATGTAAAAATTGAGCCCGCATTCACTGGAAGCTCATTCCACACTGTCACCACTCTCTGTGTGATGTTTCCCCTAAATTTATCCCCTTTCACTCTTAACCCATGCCCTCTCGTTTGTATCTCATCCATCCTCAGTGGAAAAAAAGCCTATCTACATTTACTCTGTCTGTCCCCCTCATAATGTTAAATACCTCCATCAAATCTCCCCTTTTCTAAGCTCCAAGGCATAAAATCCTAACGTTTTTAACCTTTCCCTGTAACTCAGTTCCCGATGTCTGGGCAACATCCTAGTAAATCTTATCTGCACTCTTTCTGCCTTATTGATATCTTATCTATCGTTAGGTGACCAAAACTGCACACAATGCTCCAAATTTGACCTCAGCAGTGTCTTACACAACTTTAACATCACATCCCAACTCCTTTACTCAATATTTTGACTTATGGAGGCCAATATGCCAAAAGCTCTCTGTACAACCCTATCCACCTGTGACGCCACTTTCAGGGAATTATGTATCTGTATTCCCAGATCCCTCTGTTCTACCCCACTCCTCAGTGCCCGACCATTCATCGTGTATGTCCCTGCAAAATGCAACACCTCACACTTGTCTGCATTAAATTAAGAGCCTCACCACCACCTCTGGGAATGCATTTCAGGCACCCACCACTCTCAGTGCAAAAACCTACCTCTGACATCTCACCTCAACTTTAGATAAATACATGTGAATATGAAGGAAATGGAGGGACATCTTATCAACTGCAAGATCGGCATCATGCTTGGCATAGACAGATGGGCTGAAGGCCCTGTCCTGCTCTGTAGTGTTCTGTGCTGGGGATCACCATTGATCAGTGACTGATCTGGATCCGGCAGTATGAGGGGGAGAGGTTGGGGCGGCAGGGGAGGAGATTCGTAACTGTGACTGATGGGGCACCTGACCATGGTTCCAGATTTAACCCTTTGTCCATCATCCCTCGACAGGGGCAATCTCTCCGTCCAGGATGCCCACTGGTGGATTCGCTTCGTCTTCATCAACTTCCTGGTCTTCATCTTGCTTTTCTTCCTCACCACACCTTCCATTGTGCTCTCCACCATCGACCAGCTGAACATCACCCAGCCCATCTACTACCTCAACGTAAGTAGCCCTCTTCTCCTTGCTGTACAACCAGCGTTTCGGGCTTGAGCTCTTCATCAAGCTATGGAAAAATATCGGCAGGTGCCCGAACAAAATGGGAAGGGGAAGAGGTGCTGGGGGAGGAGCATGGACCCAAAGGCCGGAGGTAATAGGTGGATAAGGGAGGGGAGGGCCCACCAGCAAGCGGGGGAGGGAGGATGGCTCTGTGAATGGAGAGGGAAGGGGGTGGAGAGCTAGAGGAAAGAAGGGAGGAAGAGCGGAGAATAGGTTAGCAGACACCGGAAAAGTCGGTGTTAACGCCATCCAGTTGGAGAGAGCTCAGACAGAAAATCAAGGGCTGCTCCTCCAATTTACGGGTGGTCTTGGTGGGATAGTACAAAGCCATGGATAGATATGGGAGTGGGGTACGGTTTGAAGTGGTCGGCCGCTGGGAGATCCCCGTCACTGAAGCAGACAGAGTGAAGGGGCTCAGCGAAGCGATCTCCCAGTCTGCGTCCAGACTTTCCGACATAGAGAAGGCTACCACGGGAACAATGGATCACTCCCGTGGATATACAAGTGAAGTGTTGCCTCACTTGAAAGGACCATTTGGGGCCCTGAGGGAGGAGGTGTGGGTGGAAGGGTGGCACCTCCTGCTGACACCGGGGAAGGTGCTGGGGAGGGGGTGTCCTGGAGGGAGCAGACCCCACAGAAACCACTTTGTGGTACCATCTAATTGAAATGTTTCTTGACACATGTACAGAGATACATTGAGAAGCTTTGTTTTGCATGTTTTTCAGGTAGGCCAACTTAAGTAAAACAAAAGTCCCTAGTATAGTGTTACAGAGGAGTTCAGATCGAAGGAGTATTAAGACATCGTTGTGTAGTTTATTGTCCTGTGATAAAGTGTAAAGCTCCTTTTTGCATGCTATCCAGGCAAGTCAACATCTACGTAGTATAGCAGGGAGTGCAGGAATTACAACATAGTGTTAGAATAAAACAGTGCAGGGTAGTGTGTTAAAGAGGAAATGTTAACCGGTGAGAGGCATCTTGTACTAATGGGAGGCTACAGCAGTAAAGAATCTGTCCTTGAATCTGGGCGTTGATGTTTTCAACCTCGCCCGTCTTCGGCCTGAAGGGAGGGTGGACGAGGGCATGTGACCAGGGTGGGAGGGGTCCTTAAATATATATTCTTTAACGATACAGCACGGTAGAAGGCCCTTCTGGCCCACAAAACCCATGACAACCAATTGAGGGGAGAACATGCAAACTTCTTACAGACAGAACCTGGGTCACTGAATGTTGTAACAGCGTTGCACTAAGCGTGCTTTCTTGAGGTTGGTGTACGTGATGGTCTGTGTGCAGTCCAAGCCCTTTGGCCTACGATGTTCTGCCAACCCACGTGAGCCTACTCAATCTAACCCTTGCCTTTCTCACACCATAACCCTCTATATTTACATTCATGTGCCTGCCAAAGAATCTTTTGAATGTCCCTATTGTACCAGCCTCAACCACCACCCCGACAATGCATTCCATACACCCACTGGGACTGGCCCAGATGGGAATTTTGGCTGCATTATATCAGACACAGACTGGGAGATTGTTTCGTTAAGCACCTTTGCTCTCTACACTGCAACAGCAAGGAACTCCCAGTGGCCAAACACTTCAATTCCACACCCCATTCCCCACTGACACGTCTGACCATGGCCTCGTGCACTGCCAAACCGAGGCCAGTCGCAAATTCAAGGTGCAACACCTTGTATTCTGTCTGGGCACCCACTAACCAGACAGCATTAATGTCTGCTTCTCCACTTTCTGTTAATCCCCATCCCATCTCTTTAGTTCTCCCTTTCTCTTCCCCCACTGTCCTCCCTTCCTTCTCCTATCAGAGAGCTACCCTTCTTAGCCCTCTGCCCCCTCCCCACCACCTCCCTTTCTTCTCTCCTGTCCTCCCCTCTTTCTCTTCTCCTCCCTTTCCTCCTAGTCTCCTCCTTCCCTCCTCTCCTTCCCTCCCTCCTTCCTCCCCCTCTCCCTTCTTCCACCCCCCACCACCTCTTTATTCAGTCTTAATCTTTTATCCATGTTCCTGATGAAGGGCCCAGGCATGAAACGTTGGTCACCCTTCACTCCCCACGGATGCAGCGTGACCTGCTGAGTTTCTCCAATGCATTTGTATACTGCGCTCGACCCCGGCATCTGTGGTTGTTCTTGTTAATTACATAACTATGATACATAACTGTGATTCTGTGTGAAATTCTTACCCTGTCTGTCCATTGTCCACAGAACCCCATTGTCAACCAGTTCTTCCCCACGCTCCTGCTGTGGACCTTCTCCGCCCTGTTGCCCACCATTGTTCGTTACTCCTCCATCATCGTGGGACACTGGACAAGGTAAGAGGAGGCCATTCACTCCTTACTGAAGCACCTGAAAGCCTGTAGTGTGAAAAGGCCTAGAGGTAGGTCTGGAGGGGGCGATGGCATGTTGGGTTTCTCCAGGTTATTTCTGTATCGCACCAGCTTTTGGATGGCAGATGTCCTTCATGGGAATTGGTTGAGTTTTTACATGGTCCCTCAATGTCTTTAATCTCTTTTCCCCAGTTCTGATGAAGCGATTTGCACTGATCGCATTTGAACCCTTGTCTCTAGGATTGGACCTCCTGACCTTTAGTCAAATTTTGAATGAGGAAACGGAGACATCTGTGAAACGTAGGGTGAGACCATTCACTTTGTCAGCGAACTCGCCCCTCACGGCTTAATTTTAGTTCGCAGGCACTTGAGAAAATAGGTTTTGCCAAAAGATTTGGGACTGATCTATCCAAGAGAAAGCTAGCCAAAGGTGACATTGATTTTCGGATGAGTGCAAGCTCCTGGCGCTCACTGCGTCAGGGGTAGGAGAGCCCTTTTTTGAGGCTATGCATTCCTGGTGGAGGCGAGAGTCCTCTGTGACCACCTGCACTAGTCACTGTTTCAGAATGGTGCACGGGCAGGCCAGACGGGTCACAAAACCCTCCTTGGCTGAAGGGTGGTCACCAACCAATGACGAGGAGCCCACAATTCCTCAGGGATTGGCTCCCGATCCGAAATCTGGTCCTGAAAGGGTGCAGGAGGACGTTCAGGAGATTTGAGGGCTCAGGTTGTGTGAAGAGGCTGGGTCTTCATTCCCAGGCACGGAGAAGGCTGAGAGGTTTATAAAAACCAAGAGGGAAAGGATAAGGGGCAGCACCCAAATGTGGTGGAGAAACTCAGGTCATGCCACGTCCATGGGAAGTAAAGGGTGACCTGCTGAGTTCGTCATAGAACAATACACCACAGAAACAGGCCCCTTCAGCCCTTCCAGCCTGGGCCAAACTCTTTTTATCCCCATTAACCTGCACCCGATCCATGCCCCTCCCATCCATGCACCTGTTCAAATCCTTCTTAAACTCTAAAAGTATTTCAAACTTTTTCTGCACTTTTTGAAGTTAAGTTTAAACCTAACCCCCACCCAACTGCTTTATTTGGTATTGTTAGAGAGAGTGATGACACGTTAATGACATCTGGGCTACATATATTAGCTTTTATTTCTATTCTGGCCAGGTGGGCAATGTTGGTCAGAGGGAGGGGTGTTACCCCGCCTACTCACTCCCAGTGGCCACGTGACGTCATGTTTAAAGTTGGAGAAGATTCGATGCTCAATTTCCTATTGGAATGTATATTTTCAAACTCTGTCGGGGGACCCTTTTTCAATTACTTTCTAAACTGTTGATCTATCTTCGAAATGTTGACTAATAGTTGACTGATAAAAACGTTATCTCTTTTTTTGGCCGAACCAAAGACTTGTTGATCCAAACCAAGGCTTTTATTAACTAAAAGACTGGAACGTATCACATGTAGGTCGACCAGTCCAGAATGACCTGGTCTGGTTAGGAGCCATCCTTTAAGACCTGCCAGTAGGTGTGGCTACACTCTCAGCCAATCACAGTCATTCTACACTACAATCTGTACATATATAACCATATAACAATTACAGCACAGAAACAGGCCACTTGGCCCTTCTAGTCCATGCCGAACTAAGTTCTCTCCTCTAGTCCCACCGACCTGCACCCTCAGTGAAAAAAGCCTATCTACATTCACTCTGTCTAACCCCCTCACAACTTCAAATATCTCTATCAAATCTCCCCTCACTCCTCTACACTCCAGGGAATAAACCCTGTTTTACCTTTCCTTGTAACTCAGCTCCTGAAGTCCAGGCAACATTCTAGTAAATCTTCACCTCACTCTCTTTATCCCACTGACATCCCTCCCGCAGCCCGGTGACCAAAACTGCACACAATTCTCCAAACTTGGCCTCATCATAACATCCTAACTCCTCTACTCAATACTTTGATCTATGAAGGTCAATATGCCAAAAGTTCTCTTCACAATCCTACCCACCTGTAACGCTTATTTTGGTTAATTTCAGAACCACCCCAGATGTTTTCTCGGGAACATCGGAGGCCAAGATATGTACATATACACATTGGTGATAGAATTTGTACTATCACAGCCAAGCAGCTTCTTTCCTGGTCATGGGTTTAGATTTTCCTTTCCTCCTTAATAATAAAATATCAGTAACAATATAATATGTTTGATTAAAATGTGGGGAATCTTGGATCAAATGATATAAGTTTAATGTATCCTTTTGAATTTTAACATATATCTGTATGTTTGGATGTGAAATTTCAATGCTAACAAAAATATTGATAAAGAGAAATTGAGCCAACATTCACCACTGCAGTGGGCAGCTTGTTCCACAGCCCCACCCCTCTCTGTGTGAAGGAGCTCCCCCTCCTCTTTCACTCTGAACCCAGGTCCTCCGGTTTCTGTCTCACCCACCTTCAGTGGGGGAAAAAAAGCCTATCTACATTTACTCGACCTGCCCCCCCTCATAATTTTAAAGATCTGTGTCAGATCTCCCCTCATTCTCATCAGGAAGGGTGGAGGCTGACGGGAAGGTGGTGGATAAAGATGGGAGGGTAGAAGGGAGCGAAGTAAAATGCATGACCTGCTGAGTTTCTCCAGCACACTTGTGTATTGTACACGACCTCTGCCATCTGCAGACTCTCTTGTTTAACTCCAAGGATAGGGTGAATGCTGCTCCCCCAGGGTAGGGGAGTCTAGAATTAGAGGTTTAAGGAGGGGACCTGAGGGACAACTTTTTTTCACTTAGGGGGTAGGGGGTGGTCTGTATCTTGAATGACCCATTTGGAGAGATGACTTGGACTGGAAAGATTCAGAAGAGTACGCACTAAATGGGGGGGGGGGGGTGCAAATGGAAACTAGCCTATGATGCCGACTGGGTCAGTAGGGACGTTGGGCTGAAGGTCTGTTTCACGGAGTGTGACACCTGCTTTAAATTCATCATCTTTCACAGGTCTGCGGAGAACCGCCTCACAATGCACAAGCTCTACACCTTCCTCATTATAATGGTGCTCATCCTGCCCTCGTTGGGTCTCACAAGGTATCTGCTATGCTGACGATGAAGCCCCAAAGACATATGGGGTGGAAACAGGCCCTTTGGCCCAACCTGCCTATGCTGGCCAGTCCAGCATTTGGACCTTAATGGAATCAAACCCATCTTATCCGTCTACCCATCCAAATGTTTCTTGAACGCTGCTGTAGTATCTGCCTCACCCACCTCTTCGGCAGTCCGTTCCATACGCCTACCACCCTCTGGGTAAAAAAAGTCCCCCACACATTAAACCTGTGACCTCTGGTTACTGATTCACCCATTCGAGACCGAAGACTACTCCACTCTCTCCCTCCTTCCCCAACACCTGTGTGCTCCTGTTACCAATCTCCCCGACTCCCGACAGAACACACACTACTCCCTCTCCTCCACCCCGCTAAACCCATGTCATCTTGTAACTGATTCTATTCCCCCGACAGAAGATGCCCCCCTCCCTCCCCTAAACCCATGTCCTCTGGTTATCGATTTCCTTCCCTCTGACAGAAGATGCCCCCTCCCTCCCGCTAAAACCACATCCTCTACTTACCGATTCCCCTCCCCCCAAACCCATGTCCTCCAGCTACCGATTCCCCTCCCCCTGACAGATGCCCCCCTCCCTCCCCCCAAACCCATGTCCTCCAGCTACCCTCCCCCGACAGAAGATGCCCCACTCTCTTCCCACCCAAACTCATGTTCTCTAGTTACTGATTCCCCTCCCCCTCCAAACCCATGTCCATTTGTTACCGATTCCCCCCTCCCCCCAACAGAAGACACCTTCACTCTCTCTGCCTCCCACATTTTCCTTTGCAGTTTGGATGTCTTCTTTCGTTGGCTTTTCGACAAGAAATTCCTGGAGGAAGGCAAGATCAGATTTGAGTGAGTAGCCTGCCTCGGCATACACCCACGTGATGCGGGGAGAGCAAAGAGAATAGGCCGAGGGGGTCTTGCTTGCACGTGGTGGGTTGGTGGAGGACACACGGAGGCACTCGAAGTATGGGTCATTGGGTAGGAAGTGCTCCAAGGGTCCTGGTCGCCGGTGACATTGGCACATTAGTAGGTGGAAGCTGGTGGGTGAACCGTGCGCTTGTCTGCAGGAAGCCGGACATCTGCTGTGCTCATCTTGAAGGATGAGTTTCGAGGGGGGAGGTGGGTACATACACCTGGGGAAAGGTGTCCTGGGACTGACTAGATTGGTGAGCACACATGGACGAAGGTTTGAGGCTCCTTTTATTATCGCAGAATAATTCATTAAAAATGTAACATACATGGCAACATCTGCCTGTTGCAGGGCAGACAGAGCAGCACCATGGGCGCCCCTTACAGTACGAGAGGTACAAAAGGGAGTCCCTTCAGAGTCACTAAGTGTCCGTGGATTTGCCTCCAGTGCTCCGGCTGCAGCCGCACAAACTCCCATTCCAACTATCGGTCATCTGAGCTCCAGGTCCAAGCCTCCGACACGACCAGGAAACCTTCAGCACCCAAGGTCGTTCCGGAGCCTCTTCTTGCCCTTAGTGCCATCTCGGATCCCCGCTCCAACACCCCTGGTCACTGCGAGCCAGTGTCTAGCAGCCCGTGCAGGTCCACCCCCCAGCAGCCTGTGAGGGTTCGTCAGCTGCTGAGACCCTTGCTAGTCCTCTGCCTGGGGCGAGGGGTTAGTTTGAGGAAATTTATGAATGGCAAGGCGGGGACGGCTCGCAATTGAATCGTTTGGTGTCACGGACACTGTGATCGAGTCAGAAAGCTTTGCTTGTTATCCAGGCAAGTCAACCTCTGCCCAGTAGAGGATTACAATGAAGCCTTTAAGTATAGTTAAACAAGATAGTCTGCAGAGGTCGGGATCGAGCTGGAGGAACTCAGCAGGTCATGCAACATCCGTAGGGGGTAAAGGGTGACCTGGGCCCATCGTCTGGATTCTGGAAAAAACGGCAGGCACTTGAATGAAAAGTTGGCCAGAGGGGAGAGGAGGGGCCGGGGAGGCAGCACAGGCCAATGTTTCGGACCTGGGCCTTTCGTCAGGTGCAGGCATCATCTTGTGCTGAAGAGAAGTTTGTTCAACAGCAGGAAAGACGTAAAAATATAACCTGTCCTTGAATCTGGGGTCAAACAAGAAAGTTCGCAGGCGCTGAGGTCAAGTGCAACACACAAACGTGCTGGAGAAACTCAGGAGGTCATGCAGTGTCCAGGGGAAGCAAAGGGTCACTGACGTTTTGGGCTTGAGCCCCAGAATCTGGAGTGAAACATGAAAGTCTGCAGACACTGTGATTGCAGTAAAAATGGAAAGATGCTGGAACAACTCAGCCGGTCTCGCAGTGTCCACAGGAGGGAAAGATAGACTACCGAGGTTTTGGGCCTGAGCTGAGTTCAGGTTTCAGATTTGTTGTTAGAGTACATACATGAGAACACATACAATCCTGAGATTCCTTTCCCTGCGGGTGAGGCAAAAAAAGAACTGATTGCACATGCAAACAAGTAAATAACTGTAAACAAACTGTGCAATAGAGAGAAAAAAAATCAATTAAGAGCACAAGGGTCCTTAAATGTGTCCCTGAGTTTGTCGTTGAGGAGTCTGATGGTGCAGGGGGAGCAGCTGTTCCTGAACCTGATGGAGCGAGTCTTGTGGCACCTACACCTCTTTCCTGATGGCAGCAGCGAGAACAGAGCATGTGCTGGGTGGTGAGGGTCTTTGATGATTGCCGCTGCTCTCCGACAGATGTTGCCCATAGATGTTCTCAATAGTGGGGAGAGTTTTCCCTGTGATGTATCCACCACCCTTTGCAGGGTGTTCCTATACCAGATGGTGATGCAGCCGGTCAGCACACTTTCCACCACACCTCTGTAGAAATTTGCCAGGGTTTCTAGTGCTTTCATACTGCAGTGTCCTGGAATCTGGAGGTTGGTATTCTCAGGCTTGGAAACCTACTTGATGGGAGAATGGGGGAGAGGAGGGTGTGACCAGGGTGGGACAGGTTGGGGGCAGCGGGAGTCAGAAGGGGACGAGGGGTCGCAGCACCCCATGCGGGCGCAGGGAGGGCATACAAGCTCACTTGACTGCCACCCTCTCCCTGTTCCCAGGTGCGTGTTCCTCCCCAATCAGGGTGCCTTCTTTGTGAACTACGTCATTGCGGCGGCCTTCATCGGCAACGCCATGGCTCTCCTGCGTCTGCCTGGGCTTCTGCTCTACACCTTCAACATGCTGATGGCCAAGTCTGCGGCCGAGAGGAAGGTGGTCCGGCAGGTTAGTGCCAGTCTCGTGTCGAGCCTCTCCTTCCTGAAGCAGGCTCTTGCTTCATCGCCCACTGTCCACTCCCCTCCATGGCTGTTGAGTTCCCCCAGCAGTTGGATTTAGCAGAATGTTACTGGGCAGTAACAGGCCCTTCAGCCCACAATGTTGTGCCAACCTATTCCAGTGTTTTCTCCTGCTGTTATCAGACTCTTGAATGATCCTCGCTTCAGCACGAGGCGATGCCTATTCCTGACGACGGGCCCAGATCAGAAACGTTGACCTCTTGCTTATTAGCCTGAGTTGCTCCCTTGTACCCCTATTCCACAACAGTCTACTCCTTCCTTACATCACACCCAGAACCCTCAACTTGCATCTGTGTGCCCGTCCAAGAGTCACTTAAATGACCCCAGGCAATGCATTCCAGGCACTCACTACTCTCTTTAAAAAAAACTACCTTCTGAAATCTCCCCTAACCTGTCCTCACCAGATGTTCTCTGGTGTTCACTGTTGTTACCTTGGGAAATAGGTACTGGCCGTCCACCCCCATCTAAGCCCCTCATAACCTTGTAGACCTCCATTAAGTCACCTCTCATCCTTCCTCACTCCGAAGATCACACTCGCTCCCCAATCCAGGCCAGATCTTGGCGAACCACTGCACCCTCTGCAGACCAAAGAGGGAACTGCTGGACAGTTCAGCTAAAAGCTGCAGGAAGTACGCAGGGGACTAGGGAACAGCCAGCACAGTGAGCAAGCATATCACCGTGATGGCCCAACCAGTCTATACTGACCAAGGGGTCTCTCTAGGCACTTTCAGGTGGCCAGAATACCCCGGTGTAAAGCCGCCTATTCTACCCCTATGCACGGCTGTCGTGTGGCCACCTGAAAGTGGAGAACCCGGCCATGAGGAGCCCTTACCTAACCCTCCTCCTTGTAGGTATAATCTCCGGCTCCGAGAACCCCCCGTTGCACCTGAAAGCAGCAGTGGGACTACGGCACAGTTCGCAGGAACCGGCGTTCACTCAGACGCAGCTCTCCTTCAGCCGGTGACAGTTCAGGTGACAGAAAGGGGTCTTCTCCGCGGCCTGAATGTCCCAGCTGCTCTCTTCCAGCCGCGTCTGCCGGAGCATTATCTGCGTCCGAGCACCTGAAAGCGCTCTCTCCTCTCACACAGACGTCATCAATTCTCACCTCTTTGTTGGTCTGGACCCCGCCCCCTGCACCACTAAAGATTTCCTGGCTTTTGCTCAATCTTCTTATTCCTTGACGAAGGGCTCAGGCCCGACACGTTGGCAATATACCTTCGTCTCCTCTGGATGCTTAAAGACCGGCCGAGTTCCCCCAGATTTCACTGTGTTTTTACTACAATCGCAGCACATGTTTCACTCAAGGTGTGTATCAGTCTCATTTACCTGTGTATGGTCCACGTGTCACCCTTACCTCTCTAAATATCTTTTATTTGTTCCTCTGGAAGCTCGTTCCACATGCCCACCGCCCTTGGCATAACGAACCTGGCCTCTCAGATCCTCTTTGCGTCTTCACCCCACTCCCTCGCCCCAGGCCTGTGCCGTTGGACTCCCCTGGGGGAAAAGACTGTGACGCCTTTCCCTTGCCCCGCAGCACGAAGCCTATCCGTTTGAGTATGGGCTGAACTACGCCTGGATCCTGTGCATTTTCACTGTAGTGGTGGCATACAGCATCACCTGTCCTATCATCGTCCCTTTCGGTAAGGACCCCGCGCCCGCCGCCACGGCCTGCACCGTTCAGCATCGCGATTGCATCAGGGCACAAGGAACGGGGGCAGGAGTCGGCCATCCGGCCCATCGAGCCTGCTCCGCCATTCAATGAGATCACAGCTGATCTGGTGATGGACTCAACTCCACCTGTTCTCCAGATTCCTTTATACCTCCGTCTTAAATACATTCAATGAGGCAGCCTCAGCTGCCTCCTTGGGCAGAGAACTCCACAGATTCACCAGAGAAGCAGTTCCTCCTCAGTTTGTTTTTAACGTTTAGAAACACAGGACGATAATAGGCCCTTCTGGCCCATGAGCCTGTGCCAAGCACGTACGTCAATGAACCTACAAACCCTGTATGTCTTTGAAGGGTGGGAAGAAACCCACGCAGACACGGGGAGAACATACATGCTCCTTATAGATAGACCTGGAATCGAACCCAGGTCACTGGTGCTGTAATAGTGTTAAGCTAACCATGCTCCCCCGAATCTTGTCCCCAAGTCTTGGTTTCTCTCACCAGTAGGAAACATCTTCCCTGTCTCTCCTCTACCCCTTTCATAATTTGTATATGTTTCTAGAAGGAACCCCCCCCCCCCCCCGCCCCCACCAACCAAATTCTGGCCTCCCTCTTCAACATCGCATTCCTCCAGTCCCTCTCCTGGCCTTGGGATGTCCCAAAGTGGGTGACAGTGAACACTGTAGTCTTGTCACTGCTGGGATCTGGGTGGCAGGCGCATGCAGTGGGGGAGGGAAAAACACATGCGCACGTGGACATGCGCGATGAAGGTGCCGCTGAGCGTGAGTCCAGTTACCACTGTTCCCACCTGGACCAGCTCTCTCCTTTACACCACACCAGGCCTGATCTACATCCTGCTGCGGTACCTGGTGGACCGGTACAACCTCTACTACACCTACCTGCCTGCCAAACTCAACCAGAGGCTGCACACCGCCGTGGTGAAACAGGCGGCCACTGCCCCCATCATCTGCCTCATCTGGCTCCTCTTCTTCTCCATCCTCCGAGGAGGTAAGTTCATTGGGCCATCAAGGGCCTGCTTCCATGCTGCAGGACTCCATGACTGTGATCGGTACCCGTTAACTTTGTCCTGCTTCAATTAGACATACAATTCACCAAACAGACCCCTGGGATGGCAGGACTGACGGATGAAGGGCAACTGGAGAGACTGAGATTACACTCACTGGAATTTAGGTGGATGAGAGGGGATCATATCAAGGTGTAAAATCTTCCAAGACCGGACAGGTTAGATGCAGAAAGAACGTTCCAAATGTTGGGAAAGTCCTGAACAATGGGCCACAGTCCAAGGAGAAGGTATACAAAGTTATGTGGTATATAGAAAGAGTTATGAGGTAGGGAAGGTTTAGTTTTTTTGTGGTAGGTGTTTGGAGGTTAGTACAACATTGTGGGCTGATTTACAAGGATGTGGTTAGGTCTTGAGCATCAGAGTTACAGGGAGAGGTTAAACAGGTCAGGACTTTATTCCCCGGAGTGTAGAAAAACAAGGGCTGGGAGGGTGGGACGAGCTGTCAGCTGAAGTGGCTCTAATTTAACATTGAAGAAAAATATGGACACGTACATGGATGGGATGGGTAAGGAAGGATATGGACTGGATCCAGGTCAGTGGGACCAGGCCGAATAATAGCACGGATTAGATAGGCTGAAGGGCCTTTTTTGTGATATAATTAAACAATTTTAAATTAAAAATGTTAATTTCAAAATTTAGACATACAGCACGGTAACAGGCCATTTTGGCCAATGAGTGCGTGCTGTCCAATTTACACCCCATTAACCTACAAACATCGGTACGTTTCAAAGAGTGGGAGGAAACTGGAGACCCCGGGGGAAAACCTACGCAGACACGGGGAGAACGTACAAACTCCTTACAGACAGCACGGGATTTGAACCCCGGTCTGGTTCCGATCACCGGTGCTGTGAACGCATTGTGGTAACCGCTAGGCCAAACTGTCCCATTAATGTTCTACGGGAAACCATTTCAGATTGGGATGAGGAGAAACTTCTTCACCCAGAGACTTGTGGTCTTGTGCAACTCCCTGTCACAGAAAGTCGTTGCGGTCAGTTCCTTAGGAAGTGGTCCTGTTGGCTAAAGGGTTCAAGGGGCATGGAGAGAGAGCAGGGATAGGGTACTGAGGTCAAATGATCAGAATGAATGGTGAAGCAGGATGGTGGAGGTTGGAACAATAGGGACATTCAAAGACTCTTAGATTTGTACACAGATGGAAGAAAAATGGAGGGTTATGGGTGTGAGGTGGGGAACAAGTGGATGTCCCCCGGTACGTTTTAAAGGGTGGGAGGTAATCGGAGAACCTGGGGGAAACCCACGCAGATGCAAGAAGGGCTTACAGACAGCGCCGGATTTGAACCTGACTGTAATAGCATCGCACTAACCATGCCAACCCAACCTTGTCAAAGTACAGCACCTTCCACTTGTCAGAGTTAAATTCCACTCCTTGGCCCACCATCCCAATTGATCCTCAATACATCCTCACCATCAGTTCTCAACCAGAGATTCTCCTCCATGAATCAAACAGTAGACCCATCCACAGACTCACCTCCAGTCCGTCCAATCAGTAGTCCCGCCTCCAGTCCGTCCAATCAGTAGTCCCGCCTCCAGTCCGTCCAATCAGTAGTCCCGCCTCCAGTCCGTCCAATCAGTAGTCCCGCCTCCAGTCCGTCCCATCAGTAGTCCCGCCTCCAGTCCGTCCCATCAGTAGTCCCGCCTCCAGTCCGTCCCATCAGTAGTTCCGCCTCCAGTCCGTCCCATCAGTAGTCCCGCCTCCAGCTGGTCCCATCAGTAGTCCCGCCTCCAGCTGGTCCCATCAGTAGTCCCGCCTCCAGTCCGTCCCATCAGTAGTCCCGCCTCCAGTCCGTCCCATCAGTAGTCCCGCCTCCAGTCCGTCCCATCAGTAGTCCCGCCTCCAGTCCGTCCCATCAGTAGTTCCGCCTCCAGTCCGTCCCATCAGTAGTCCCGCCTCCAGTCCGTCCCATCAGTAGTCCCGCCTCCAGTCCGTCCCATCAGTAGTCCCGCCTCCAGTCCGTCCCATCAGTAGTCCCGCCTCCAGTCCGTCCCATCAGTAGTCCCGCCTCCAGTCCGTCCCATCAGTAGTCCCGCCTCCAGTCCGTCCCATCAGTAGTCCCGCCTCCAGTCCGTCCCATCAGTAGTCCCGCCTCCAGTCCGTCCCATCAGTAGTCCCGCCTCCAGTCCGTCCCATCAGTAGTCCCGCCTCCAGTCCGTCCCATCAGTAGTCCCGCCTCCAGTCCGTCCCATCAGTAGTCCCGCCTCCAGTCCGTCCCATCAGTAGTCCCGCCTCCAGTCCGTCCCATCAGTAGTCCCGCCTCCAGTCCGTCCCATCAGTAGTCCCGCCTCCAGTCCGTCCCATCAGTAGTCCCGCCTCCAGTCCGTCCCATCAGTAGTCCCGCCTCCAGTCCGTCCCATCAGTAGTCCCGCCTCCAGTCCGTCCCATCAGTAGTCCCGCCTCCAGTCCGTCCCATCAGTAGTCCCGCCTCCAGTCCGTCCCATCAGTAGTCCCGCCTCCAGTCCGTCCCATCAGTAGTCCCGCCTCCAGTCCGTCCCATCAGTAGTCCTGCCTCCAGTCCGTCCCATCAGTAGACCCGCCTCCAGTCCGTCCCATCAGTAGTCCCGCCTCCAGTCCGTCCCATCAGTAGTCCCGCCTCCAGCTCGTCCCATCAGTAGTCCCGCCTCCAGCTCGTCCCATCAGTAGTCCCGCCTCCAGTCCGTCCCATCAGTAGTCCCGCCTCCAGTCCGTCCCATCAGTAGTCCCGCCACCAGTCCGTCCCATCAGTAGTCCCGCCTCCAGTCCGTCCCATCAGTAGTCCCGCCTCCAGTCCGTCCCATCAGTCGTCCCATCAGTAGTCCCGCCTCCAGCTCGTCCCATCAGTAGTCCCGCCTCCAGCTCATCCCATCAGTAGTCCCGCCTCCAGTCCGTCCCATCAGTAGTCCCGCCTCCAGTCCGTCCCATCAGTAGTCCCGCCACCAGTCCGTCCCATCAGTAGTCCCGCCTCCAGTCCGTCCCATCAGTAGTCCCGCCTCCAGTCCGTCCCATCAGTAGTCCCGCCTCCAGCTGGTCCCATCAGTAGTCCCGCCTCCAGCTGGTCCCATCAGTAGTCCCGCCTCCAGCTGGTCCCATCAGTAGTCCCGCCTCCAGCTCGTCCCATCAGTAGTCCCGCCTCCAGTCCGTCCCATCAGTAGTCCCGCCTCCAGTCCGTCCCATCAGTAGTCCCGCCTCCAGCTCGTCCCATCAGTAGTCCCGCCTCCAGTCCGTCCCATCAGTAGTCCCGCCTCCAGTCCGTCCCATCAGTAGTCCCGCCTCCAGCTTGTCCCATCAGTAGTCCCGCCTCCAGTCTGTCCCATCAGTAGTCCCGCCTCCAGCTGGCCTCCAGCTCGTCCCATCAGTAGTCCCACCTCCAGCTCGTCCCATCAGTAGTCCCGCCTCCAGTCCGTCCCATCAGTAGTCCCGCCTCCAGTCCGTCCCATCAGTAGTCCCGCCTCCAGTCCGTCCCATCAGTAGTCCCGCCTCCAGTCCGTCCCATCAGTAGTCCCGCCTCCAGTCCGTCCCATCAGTAGTCCCGCCTCCAGTCCGTCCCATCAGTAGTCCCGCCTCCAGTCCGTCCCATCAGTAGTCCCGCCACCAGTCCGTCCCATCAGTAGTCCCGCCTCCAGCTGGTCCCATCAGTAGTCCCGCCTCCAGCTGGTCCCATCAGTAGTCCCGCCTCCAGCTGGTCCCATCAGTAGTCCCGCCTCCAGTCCGTCCCATCAGTAGTCCCGCCTCCAGTCCGTCCCATCAGTAGACCCGCCTCCAGTCCGTCCCATCAGTAGTCCCGCCTCCAGTCCGTCCCATCAGTAGTCCCGCCTCCAGTCCGTCCCATCAGTAGTCCCGCCTCCAGCTGGTCCCATCAGTAGTCCCGCCTCCAGTCCGTCCCATCAGTAGTCCCGCCTCCAGTCCGTCCCATCAGTAGTCCCGCCTCCAGTCCGTCCCATCAGTAGTCCCGCCTCCAGTCCGTCCCATCAGTAGTCCCGCCTCCAGTCCGTCCCATCAGTAGTCCCGCCTCCAGTCCGTCCCATCAGTAGACCCGCCTCCAGTCCGTCCCATCAGTAGTCCTGCCTCCAGTCCGTCCCATCAGTAGACCCGCCTCCAGTCCGTCCCATCAGTAGTCCCACCTCCAGTCCGTCCCATCAGTAGTCCCGCCTCCAGTCCGTCCCATCAGTAGTCCCGCCTCCAGCTCGTCCCATCAGTAGTCCCGCCTCCAGCTCGTCCCATAAGTAGTCCCGCCTCCAGCTCGTCCCATCAGTAGTCCCGCCTCCAGCCCGTCCCATCAGTAGTCCCGCCTCCAGTCCGTCCCATCAGTAGTCCCGCCTCCAGTCCGTCCCATCAGTAGTCCCGCCACCAGTCCGTCCCATCAGTAGTCCCGCCTCCAGTCCGTCCCATCAGTAGTCCCGCCTCCAGTCCGTCCCATCAGTCGTCCCATCAGTAGTCCCGCCTCCAGCTCGTCCCATCAGTAGTCCCGCCTCCAGCTCGTCCCATCAGTAGTCCCGCCTCCAGTCCGTCCCATCAGTAGTCCCGCCTCCAGTCCGTCCCATCAGTAGTCCCGCCACCAGTCCGTCCCATCAGTAGTCCCGCCTCCAGTCCGTCCCATCAGTAGTCCCGCCTCCAGCTGGTCCCATCAGTAGTCCCGCCTCCAGCTGGTCCCATCAGTAGTCCCGCCTCCAGTCCGTCCCATCAGTAGTCCCGCCTCCAGTCCGTCCCATCAGTAGTCCCGCCTCCAGCTCGTCCCATCAGTAGTCCCGCCTCCAGTCCGTCCCATCAGTAGTCCCGCCTCCAGTCCGTCCCATCAGTAGTCCCGCCTCCAGTCCGTCCCATCAGTAGTCCCGCCTCCAGCTCGTCCCATCAGTAGTCCCGCCTCCAGTCTGTCCCATCAGTAGTCCCGCCTCCAGCTGGCCTCCAGCTCGTCCCATCAGTAGTCCCACCTCCAGCTCGTCCCATCAGTAGTCCCGCCTCCAGTCCGTCCCATCAGTAGTCCCGCCTCCAGTCCGTCCCATCAGTAGTCCCGCCTCCAGTCCGTCCCATCAGTAGTCCCGCCTCCAGTCCGTCCCATCAGTAGTCCCGCCTCCAGTCCGTCCCATCAGTAGTCCCGCCTCCAGTCCGTCCCATCAGTAGTCCCGCCTCCAGTCCGTCCCATCAGTAGTCCCGCCTCCAGTCCGTCCCATCAGTAGTCCCGCCTCCAGTCCGTCCCATCAGTAGTCCCGCCTCCAGTCCGTCCCATCAGTAGTCCCGCCTCCAGTCCGTCCCATCAGTAGTCCCGCCTCCAGTCCGTCCCATCAGTAGACCCGCCTCCAGTCCGTCCCATCAGTAGACCCGCCTCCAGTCCGTCCCATCAGTAGTCCCGCCTCCAGTCCGTCCCATCAGTAGTCCCGCCTCCAGTCCGTCCCATCAGTAGTCCCACCTCCAGTCCGTCCCATCAGTAGTCCCGCCTCCAGTCCGTCCCATTAGTAGTCCCGCCTCCAGTCCGTCCCATCAGTAGACCCGCCTCCAGTCCGTCCCATCAGTAGTCCCGCCTCCAGTCCGTCCCATCAGTAGTCCCGCCTCCAGTCCGTCCCATCAGTAGTCCCGCCTCCAGTCCGTCCCATCAGTAGACCCGCCTCCAGTCCGTCCCATCAGTAGTCCCGCCTCCAGTCCGTCCCATCAGTAGTCCCGCCTCCAGTCCGTCCCATCAGTAGTCCCGCCTCCAGTCCGTCCCATCAGTAGACCCGCCTCCAGTCCGTCCCATCAGTAGACCCGCCTCCAGTCCGTCCCATCAGTAGTCCCGCCTCCAGTCCGTCCCATCAGTAGTCCCGCCTCCAGTCCGTCCCATCAGTAGTCCCGCCTCCAGTCCGTCCCATCAGTAGTCCCACCTCCAGTCCGTCCCATCAGTAGTCCCGCCTCCAGTCCGTCCCATCAGTAGACCCGCCTCCAGTCCGTCCCATCAGTAGTCCCGCCTCCAGTCCGTCCCATCAGTAGTCCCGCCTCCAGTCCGTCCCATCAGTAGTCCCGCCTCCAGTCCGTCCCATCAGTAGACCCGCCTCCAGTCCGTCCCATCAGTAGTCCCGCCTCCAGTCCGTCCCATCAGTAGTCCCGCCTCCAGTCCGTCCCATCAGTAGTCCCGCCTCCAGTCCGTCCCATCAGTAGTCCCGCCTCCAGTCCGTCCCATCAGTAGACCCGCCTCCAGTCCGTCCCATCAGTAGTCCCGCCTCCAGTCCGTCCCATCAGTAGTCCCGCCTCCAGTCCGTCCCATCAGTAGTCCCGCCTCCAGTCCGTCCCATCAGTAGTCCCGCCTCCAGTCCGTCCCATCAGTAGTCCCGCCTCCAGTCCGTCCCATCAGTAGACCCGCCTCCAGTCCGTCCCATCAGTAGTCCCGCCTCCAGTCCGTCCCATCAGTAGTCCCGCCTCCAGTCCGTCCCATCAGTAGTCCCGCCACCAGTCCGTCCCATCAGTAGTCCCGCCTCCAGCTGGTCCCATCAGTAGTCCCGCCTCCAGCTGGTCCCATCAGTAGTCCCGCCTCCAGCTGGTCCCATCAGTAGTCCCGCCTCCAGCTGGTCCCATCAGTAGTCCCGCCTCCAGTCCGTCCCATCAGTAGTCCTGCCTCCAGTCCGTCCCATCAGTAGACCCGCCTCCAGTCCGTCCCATCAGTAGTCCCGCCTCCAGTCCGTCCCATCAGTAGTCCCGCCTCCAGTCCGTCCCATCAGTAGTCCCGCCTCCAGCTGGTCCCATCAGTAGTCCCGCCTCCAGTCCGTCCCATCAGTAGTCCCGCCTCCAGTCCGTCCCATCAGTAGTCCCGCCTCCAGTCCGTCCCATCAGTAGTCCCGCCTCCAGTCCGTCCCATCAGTAGTCCCGCCTCCAGTCCGTCCCATCAGTAGTCCCGCCTCCAGTCCGTCCCATCAGTAGACCCGCCTCCAGTCCGTCCCATCAGTAGTCCCGCCTCCAGCTCGTCCCATCAGTAGTCCCGCCTCCAGCTCGTCCCATCAGTAGTCCCGCCTCCAGCTCGTCCCATCAGTAGTCCCGCCTCCAGTCCGTCCCATCAGTAGTCCCGCCTCCAGTCCGTCCCATCAGTAGTCCCGCCTCCAGTCCGTCCCATCAGTAGTCCCGCCTCCAGTCCGTCCCATCAGTAGTCCCGCCTCCAGTCCGTCCCATCAGTAGTCCCGCCTCCAGTCCGTCCCATCAGTAGTCCCGCCTCCAGTCCGTCCCATCAGTAGTCCCGCCTCCAGTCCGTCCCATCAGTAGTCCCGCCTCCAGTCCGTCCCATCAGTAGTCCCGCCTCCAGTCCGTCCCATCAGTAGTCCCGCCTCCAGTCCGTCCCATCAGTAGACCCGCCTCCAGTCCGTCCCATCAGTAGACCCGCCTCCAGTCCGTCCCATCAGTAGTCCCGCCTCCAGTCCGTCCCATCAGTAGTCCCGCCTCCAGTCCGTCCCATCAGTAGTCCCGCCTCCAGTCCGTCCCATCAGTAGTCCCGCCTCCAGTCCGTCCCATCAGTAGTCCCGCCTCCAGTCCGTCCCATCAGTAGACCCGCCTCCAGTCCGTCCCATCAGTAGACCCACCTCCAGTCTGTCCCATCAGTAGTCCCACCTCCAGTCCGTCCCATCAGTAGTCCCACCTCCAGTCTGTCCCATCAGTAGTCCCGCCTCCAGTCCGTCCCATCAGTAGTCCCGCCTCCAGTCTGTCCCATCAGTAGACCCGCCTCCAGTCCGTCCCATCAGTAGACCCGCCTCCAGTCTGTCCCATCAGTAGTCCCGCCTCCAGTCCGTCCCATCAGTAGTCCCGCCTCCAGTCCGTCCCATCAGTAGTCCCACCTCCAGTCCGTCCCATCAGTAGTCCCGCCTCCAGTCCGTCCCATCAGTAGTCCCGCCTCCAGTCCG
This sequence comes from Narcine bancroftii, assembly GCF_036971445.1. NCBI lineage: Eukaryota > Metazoa > Chordata > Chondrichthyes > Torpediniformes > Narcinidae > Narcine > Narcine bancroftii. The sequence goes on along the minus strand of NC_091474.1, from coordinate 242,148,738 downwards.
TCCCATCAGTAGTCCCACCTCCAGTCTGTCCCATCAGTAGTCCCGCCTCCAGTCCGTCCCATCAGTAGTCCCGCCTCCAGTCCGTCCCATCAGTAGTCCCACCTCCAGTCCGTCCCATCAGTAGTCCCACCTCCAGTCCGTCCCATCAGTAGTCACGCCTCCAGCTGATCCCATCAGTAGTTCCACCTCCAGTCCGTCCCATCAGTAGTCCCGCCTCCAGCTGGTCCCATCAGTAGTTCCACCTCCAGTCCGTCCCATCAGTAGTCCCGCCTCCAGTCCGTCCCATCAGTAGTCCCACCTCCAGTCCGTCCCATCAGTAGTCCCACCTCCAGTCCGTCCCATCAGTAGTCCCACCTCCAGTCCGTCCCATCAGTAGTCCCACCTCCAGTCTGTCCCATCAGTAGTCCCGCCTCCAGTCCGTCCCATCAGTAGTCCCACCTCCAGTCTGTCCCATCAGTAGTCCCGCCTCCAGCTGGTCCCATCAGTAGTTCCACCTCCAGTCCGTCCCATCAGTAGTCCCGCCTCCAGTCCGTCCCATTAGTAGTCCCGCCTCCCCATCAGTAGTCCCACCTCCAGTCCGTCCCATCAGTAGTCCCGCCTCCAGTCCGTCCCATCAGTAGTCCCACCTCCAGTCCGTCCCATCAGTAGTCCCACCTCCAGTCCGTCCCATCAGTAGTCCCGCCTCCAGTCCGTCCCATCAGTAGTCCCGCCTCCAGTCCGTCCCATCAGTAGACCCGCCTCCAGTCCGTCCCATCAGTAGTCCCGCCTCCAGTCCGTCCCATCAGTAGTCCCGCCTCCAGTCCGTCCCATCAGTAGTCCCGCCTCCAGTCCGTCCCATCAGTAGTCCCGCCTCCAGTCCGTCCCATCAGTAGTCCCGCCTCCAGTCCGTCCCATCAGTAGTCCCGCCTCCAGTCCGTCCCATCAGTAGACCCGCCTCCAGTCCGTCCCATCAGTAGACCCGCCTCCAGTCCGTCCCATCAGTAGTCCCGCCTCCAGTCCGTCCCATCAGTAGTCCCGCCTCCAGTCCGTCCCATCAGTAGTCCCGCCTCCAGTCCGTCCCATCAGTAGACCCGCCTCCAGTCCGTCCCATCAGTAGTCCCGCCTCCAGTCCGTCCCATCAGTAGTCCCGCCTCCAGTCCGTCCCATCAGTAGTCCCGCCTCCAGTCCGTCCCATCAGTAGTCCCGCCTCCCCATCAGTAGTCCCACCTCCAGTCCGTCCCATCAGTAGTCCCGCCTCCAGTCCGTCCCATCAGTAGTCCCGCCTCCAGTCCGTCCCATCAGTAGTCCCGCCTCCAGTCCGTCCCATCAGTAGTCCCGCCTCCCCATCAGTAGTCCCACCTCCAGTCCGTCCCATCAGTAGTCCCGCCTCCAGTCCGTCCCATCAGTAGACCCACCTCCAGCTCGTCCCATCAGTAGTCCCGCCTCCAGTCCGTCCCATCAGTAGTCCCGCCTCCAGTCCGTCCCATCAGTAGTCCCGCCTCCAGTCCGTCCCATCAGTAGTCCCGCCTCCAGTCCGTCCCATCAGTAGTCCCGCCTCCAGTCCGTCCCATCAGTAGACCCACCTCCAGCTCGTCCCATCAGTAGTCCCACCTCCAGCTGGTCCCATCAATAGTCCCACCTCCAGTCTGTCCCATCAGTAGTCCCACCTCCAGCTGGTCCCATCAGTAGTCCCGCCTCCAGCTGGTCCCATCAGTAGTCCCGCCTCCAGCTGGTCCCATCAGTAGTCCCGCCTCCAGCTGGTCCCATCAGTAGACCCCGGGATCTGAAGTTAGTCCAAGTAGACTATGGAAGCAGTTAGAATGAAGCAGTAAAGACAGCAGATGCAGCGATTGAAGAGGGGATAAGGTTTAAAAGGGCAGAACACAAAAGTGCTGTAGAAACTCAGCACGTCACACAGCGTCTATCGGACTATAGGGTAACCAATGTTTCGGGTGTGCCTTCTTCATCTAGGTTTGAGCAAAAAGCAGGCAGGCACCTGGGGAGAGGGGGGGATAATTGGGAGTGAAATTCTCCCCCCCCCCAACTCCCAATTCTGAGTGAAATCTGAATGCTGAAAAGACATGGGTCCAATGGTAAATGGACAGGGATGCCTTGGAGCAGACATTCCCCACCTTCTTTCTGCTGCCACCCCCCCTCCCCCACCCCACCTCCTTAGGTCTCTGCTAAAGTTTATGGGCCCCCTTCCCTGTGAAGCAGCACATTTTGGTTTCTACCACACATCTCTCCTACCAACTACATAAGAAATATTGATGTCACACAAGTTGAAAAGAAAACAAGGCTTTTACCTAGGGCCTTAGAGCAGCCATTCTCAGTGGTGACTAGACGACCACTCTCGGGGCCACAGCACATTTTGGGGGGGGGTGGAGTGGGTCCCAGCCACCCACTTGCCCGCCCAAGCTCCTGACGTTCCGTCCATGGACTTACCACTCGATCCTGGCCACCCACCCACCTGTTCAAGCTCCTAACACCCGACCACGGACTTACCACCCAGTCCCAGCCACCCAGTCGCCTATCCGAGCTCCCAAAACCCGACCCTGGACTTACCACCCAGTCCCAACCACCCACCCGCCCTTCCAAGCTCTCAGCGCCCTGACCACGGACTTATCACCTGCTCCTGACCATTCACCCGCCCATCCGAGCTCCCAACACCCGACCCTGGACTTACCACCCAGTCCCGACCACTCACCCGCCCTTCCAAGCTCCCAGCGCCCTGACCACTGGACTTACCACCTGCTCCTGACCACTCACCCTCACCCATCCGTGCTCCCAACACCCAACCACAGACTTACCACCCAGTCTCGACCACCCACTCACCCATCCAAGCTCCCAACACTCGATCGCAGACTTACTACCCAGTCCCAGCCACCTGTCTGAACTCCCGCCTCCCTGACCACTGACAACACCCAATCCTGATTACCCACCTGCCTGTCTGAGCTCCCGGCACTCTGACCATGGACTTACCATCCCAGCTCCAGTCGCCTTGAACAACACAAGTACTTACCATGGTCAATAGTATTGTGTGTAATAGTCGAACCCCTAAATTTTACCCTAAAGATTGGTCCACAGAATACAAATTACATGTGTATACACAGTAACTGAGAAGGGAAAAGTACAGAAGAAACCAACTAAACCTGACTGCTTCATTGGGAAGGGGGGCCCATAAACTGTGAGCAGGGGTTTATTGGCCCATAGCCAATAAAATGTTGAGAATAGGTGCTCTAGAGCATCCATGGGTCCAATGGTACACGGACAGGGATGTCGAACGCAGGCAGACGGGGCTGTTGTCAGTGGACACTTTGGTCAGCATGCATGGACAAATGGGGCCGAAGGGCCTGTTTCCGTGCTGTGACCCTCTGGGTAACGATTGGTAGTGCTGGCCATGGAGTTGGGTGTGCTGGTTTACGATCCTACCCTCTGTCCTGCCCTCTCCAGGTCTGACGGCACCCACGTCCATCTTCACCTTCACTGTGCTGTTCCTCGCCGTCATCGTCTGCATTATCCTCGGCTGCTCCGACTACTTCAAGTACTTCACCATCAACACCATGGTAAGCCAAGAGGTGGGGAGGGGGAGGGAAGGGGAGGGTGGGCTTCTCCGCCAAGGTGTGATGGGTAGGTTGCAGGGTCGAGGACCTGGGTCAGGCCTACTGGTGCCAGGTCAGCACGGACTCACATTCAAGTTCAACGTCACTTTATATCGGGTGCAGTGAGAAACAGAACTATGAGCGGTGGAACTGGCCCTTTCGTCTGTAACGACACGATTTACCACAGCTCACAAACAAATAAGGAATACGCTCTTTCGATGCACCATGAAGTCGATTTTCTTTCTTATTCACTCGACACAACATTGCATTCTTCAACTCCCCAAACACCACCCAGCTGAACTCAGACCTTCTCACTGACCCACTGCCACAGGGGTGATCCTGACACTCTACCTCTCCTCCCCTTGCGTCCGATATCCATCGCCCATACACCGATGCTCAATGCACCCATGCATGCGCACTATTACCCCGCGTGTCGCATTGCTTACATCGTCGGCAACGCTCCCGGTGCAGGTAAGTATGCGAAGGCGACAGACCCAACTCACTTGTGGGGCATTCTGGGACAGACCCCCGTCCTTGCATTTGGTCCCCATCTCTCTCAATCCTTCCTGTCCATCCTAATTCTTCTGAAAGCTCACTCCAGAAACAGATCACCCTCTGAGTGAAAACATTACCCCTCAGGACCCTCTGAAATCTCCCCCCTAACTCCCAAACTTATGCCCTCTAGTTCCAGAACCATCTACCCAGTGATGGTGGTGGAGGCTGAAACATTAGGGGCATTTAAGAGAGACAGGCCCATGGATGGGTAAGAAATAGGGGGTAGGGAGGGTTTAGTACATTTTAGTAAGGAATATATAGGTCAGCACAATCTTGAGGGCCGAAGGCCTGTACTCTGCTGTAGTGATCTATGTTCAGAGGAAAAGACTGTGAGCATTCAATTTATCCATGGCCCTCATGGTTTAATAACCGCCTCTCAGCCTCCTTCGCTCCAGGGAATAAAAACCCAGCCTCTCCAACCTCTCCTTGTAACAAAATTCCCCCAGTCACGGACCCCGGTGAATCCTCTCTGCACCCCTCCCAACTTAATGATGTCCTTCCTATAGCTGGGCGACCAGACTGCATGTAGGACACCCAGGGTGGTCTCACCAACCCCTTGTGTGGCTGGATCATGAGGTCCCAACTTTTGTACTCAGTACCGTGCCCATGGAAGGCCAGTCTGGTCCTTCACCAGCCTGTCCACCTGAGTCTCCGCTCTCAGGGCACGATGCACCTGGACTCCTCAGTCTCTCTGCTGCACAACACTCTCCAGGACCCCACCATTCACCGTGCACGTCCTGGCCTGGTTTGACTCAGCGAAGTGCAACACCTCCCTCTTGTCCATTAAATTCCATCTGCCACTCCTTGGCCCACCTTCCCGAGTGATCTGGATCCTGCTGTCACTGTCAGTTTTCAACTTTGAGATGCATCCCTGTGAAAATTCATCAGTAAGACTACCTCCAGATCCAGCACCAGGGGTCTGAGGGGCACCTTTAGCCCTCCCAGGGTAGTCCAGAGCAGACGACGGAAGCAGTTACAATTATAACGTTGAAAACAGATTTGGACAGATACATGGATAAGAAATTCTCAGCAGGATACAGACTAGATACAGGCAAATCGGACGAGACTGAATAACACAGAGATGCTGGATGAACTCACCAGGTTTCGCAGCGTCCATAGGCGGTAAAGATATATCACCTCCTATGACATATAAATAAATCAGATGGCATGGTTGGGTGCAACGCCTTTACAGCGCCAGTGATCGGGATTCGAATCCCGCACTATCTGTAAGGAGTTTGTACGTTCACCCTGTATCTGCGTGGGTTTCCCTTGGGGGCTCCAGTTTCTTCCCACCATTCGAAATGTACCAGCAGTGTAGATTAAATTGGGCGGCACGGACTCGTGGGCTGAATTGGCCTGTTACCGTGCTGTACGTCTAAATTTAATTTAATTTAAAATTTACCAACGTTTCAGGCCTGAGTCCTTCCTTAAGGTATCTCTTACCTTGAGAAAGGGCTCAGGCCTGAAACGTCGGTAATATACTGTATTTTATTTTACCATCTATTTATCATAAATTTCTATTTATCTATTTATCATATCTATTTATATCTATTTATCATATATCATAAATATCTATTTATCATATCTATTTACCATAAATCTTTGTCCGCGAAGCCAAGCCAAAGAAAAGAAAAAGAAATTTTACCATCTACGATCGCTTCAATACCGACCGAGTTCCTCCAGTATTTGTGTGTCTTTACGACAGTCACAGCGCCTGTAGACTTTTGTGTTTAGTCTGAGTAACTAATTGAAGGACCTGTCACACCTTGAACACACTCTTCTCCCTCCTCCCATTGGGGCGAAATGGGAGAGCTCACATCAACAGAACCTTCCCCGCAGCCATCAGGCTCCTAAAAGAACCCACAGCTGTGCTCTCGTGCTAATAGTTCCTGTAAATTGTGCTCTTCACATGCTGTATGAATGTTAGAAGAACATTTGCAGAAGAACCCTTCTCTCTGAACAGGGTGTAACATGACAAATCAACCAGCTTGGTTGGTGAGGAGCTGACCTGAAGGAGCTTCTCTGTAGTTTACATCTCCACAGCGTGGAGATGAGGGGTTGCCACGGTAACTGGAAATGTTGATGGAGGTTGGGACGGGGTGCAGAAAGAGTTGTCGGACTTGTCCCATGGTCCCACAGGCCATCACTGAGAGGTAGCTGCGAATGAATGGTGTCTGTTCCTTTGCACCAACAGGCAATGAAACTGCTGCCTGAAGAGACGGGAACGGAAGATACGGCTCGGGCATGGCAGTCCAGAGTAAGTAGCATGTCACTGACAGCGTACAACAGGCAGGTGGCTGGCTGAGATGGAAACAGGCCAAAGCGGTCCTCCATAATCTGGGGAAATGAGAGGGGTCCTCCGTAACCTGGGGAACGTGGAGGGGATGCCTCCCCGTAACCCAGAGAAATGGGAGTGATCCTACCCCGTAACCTGGGGAAACTGAAGCGAGGTCCCCCCGTAATTCAGGGAAATGGGAGGGGCTGCAGATCTTGGACCCAAAACGTTGACCATCTATTGGCCTTTGGTGAATGCTGCCCTCCTGAGTTCATCCAGCATTCTGTGTAGCCGGGACGAGATTCATCCTCCCAATGACCAAGATCACGGTCAGATTGTTTGCAGACACCCAGCTACAGGAAGGCTGGAAAAGGGGGGGCCAAACTAATTCATTAGGATGTCTCTTGGACTGGATGTATAGGATGGGGCATTTCTCCCACCGGTGCGTTGAAGGCTGATGCTCTGGAGATGTACAGAATCGTAATAAAGAGAAGGGTCTTGTCCTCCATCTCCCAGAGTGAGGGGTGTGGGGGAAATCCAAAACTTGGGGATTCAGGGTAGAAGGGACAGAGAAGGAACTTTATTCTATGTGGAGGTTGGTGGGAACTCACATATAACCATATAACCGCTTACAGCACAGAACAGGCCAGTTTGGCCCTACTAGTCCATGCCGTAACAAATCCCCACCCTCCTCGTCCCATTGACCAACACCTGGTCCATACCCCTCCAGTCCTCTCCTCTCCATGTAACTATCCAGTCTTTCCTTAAATGTAACCAATGATCCCACCTCGACCACGTCTGCCGGAAGCTCATTCCACATCCCTACCATCCTTTGCATAAAGAAATTTCCCCTCATGTTCCCCTTATAATTTTCCCCCTTCAATCTTAAACCATGCCCTCTAGTTTGAATCTTCCCCACTCTTAATAGAAAAAGCCTATCCACGTTTACTCTGTCTGTCCCTTTTAAAATCTTAAACACCTCTATCAAGTCCCCCCTCAATCTTCTCCGCTCCAGAGAAAAAAGCCCCAGTCTGCACAACCTTTCCCTGTAACTCAATCCTTGAAATCCTGTCAACATTCTCGTGAACCTTCTCTGTACTCTCTCTATTTTGTTGAAATCTTTCCTATAATTTGGTGACCAAAACTGTACACAGTACTCCAAATTTGGCCTCACCAATGCCTTGTACAATTTCATCATAACCTCCCTACTCTTGAATTCAATACTCCGATTTATGAAGGCCAACATTCCAAATGCTTTCTTCACCACACCATCTACCTGAGTACATCTCAATAACCTACCATTCAATAGCCTACCATTTAATTCACCACTGCAGGTGGTGAAATCTGAAGCGAAACCTCGTCAAGTTTATTGTCATCTGATTGTACAAGTGCAACCCGACGAAACACCGTTCTCTGGTCGTCGGTGCAAAACATGCAGACACACAGCCAGACATGACACACATACATACGCAGGACAGGTATTCAAATATACAAATAAATGTCGTTTCATGAATATGAGGGTCTAAGATGATTAGTGGGAGCCGTTCCTTTGGTGGTTCAGCATTCTCCCTGCCCGCGGGAAGGAGCTGTTCCTCAACCTGGTGGTGCTGGCTCTGATCCTCCTGGATCTTTTCCCCTATGGGAGCAGCTGAAAGATGGAAGGGGGTCCTCAATGGCAGTACTTCAGCGAGCTCTGAAAGGGCTCCAGTGCTGGCATCTGAGAAGTGGTGGCAACGGGAGGGGTAATCAAGAGCCAGTGGCCGAATGCTTCGGGTTATCCGTGGCAACGCCCTTTCTTCCACGTCTTGTTGGATGGATGATGTCGAGAGGGTGAGCTGCCAAGACCCTGGGACCCAAACAGTTGTTCCAAGTGAAGCTACACATAGCGGTTAGCTCAATGCTATTACAGCGGCAGCGACCCAGGCTTGAATCCAGTGCTGTGAGGAGTTTGCACGTTCTCCCCTGGTTCATTCAGGACATATGGGGGTTAGAACGTAAGAAAAGGGGCAGGAGTCGGCCATCTTGTCCGTCGAGCCTGCTCCGCCGTTCAATGAGATCATGGCTGATCTGGGTCATTGGCTCAACTCCATCCATCTGCCTTTTCCCCCATCCCTTAATTCCTTTCATATGTAAAGATCTAACTGAACCTTAAACACGTTTAATGAAGTTGCCTCAACTGCTTCCCTGGGCAGAGAATTCCACAGGTTCACTCGTCTCTTGGGAAAAATAGTTTTTCCTCATCTCTGTCTTAAATCTACTCCCCTGAATCTTGAGGCTGTGTCCCCTAGTTCTGGTCTTACCCACCAGTGAAAACAATTTTCCTGCCTCCGTTTTATTTATCTCTGTCATCATTTTAGATGTTTCTGTAACATCTCCTCTCATTCTTCTGAATTTGAGTGAGTATAATCCCAGGCAATTTAGTCTCTCCTTATAGGTCAACCCCCTCATCGCCGGGATTAACCCCCTCTGGACGGCCTCCAAGTAGGGAGACCAGAACTGCACACAATTCTCCATGTGCGGCCTCACCAGGACCTTGTACAGTTGGAGCATGACCTCCCTGCTCTTGACTTCAATTCCTCTAGCAATGAAGGCCAACATTCCATTTGCCTTCTTAATAACCTGTTGTACCAGCTACCCAACTTTCTGTGAGTAATGGGGTGACATGGGCTTGTGGGCCGGAAGGGCCTGTTAAGGTGCTGTGTGTCTAAGTTAAATTTACTTGTGAATCTGCAGGGGTTATCTACTGCATCCGGTGCTCCCATTCTGGTCTCCTTTACAGTGGAGCGACTGGACGTGGACTGGGAGGTCATTGCATTGAGCACCTTTGCTCTGTCTGCTGTAATAGCAAGGACCTCCCAGTGGCCAACCATTTTAATTTGGCACAGATTCCCACTCTGTCATGTCTGTCCACGGCCCTGTGCCCTGTCAAACTGAGGAAACCCACAAATTGGGGGAAACAAGTATTCCGTCTGTGCACTCTCCAACCACAGTTTCCCCATCTCTCCGCTTTATTTCTCCAGCTCCCCACCCCCCTTCTCTTCCCTCTCTTATCAGAGAGCTCCCCTTCTTAGCTCTCTGCCCCATTCCCTCATCACCTCTCAGCATTTCTCTTCCACCCTCCCACTTATCCATCTCTGGCCTGTCAGCCTGTGCTCCTCCCCTGCCCCTTCCTTCCCTCCTCTCCACCCACCCCCCCTCCCCCCCCCAAAAGGCCCCTGCCTGTTTTTGACAAAGGACCCAGGCCCGAAATCCTTTCCTTCCTATGGATATTGTGTGACCTGCTGAGTTTCTCCAGCGCGCTTGTGCACTGGACCCCAGTATCTTGCTGATCTCCCGGAACAAATTACGAAGAGGGGAGGGGAAGCAGAAATAAAGGGGTCGTCGCCGTTGTGGAACTCAGTGGGTCCCGCAGCAGTGAGAGGGAAAGAGCAGTCGATGTTTCAGCTCGGAACCCTTCATCAGAACTTGTTTCCATTGATGTCCCAAGTCTCGGGAGTGCAACGGAAATTGTCTGCATGCAAGGCAGCTCAGGATAATGAAGAAGGGGGTAACTTCTCCTTAAGAGAAGATTTGCTGTAGTGGGGCCTTCTGGGACCAGAAGGTGCAGCCCCAGAACACAAAAACATCCCTTGAGAGGAGAGATGAGGAGGAATTTCTCTTCCCAGAGGGTGGTGAATCTCTGGAGACCAAGACTTTGGGTATATTTAAGATGGAGGTGGTTAAGATGGTTTTGACAATGCTGGAGAAACTCGAGAGGTCAGTGCACTCTATGTAGCAAATATAGAGATATATAACCAACGTTTATGGCTTGAGCCCTTCATCAAGATGTGAGCAAAATGTGGGCAGCTGCCTGAATAAAATGGAGGAAGGCCCCCAAGGCAGGAGGTAATGGGTGGATAAAGGAGGGAGGGCACACCAGCAAACAGGGGGAGGGGGTATGGCTCTGTGAATGGAGAGGGAAGGGGGTAGAGAGGCTGGGGGAAAGAAGACAGAGGGATGGGAGGGAGAACGGGGAGTGGGCTGGCAGAAACCGGAGAAGTTGATGTTAATGCCATTCCTGCTGGAGAGGGCCCAGACGGAGAAGTTAGTAGGTGTTGCTCCTCCAATTTACAGTCGGGCCTGGTCTGGCAGTACTGGAGGTCACAGACGGACATGTCAGCATGGGGGTGGGCTGCAGGACTGAAATGGCTCTTGATTAGGAAGGGAATCTATTGTTACGGGGGGCAGGGGGCTGAAAAGGACAGTCATTTAGCCATGACAGAATGGTAGGGCAGACACAATGGGCTAAACAGCCCGATTCTGCTACCACGCCTTCCAGTTGCGGACATCCTGACCCTTGATCTTTCTCGCCCACGTTCTGTTCCAAACCAGGCCTACGTCCCAAAGGTGCTGCGAGCAAGCCAGACGGAGAAAAGCCACCTTGACCCAGAGAACCACCCGTCGTACGGAGCCTTGGGGAGGACCAGTCCGCACATGGAAGACGAGAGTTCTACATCACCAGACGATATCGCTCCTCTGGACAATGTTGATCATGACCGGATCTATCTGGTGAACACTGGAGAGAGCAAGATCTAAACAAACCTCCCCCCTCCTATGAGCCCTGGTTCTGTAATTGAACCAAACTGAACTGCCCACCGTACAACACTGGGCACAGGGTACAGACCAGCTCACTGACATCACCAGCGACCAACACAAGCACAGAGAGAATGTTTGGCGCTCATTTTTTTCCTCTCTTTAAAAAATATAGGATTATAAATATTTCAACTTTTATTTTACCGCTGGTTGAGGATTAACACTGTTATCGACATCCTTGGATCATTTGGGAAGGGCACTACGTTACGAGAAAGGATTTCACAATGTTACTCACTTTCCGACTGCTGCGGAGTCTATGAGCAGGTGAGCGAGTGTTGCCCCTGCACCAATGGTAAATCCTTGCTCACTCCCTTAACCTCAAACGGAATGGCCAAGGGGGGAATTCTGCTCTTTGATGAACTTTGGGCATGACTCTGGGTTATCTGGACAACACAAATGTAAGGGTTGACGGTCGAGTTCGGTGAATGCTGTGGGCGAGGGGAAGCAACCTTACGAGTCACAAAGGGTTAAACATGAAGCATTGATCAGCTCCTCTTCCAAACAATATACATGCAACTAAATTGGTGTCAATATTTGTCTGCGTCAGTATTTCATTTGATGGAGGCGTCAGAGAGTAGGACCAGGCCATTCAGCCCAACTTGTCAGTGCTACCTGGTCCCATTTACCTGCATTTTGTCCATATCTCTCGGACCCTTTCCTATCCACACACCAGTCTAAATGTCTTTTTAGATGGATTAAATATTTTGAAGAATTAATTACATTCTCATGTAAAAGTCAAATTTTGTAGACCATTTTTTAATGTCGACTATTATATGACTTTTTGAGGGGCTGAAATTCATATTAGAACACTGCTGTACAGTCAGTGTTGGGCACGCGCGGTCAGCATTGGGGCACATGTGGTCAGCATTGGGGTGCGCGCAGTCAGCGTAGTGGGTTAGCATGACGTGGTTACAGTGCCAGTGACCCGGGTTTGAACCCGACACTGTTTATACCTTCTCCCCATGGTCTGTGTGGGTTCCCTCCGAGTGCTCCGGTTTCCTCCCCCCACCTCCGTACCGGGTTGCAGCTTAATTGGGCGGCACGGGCTCGTGTTACAGTGCTGTATGTCTAAAAGAAGAGCGTACCAGTAGCAGACGTCCAAATGATCCACAAACAAAAAAGGACAAAAACGTAATGAACTGAAGTAGAAATAGTTTATGGATTGAAACACACGTCCTACAAAACAACAAAAACTGAAACAAAACATGGAGGTCTGCAGACACTGAGTGAAGGGAAAAAAGGTGATGAGCTCAAAAGAGGAGATGGGGGGGGTGGTTGAGTAGCGAGAAGTGGGTGGGGATAGAGAAGGGTAAGGAGTGGTGGTGGAGGGGATAAGCCTGCGGGATCCAACAGCAGGGGTATCCAAGGTGTCAACCTTGCGGAGACGGAGGTCAATGCGGGAATGGCGTGGGTGGTGGAATAGGGGTGGTCAGGGCTGGAGTAGGTATCTAGATCATCAGTGGCGTCGGGAGCTCCAGGCTACAGGTGGCTGGGACCAGGTGGGGAATCTGCATCGAGGGCGTTGGGAGCTCCGGCCTGCAAACAACCAGGGCCGGGGTGAGAGACACGGGTCGACTTTTACATGAGATATACCAAAAATTCCAGATTTTTTTTGGCCCAAAATAGAGGGCTGATTTTTACATGAAATCTACTTTTATAAGAGTATATAAAGTAATTAAAATGTATTTAATCATTTCAATTGTACCCACTTCTACCACTTCATCGGGACTTTGGTTCTATGCACTCGACCTCCCCCCCCCCCCCACCTCCCTTTAAATCTCTCCCCTCTCACCTTAAATCTGCCCTCTAGATTTGAACTCCCCTACCATGTGACCATTCACCTTCTCCATGAACCTCATGATTTTATAAACCTCCATGAAGGTGTCCCCTCAGCCTCCTGCACTCAGGTGAGAAAAGACCCAGCCTGCCCTGGCTCTCCTAACTCAGACTCTCCAGTCCCAGTAACGTCCCTGTCAATTGGTCTGCAACCTTACTAACGCGATGACACTCGAAAGGCAGACCACAACTGTGTACTGTGTGGCCTCGCTATCGTCGTGTGCGACGTCCCTGCTCCTGTCCTGAGGGCCCTGAGAGATGAAGGCAAGTGCACCGAACGTCTTCTTCACCACCCTGTCCACCTGCGTCTGCAGTTTCAAAGAACTAGGTACTGGGACCTCAGTTAAGGACACTCACCAAGTCCCTGCCATTTACGGTGCAAGCCCTACCCCTGTTTAAATTTCAAATTAATGACATGTGTCCCATGTTCAATCCCATCTGCCTTTCCATAGAATACTACAGCACAGAAACAGGCCCCTTCAGGCCTTCTAGTCTGTGATGAACCATTTTTTTTTGCCTTGTCTCACTGACCTGCATCTCCCATCCATGTACTTGTCCAAATTCATCTTAAATGTTAAAATTGAGCCCACATTCACCACTTCAGCTGGAAGCTCGCTCCACACTCCCTCCACTCTCTGTGTGAACAAGTCCCCCTCATGATCTCCCCCTAAACTTTTCCCCTTTCAGCCTTCACCCATGTCCTCTGATTTGTATCTCACCCACCCTTAGTGGAAAACCCCTATCTATATTTACTCTGTCTGTCCCCCTCATAATTTTCAATACCTCTATCAAATCTCCCCTCATTCTTCTATGCTCCAGGGAATAAAGTCTTAATCTGTTTAACCTTTCCTTGTAATTCAGTCCCTGAAGTCCTGGCCACATCCTAGTTAATCTTCTCTGCCCTCTTTTTGTCTTATTGATACATTTCCTGTAGTTAAGTGACCAAACACAATGCCCCAAGTTAGGCCTCATCAATGTTTTATACAACTTTAACATAACATCCCAACTCCTAGACTCAATACTTTGATTTATGATGGCAAATATGCCAAAAGCTCTCTTTACAACCCCATCCACCTGTATCTATATTCCCAGATCCACACTCCTATCATTTACTGTTTAAGTCCTACCTTGGTTTGAGCTTCCAAAGTACAACACCTCACTCTTGTCTGCATTAAATACCATTTGCCACTTTCTGGCCTATCTTTCCAACTGGTCCAAATCCCTCTGCAAGTTTAGAAAGCCTCCCTCACTGTCCACAACACCTCCAATCTTAGTGTCATCTGAAAACTTGCTGATCCAATTTTCCACATTATCATCCAGATCATTGATATAGAACAAACAACAATGGTCCCAGCACTGATCCCACTGACCACTAGTCACAGGCCTCCAGTCTGAGAAGTAATCATCCACCACTACTCTCTGGCTTCTCCCATCCAGCCATTGCTGAATCCAGTTCACTACTGGGAAACTGTGACCCAATTCCCCATTTGATCCAGATCTTGTTATATCCTCAGCCAACCTGCTCCACTGTCCGTTACACCACCAACCTTGCTGTCATCCGCCACCCTGACCATTTACTTCCTGGGTGACATCAACATTCTGCCAGTGGTGGGACCTGTCGCCAGCCATGTCACCAGAGTGGTGTGACCCTTCACCAGCGGCTTGATACTTCACCAGTGGTGCGACTTGTCACCGGAGGTATCACCCATCCACCGTGGTGTGACCTTTCGCCGATGTATGACCTGTTCCTTGTGGTCAATACACAGCAGCGAACAGATACTGCAGTGCAAACAAATGCAGCTCGGAAACCATGTGCTCCGCTTCCACAGCCCATAGCAGAAGGGTCTTTTTTTCATCGCCACCAGGTTTCCTGGAAATTGAACAGTTTCCCCGATCCAAGTAACTGGAATATGTTCCCAGCAGAACTGAGCAGGACTGAAACTGCATTTAGTTTCATGACACGGAGAGCAAAAAAAAAAACCACTCAGCCTGGTCAGCACAATGCTGTTAAAGTGCCAGTGACCTGGGTTTGAGTCTGGCACTGTATGTCAGGAGTTTGTATGTTTCCCTGTGTCTCTCTGAGTCCTCCGGTTTCCTCCCACGCTTCAAAACAAACAACCAGTAGGTAATTGGTCACAAGGGTGTATTTGGTCGGCAGGGGTTGGTGGGCCAGAAGGTCCTGTGACCGTGCTGTGTATCCAAATTAATTAGAAGAAAGAAAGGCCCTTGTACTGGTTCTGCTGAGCCTGGATTTGATTTCATTAAAAAATGAGAGTCTTCATTTGAGAAGGGCCATCATTACTCCACGGGTCAGGGAGCATTGTGAAAGGCAATAGACAATCGACGTTTTGGGCACATCAGAAAAGGTTTTGGACGAAGGGTTTTTGGCCTGAAACGTCAATCGTCTATTGCTGACTTACCTTCTTATTCCCTCCAGAATCTTGTGCATTGTTCCCTTTTCCAGCAAGGCCCTTTGGCCCTTCTACTCTGTGCCAAACATTTTTTTTCTGCCTGGTCCCATTGACTTGCACCCAGTCCATAGCCTCTCCATCCATGTACCTGTCCACGTTAATTTAAATGCAGCTCATTACACAGTCCCACCAATCTCTGGGTGAAGAAGTTCACCCTAAACCTTTCTTCACTCTTCAAAATGCCAAAAGCTCTCTTTACAACCCCATCCACCTGTATCTGTATTCCCAGATCCACACTCCTCCTAGTTCACCTTAATTCCTTTAAACTTAAGATCCTGTCTAATAAGATCAGTTAAAGGTTCAATTGCTAAAATAAACACAGCCTTGTCGACTTGATCTAGTTAATGGAAAAGAGGCAGATATTTGTCCACTAGTGATGGCTTTTGCTAAAGGATTTTTATATAAAGCTTTAACCCAATTTATAAATATAGAACCAAAACCAAACCTCTCCAACACTTTAAACAAAAAATTCAATTCTAATCCATCAAAGGCTTTTTCCACATCCAAAGTTACTGCTACAATACGAACACCTCTTTTTGAATTAAACTAATTAATTTTGCAATATTATCAGCTGAATTTCATTTTTTAATAAATCCTGTTCGATCCTTATGAATTAAATTAGGTAAATATTTAGTTAATCTATTTGCTAATTTTTTGCAGCCACTTTATAATCTACATTTAATAAAGATATTGGATAATAAGATGCAGAATTCAACAAGTCTTTATTTTTCTTTGGTATAACTGTAATTATTGCTGTTGAAAAAGGTTTGGGTAAAGAATGGGACTCCGCTGCTTGTTTTAACACCTCCACAAATGGAGTTATTAAAAGATCCTTAAATTTCTTATAAAATTCAGATGGAAAGCCACCTTCTCCTGGAAATTTACCATATGATAATGAACTAAGCACTTCATTAATTTCTCTTATTGTAAAAGGAGCATCTAAATTTCTCTGATTTTGATGTGTCAAACTAGACAAATTTATCTGAAATAAAATTTTATCAATCTTAACTTCATCTCCAGTAAATTCTGATCCATACAAATCGGAATAAAAAACCTTAAATACATCATTAATTTCTCTAGGATTATAAGTAATCATCTGAATTTTTCCTGACAGCATTAATTATTCTAGACGATTGCTGTTTTTAACTGCCAAACTAAATATTTATGAGCCCCTTCTCCTAATTCATAATATCTTTGCTTAGTTCTATGAATTAATTTTTCATTTCTATACATATTAAAACGAAAATTTTTCTTTATTAATTTTCTTTCTTTTCTCATCTGTAATTCCTTTTCCAAATCCTGTAGTTCCCTTTTGTAACTGATCAACCTTTCACATTTTCAATGTAAAACTTATTATCTGTTCTCTCAAATACACCTTTAATGCATCTCATGCAATAAATTTGTCAACAACTGAATTAGAATTCTAAAACCACCTGAATGTTTTTTTTAATAAAATCACAAAAATCTGTCCTTTTTAACAATGTAGAATTTAATCACCATCCATAAACCATTTGTTCGTGGAAAAAAAATCATTAAAAGTGGCGAATGATCCGAGAAATTCTAGCCTTGTAATCTACAATCTTAACATTTCCTTGCAATTGTGCCGAAATTAAAAATAAAAAATCTATCCCAGAATAAGAATCGTGTCTGTGAGAATGAAAAGAATAGCCCCTTTCTGTAGGATTTAATCTCCTTCAAATATCTATTAAATTCAAATCTTTCATTACATTCAAAGTTGCCTTTGCTGCTTTAGCTCAAGTACCTGATTTAATTGTTTTATCCAAAACTGGATCCATCCAGCAATTAAAATCCCCTCCGACCAATATTTTTTCTTAGCTAAGTACATAAAAGTATCCCTGATAATCCTTCATCGTCTACATTTGGTGCATAAATATTCATCAAAGTCCAATTCTCAGAATAAATTTGACAATTTACTGATACAAACCTTCCCGCAGGATCGGTAATCACTTTTGAATTTTAACAGGTAATGTTTTCTTTTTTTTTTAAATTTTTTATTTTTCACACCATAAATCACAATAGCCATGATATACATTTTTCTTTTTCACACATTTACAGTGACTTTTTCTCCCTCCTCCCAAGCCACCCCCCCACCCCCCTCACCTCTCATCCATTTTAGGTATACAATCTAGGTTGCATTAATTCAGTCAGACAATGTTGTCATTCAACAAAAATACACCAGAAATTCTACAGAGTCCATTCTTTTCTTTCCTTCTCCTTCCATCAACTTAGGTAATGTTTGTCCCTGGTAGGTTTTCGCTATTGTATTTAATGTAAGGCTCCCATACTTGTTCGAATATTTCAATATTATTTCTTAAACTATATGTTATTTTTTCTAATGGAATACATTTATTCATTTCTATATACCATTGTTGTATTTTCAAATTATCTTCCAATTTCCAGGTTGACATAATACATTTTTTTGCTACGGCTAGGGCTATCTTAACAAATCTTTTTTGTGCATCTTCCAAGTCAATTCCAAATTCTTTATTTTTTATGTTACTTAGGAGAAAGATCTCTGGATTCTTTGGTATATTGTTTTCTGTTATTTTATTTAATATCTGATTGAGATCATCCCAAAATTTTTCTACTCTCTCACCATGTCCAGATTGCATGAATTGTTGTTCCCCTTTCTTTTTTACATCGAAAACATCTATCAGATACTGTTGGGTCCCATTTATTTAACTTTTGCAGTATAATGTATAGTCTGTGTAACCAATTATATTGTATCATATGCAGCCTCGTATTTATTGTATTTCTCATCGTTCCAGAACATAATTTCTCCCATGTTTCCTTTTTTATCTTTATATTTAAATCTTGTTCCCATTTTTGTTTAGTTTTACCATTTGTTTTCTCATTCTCCTTTTCTTGCAGTTTAATATACATATTTGTTATAAATCTTTTGATTAACATTGTATCTGTAATCACATATTCAAGGTTACTTCCCTCTGGTAAACTCAAATTGCTTCCTAATTTATCTTTCAAGTAGGATCTCAGTTGGTAATATGCCAGCGCTGTATCTCCAGTTATATTGTACTTATCTCTCATTTGTTCAAAGGATAAGAATCTACTTCCTGAAAAACAATTTTCTATTCTTTTAATCCCTTTTTTTTCCCATTTTCTAAAGGAAAGGTAGTCTATTGTAAAAGGGAGTATCTTATTTTGCATCAATATTAGCTTTGGTAATTGATAATTTGTTTTATTTCTTTCTACATGAATCTTCTTCCATATATTGAGGAGATGGTGTAATACTGGAGAAGTTCTATGTTGTACCAATTTTCCGTCTCATTTATATAATATGTGTTCAGGTATCTTTTCCCCTATTTTATCTAATTCTAATCTCGTCCAGTCTGGTTTTTCCCTTGTTTGATAAAAATCTGATAGGTACCTTAATTGTGCGGCTCTATAGTAATTTTTGAAGTTTGGCAATTGTAAGCCTCCTTGTTTATACCATTCTGTTAATTTATCTAGTGCTATCCTCGGTTTCCCCCCTCTCCATAAAAATTTCCTTATTATTTTCTTTAACTCTTTGAAGAATTTTTCTGTCAGTTGTATTGGCAATGCCTGAAATAAGTATAGTATCCTTGGAAAAATGTTCATTTTAATACAGTTTATCCTTCCTATCAGTGTTAGTGGTAGCTCTTTCCAATGCTCTAAATCGTCCTGTAATTTTTTCATTAGTGGATTGTAATTGAGTTTATATAATTGGCCTAGATTTTTGTTTATTTGTAAACCTAGGTATCTTATTGCCTGCATTTGCCATCTGAATGGGGATTCCTTCTTAAATTTTGAGAAATCCGCGTTATTCATAGGCATTGCTTCACTTTTATTTACGTTTATCTTGTATCCCGACACTTCTCCATATTCCTTCAATTTCTTATATAGTTCTTTTATTGATAGTTCTGGTTCTGTTAAGTACACTATCACATCATCCGCAAATAGACTGATTTTATATTCCCTGTCTTTTATTTTTATTCCTTTTATATTATTATCTATTCTTATCGATTCTGCTAGTGGTTCTATAGCTAGCGCAAACAATAATGGTGATAGTGGGCATCCCTGCCGCGTTGACCTGCTTAAGTTAATTGCTTTGATACATGTCCATTTACTGTCACTTTCGCTAACGGTCCCTTATATAATGCTTTAATCCAATTAATATACTTCTCCGGTAAACTGAATTTTTGCAATACTTTGAACAAGTAATTCCATTCTACTCTATCGAAGGCCTTCTCTGTGTCTAAAGCAACTGCTACTGCAGGTGCTTTATTTCCTTCTACTGCATGAATTAAGTTAATAAATTTACAAATATTGTCTGTTGTGCGTCTTTTTCTGATAAATCCAGTTTGGTCTAAATTTACCATTTTCGGTACCTGTTCTGCTAATCTGTTTGCTAATAGTTTAGTTATTATCTTATAATCTGTGTTTAGCAGAGATATTGGTCTATATGACGCTGGTGAGAGTGGATCTTCCCCTTGTTTTAGTATCACTGTAATTATTGCTGTTTTACATGAATCTGGTAAGTTTTGTGTCTCATCAATCTGGTTGATTACATCCAGGAGGGGCGGTATTAATAGATCTTTAAATGTTTTGTAGAATTCTATTGGGAGTCCATCCTCTCCTGGTGTCTTATTATTTGGTAATTTTTTTATTATCTCTTGTATTTCTACTGTTCCAAATGGTTCTGTTAATTTATTTTGTTCCTCTATTTGTAGTTTTGGTAGTTCAATTTTAGTCAAAAATTCATCTATTTTCCCTTCTTTCCCTTCGTTTTCAGTTCGGTATAATTGTTCATAGAATTCTCTGAAGTTTTCCTTAATTTCTTTTGGATTATATGTAATTTGTTTGTCTTTTTTCCTTGTTGCCAATACCATTTTCTTAGTTTGCTCTGTCTTAAGCTGCCATGCTAAGATTTTGTGTGTTTTTTCACCTAGTTCATAATATTTCTGTTTTGTCTTCATTATATTCTTCTCCACCTTATATGTTTGTAATGTTTCATATTTTATTTTTTTATCCGCCAATTCTCTTCTTTTGGTTGTATCTTCCTTTATTGCTAATTTTTTTTCTATGTTTACTATTTCCCTTTCCAACTGCTCTGTTTCCTGATTATAGTCCTTCTTCATCTTGGTTGCAAAACTTAATGAATGCTTTCATTGCGTCCCATTGTATAAACTTATCTTCCACTGATTCGGTATTTACTTCAAAGTACATTTTTAATTGTTTTTCAATAAATTCTCTAAAATCCTGTCTTTTAAGTAGCATGGGGTTTAATCTCCATCTATACATTCTTGGAGGGATGTCCTCTAGCTTTACTGTCAGTATTAAGGGTGAATGGTCCGATAGCATTCTCGCTTTATATTCTGTTTTTCTTACTCTATCCTGCATACTAGCTGATAACAAAAATAGGTCTATTCTTGAGTATGTTTTATGTCTAGTTGAGTAGTATGAGTATTCCTTTTCTTTTGGGTTTTGTTTCCTCCATATGTCCACAAGTTTCATTTCTTGCATTGATTTAATTATAAATTTGGTTACTTTGTTCTTCCTGTTAATTTTTTTCCCCGTTTTATCCATATTTGGATCCAAATTCAGATTGAAATCCCCTCCTATTAGTATGTTCCCTTGCGTATTAGCTACCTTCAAAAAGATATCTTGCATAAACTTTTGATCTTCTTCGTTAGGTGAATATATATTAAGTAGATTCCAAAGCTCCGAATATATCTGACATTTTATCATAACATATCTCCCTGCTGGATCTATTATTTCCTCTTCTATTTTAAATGGCACATTTTTGCTAATTAATATAGCCACTCCTCTTGCTTTTGAATTATACGATGCTGCTGTTACATGTTCTACCCAATCTCTCTTTAATTTCTTGTGCTCCAATTCAGTTAAGTGTGTTTCTTGGACAAATGCTATATCTATTTTTTCCTTTTTCAGTAAATTTAGTAGTTTCTTCCTTTTAATTTGGTTATGTATTCCATTAATATTTAAAGTCACATAGTTCAGCGTAGCCATTTTATATTTTGTTTATCTTCTCTTTCCGTTTTTCCATCATTACCTTTCCTCCTTTTCCATTTCTGTTTTCTTATTTTCAACTCTTTACCAGACAACATTCCTACAACATCCAACATTTTCCTTATTCTCCTATTTCTATCTTCTTTATCCCCAATCTCCCCTTCCCCTCCTGAGTTGTCCTTTATCCCTTGTCGGACAACCACATCTCCCCTCTCCATTTGGATTTGCGAATCCACTCGCAAGCGTCAAATGATTTTGCAGTGACCGCTCTTTTCCCCCACCCAGCCCCCCCCCAGAAAAGATTTCACTTTTCATATGTCACAAAGGTCACTCTTTTAATTCCCTCCTTATTCTCTCTATTCCATTACCTTCCCTTATTAATTCTTGTCTATACTATCTATGTTTTCCTCTAATTACAGATACTTTCACGTATGCCCATCGTGGTCATTTTTACCCTCATTACCTGTCTTCATCCCTCAGTCTATTTTTGTCTTTACCCACATACATATCAATCGTGATCATTTTTACTCTCATTACCCGTCTTCATCCCTCAGTCTATTTTTGTAATTGTTCTGCAAATTTTCGTGCTTCTTCTGGATCCGAGAACAGTCTGTTTTGTTGTCCTGGAATAAATATTTTCAATACCGCAGGATGCTTCAGTGTAAATTTATACCCTTTCTTCCATAAAATCGCCTTTGCTGTATTGAACTCTTTTCTCTTCTTTAGGAGTTCAAAACTTATATCTGGATAAATGAAGATTTTTTGCCCTTTATACTCCAGTGGTTTGTTGCCCTCTCTTACTTTTTCCATTGTCTTCTCCAGTACTTTTTCTCTTGTAGTATATCTTAGGAATTTTACTACAATAGATCTTGGTTTTTGTTGTGGTTGTGGTTTAGGGGCCAATGCTCTATGTGCCCTTTCTATTTCCATTTCTTGCTGTAGTTCTGGACATCCTAGGGTCTTAGGGATCCATTCTTTTATAAACTCCCTCATATTCTTGCCTTCTTCATCTTCCTTAAGGCCCACTATCTTTATGTTATTTCTTCTGTTATAATTTTCCATTATATCTATTTTTTGAGCTAGTAGTTATTGTGTCTCTTTAGTTTTTTTATTAGATTCCTCCAATTTCTTTTTTAAGTTTTCTACCTCCATTTCTGCTGCTACTGCCCGTTCTTCCATCTTGTCCATTTTTTTCCCCATTTCTGTTAAGGTCATATCTATTTTATTCACTTTCTCTTCTGTGTTGTTTATTCTTCTTCTTAAATCATTGAATTCCTGTGTTTGCCATTCTTTAAATGACTCCATGTATCCTCTAACAAGAGCAAGTATATCCTTTACCTTGCCTTTCCCTTTATCTATTTCACTGTATTCTTCCTCTTCTTCTTCCTCTGGGTTGGCCATCTGTTGTTTCTTTGTTGCCCTTTCCTTCTCTTCTTTCTTGTTTTCATTGTTTTCTGTGGTCTCTTCTTGCTGCAGGTGTTCTGCAGCTGTCGTTGCCGGCTGTGGAGATCGACTCCCCAGCTGGTCCCCCCTCCCGTCGGTGTGTTTTTTTTCATGCGCATCGCGCACTTTTACTCGGCTCTGTGAGCCATTGATGTAGTTCTTTTTCTACCGACCTGAGGTAGTGGGCTCCTCTCTCCACAGCGGGCTTCTTCGGACAGGTAAGGCCTTCACCTTTTTCCTCCGTTGTCTTCTCTTCCTCTCTTCTTACCATTGATTTTGATTTTTCTTCTTTTGTCTCCATCTTCTTTCCACCTTTATACTCACTTTTCTTTAACTTGTATTTCTGTACCTTTGTATTTTCTCTTGTTTTTCCCGACTTTTCTGGAGAGGGCTGGAGTTCACCGTCCGGCCACTACTCCATCACGTGACTCCTCTCAACAGGTAATGTTTTCTTAAATAAAATTACCACATCCCTTGCTTTAGAGTTAAAAGTTGAAGCTACCACTTGTCCAACCCAATCTTTTTTCAATTTTTGATGTTCCTACTCAGGTAGATGGGTTTCCTGTAAAAACAATATCAACTCTAATTTCTTCAAATAAGCTAAAGTCCTCTTTCTTTTTATCTGACTATTAAGCCCATTAACATTATAACTTTAAAAATTCAAAGTTTTTCTATTTGCCATTATACTAAATTCAAAAACTTCATAACTCCCCTCTGCCTCTCTTCTTGGACCTCCCACATCTCAAAATCCTTAACTACACCTGGAATCTCCAAGAAAAATAAAGAGAAAAAAAATACAAAACCTTCCCCCCCCAAAAAAAAGTTCTGTCAAAAAAAAAGACTAGTACTACCACCCTCAATTGTGCGGGAAGCACTCTCGCCACGAGGTGGTGTATAGCGAGGGAAGGAGAAGGAAAAATTCCCCGCCTCCCCAGAGAGGAAAAAAACAATTTTTGAATAGCCATCATTATCATCTTCAAGTAAAGGCGGCTGCTTCCTGGTCTCTGTTAACTTGGTCATCGTCAAGGTCAGCAATTTCCTGCTTATCTGACATTTGCATCTTCTCAATTTGTGTGACAGATTATATAGATATGTTTTTGGGAGATAAATTGGGAAAGGTTTGTTAGAGTAGGTTACATATAAACGCTTTAAAACATCTTATTTGGAGTACTGGAGCTCTGCTAATGCTAGACATATCAGCTCCACAGCTTTTGCAAGGGGTTTGGAGAGTGCTTAAGAGACTTCACTAATGGATTGTTGTTTAAAAAGGCAAGAGATGAAAGATCTTGTTGAAGCCACAGAGTATCTGGAAGAACACTTGCTGTTCTAAGAGGGTCATGTGGTTTTTCAAGCAGAGAGAGTCAAACACTTTCTCTGAGTGAGAGAGAGAGAGAGACAGAGAGATCACTCCTACAGTGTTACAGGCAGTCACAGCAGCTGGGCTTGGAACAGGACAAGCTGGCAAGCTTGTGGAAAGCCCCATTTGGAAGACGGCCTGGTCAAAGCTCTTGTGGTTCATGCAAGTGGAGAGGACTGGCTATCTCTTTTTTTTTTTTTTTTTTTTTTTTTTTTTTTTTTTTTTTTAATTTTTTATTTTTCACACCATAAATCACAATAGCCATGATATACACTTTTTCTTTTCCACACATTTACAGTGACTTTTTCTCCCTCCCCCCTCCCTCCTCCCAAGCCACCCCCCCATCCCCCCCCCCTCTCATCCATTTTAGTTATACAATCTAGGTTGCATTAATTCAGTTAGACAATGTTGTCATTCAACAAAAATACACCAGAAATTCTACTGAGTCCATTCTTTTCTTCTCTTCTCCTTCCATCAACTTAGGTAATGTTTGTTCCCGGTAGGTTTTCGCTATTGTATTTAATGTAAGGCTCCCATACTTGTTCGAATATTTCAATATTATTTCTTAAACTATATGTTATTTTTTCTAATGGAATACATTTATTCATTTCTATATACCATTGTTGTATTTTCAAATTATCTTCCAATTTCCAGGTTGACATAATACATTTTTTTGCTACAGCTAGGGCTATCTTAACAAATCTTTTTTGTGCATCCTCCAAGTCAATTCCAAATTCTTTATTTTTTATGTTACTTAGGAGAAAGATCTCTGGATTCTTTGGTATATTGTTTTCTGTTATTTTATTTAATATCTGATTGAGATCATCCCAAAATTTTTCTACTCTCTCACATGTCCAGATTGCATGAATTGTTGTTCCCCTTTCTTTTTTACATCGAAAACATCTATCAGATACTGTTGGGTCCCATTTATTTAACTTTTGCGGTGTAATGTATAGTCTGTGTAACCAATTATATTGTATCATACGCAGCCTCGTATTTATTGTATTTCTCATCGTTCCAGAGCATAACTTCTCCCATGTTTCCTTTTTTATCTTTATATTTAAATCTTGTTCCCATTTTTGTTTAGTTTTACCATTTGTTTCCTCATTTTCCTTTTCTTGCAGTTTAATATACATATTTTTTATAAATCTTTTGATTAACATTGTATCTGTAATCACATATTCAAGGTTACTTCCCTCTGGTAAACTCAAGTTGCTTCCTAATTTATCTTTCAAGTAGGATCTCAGTTGGTAATATGCCAGCGCTGTATCTCCCGTTATATTGTACTTATCTCTCATTTGTTCAAAGGATAAGAATCTACTTCCTGAAAAACAATTTTCTATTCTTTTAATCCCTTTTTTTTCCCATTTTCTAAAGGCAAGGTTGTCTATTGTAAAAGGGAGTAGCTTATTTTGCGTCAATATTAGTTTTGGTATTTGGTAATTTATTTTATTTCTTTCTACATGAATCTTCTTCCATATATTGAGGAGATGGTGTAATACTGGAGAAGTTCTATGTTGTACCAATTTTTCGTCCCATTTATATAATATGTGTTCAGGTATCTTTTCCCCTATTTTATCTAATTCTAGTCTCGTCCAGTCTGGTTTTTCCCTTGTTTGATAAAAATCTGATAGGTACCTTAATTGTGCGGCTCTATAATAATTTTTGAAGTTTGGCAATTGTAAGCCTCCTTGTTTATACCATTCTGTTAATTTGTCTAGTGCTATCCTCGGTTTCCCCCCTCTCCATAAAAATCTCCTTATTATTTTCTTTAACTCTTTGAAGAATTTTTCTGTCAGTTGTATTGGCAATGCCTGAAATAAGTATAGTATCCTTGGAAAAATGTTCATTTTAATACAGTTTATCCTTCCTATCAGTGTTAGTGGTAGCTCTTTCCAATGCTCTAAATCGTCCTGTAATTTTTTCATTAGTGGATTGTAATTGAGTTTATATAATTGGCCTAGATTTTTGTTTATTTGCACACCTAGGTATCTTATTGCCTGCGTTTGCCATCTGAATGGGGATTCCTCCTTAAATTTTGAGAAATCCGCGTTATTCATAGGCATTGCTTCACTTTTATTTACGTTTATCTTGTATCCCGACACTTCTCCATATTCCTTCAATTTCTTATATAGTTCTTTTATTGATAGTTCTGGTTCTGTTAAGTACACTATCACATCATCCGCAAACAGACTGATTTTATATTCCCTGTCTTTTATTTTTATTCCTTTTATATTATTATCTCTTCTTATCGATTCTGCTAGTGGTTCTATAGCTAGCGCAAACAATAATGGTGATAGTGGGCATCCCTGCCGCGTTGACCTGCTTAAGTTAAATTGCTTTGATACATGTCCATTTACTGTCACTTTCGCTAACGGTCCCTTATATAATGCTTTAATCCAATTAATATACTTCTCCGGTAAACTGAATTTTTGCAATACTTTGAACAAGTAATTCCATTCTACTCTGTCGAAGGCCTTCTCTGCGTCTAAAGCAACTGCTACTGCCGGTGCTTTATTTCCTTCTACTGCATGAATTAAGTTAATAAATTTACAAATATTGTCTGTTGTGCGTCTTTTTTTGATAAATCCAGTTTGGTCTAAATTTACCATTTTCGGTACCTGTTCTGCTAATCTGTTCGCTAATAGTTTAGCTATTATCTTATAATCTGTGTTTAGCAAAGATATTGGTCTATATGACGCTGGTGAGAGTGGATCTTTCCCTTGTTTTAGTATCACTGTAATTATTGCTGTTTTACATGAATCTGGTAAGTTTTGTGTCTCATCAATCTGGTTGATTACATCCAGGAGGGGCGGTATTATTAGGTCTTTAAATGTTTTGTAGAATTCTATTGGGAGTCCATCCTCTCCTGGTGTCTTATTATTTGGTAAATTTTTTATTATCTCTTGTATTTCTACTGTTCCAAATGGTTCTGTTAATTTATTTTGTTCCTCTATTTGTAGTTTTGGTAGTTCAATTTTAGTCAAAAATTCATCTATTTTCCCTTCTTTCCCTTCGTTTTCGGTTCGGTATAATTGTTCATAGAATTCTCTGAAGTTTTCCTTAATTTCTTTTGGATTATATGTAATTTGTTTGTCTTTTTTCCTTGTTGCCAAGACCATTTTCTTAGTTTGCTCTGTCTTAAGCTGCCATGCTAGTATTTTGTGTGTTTTTTCCCCTAGTTCATAATATTTCTGTTTTGTCTTCATTATATTCTTCTCCACCTTATATGTTTGTAATGTTTCATATTTTATTTTTTTATCCGCCAATTCTCTTCTTTTGGTTGTATCTTCCTTTATTGCTAATTTTTTTTCTATGTTTATTATTTCCCTTTCCAACTGCTCTGTTTCCTGATTATAGTCCTTCTTCATCTTGGTTGCATAACTTATTATTTGCCCTCTAATGAATGCTTTCATTGCGTCCCATAGTATAAACTTATCTTCCACTGATTCCGTATTTACTTCAAAGTACATTTTTAATTGTTTTTCAATAAATTCTCTAAAATCCTGTCTTTTAAGTAGCATGGGGTTTAATCTCCATCTATACATTCTTGGAGGGATGTCTTCTAGCTCTATTGCCAATAACAGGGGTGAGTGGTCCGATAATAGTCTAGCTTTATATTCCGTTTTCCTAACTCTCCCTTGTATGTGGGCTGATAACAGGAATAGGTCTATCCTTGAGTATGTTTTATGTCTAGTCGAGTAGTATGAGTATTCCTTTTCTTTTGGGTTTTGTTTCCTCCATATGTCCACAAGTTTCATTTCTTGCATTGATTTAATTATAAATTTGGTTACTTTGTTCTTCCTGTTAATTTTTTTCCCCGTTTTATCCATATTTGGATCCAAATTCAGATTGAAATCCCCTCCTATTAGTATGTTCCCTTGCGTATTAGCTACCTTCAAAAAGATATCTTGCATAAACTTTTGATCTTCTTCGTTAGGTGAATATATATTAAGTAGATTCCAAGGCTCTGAATATATCTGACATTTTATCATAACATATCTCCCTGCTGGATCTATTATTTCCTCTTCTATTTTAAATGGCACATTTTTGCTAATTAATATAGCCACTCCTCTTGCTTTTGAATTATACGATGCTGCTGTTACATGTCCTACCCAATCTCTCTTTAATTTCTTGTGCTCCAATTCAGTTAAATGTGTTTCTTGGACAAATGCTATATCTATTTTTTCCTTTTTCAGTAAATTTAGTAGTTTCTTCCTTTTAATTTGGTTATGTATTCCATTAATATTTAGAGTCATATAGTTCAGCGTAGCCATTTTATATTTTGTTTATCTTCTCTTTCCGTTTTTCCATCATTACCTTTCCTCCTTTTCCATTTCTGTTTTCTTATTTTCAACTCTTTACCAGACAACATTCCTACAACATCCAACATTTTCCTTATTCTCCTATTTCTATCTTTTTTATCCCCAATCTCCCCTTCCCCTCCTGAGTTGCCCTTTATCCCTTGTCGGACAACCACATCTCCCCTCTCCATTTGGATTTGCGAATCCACTCGCAAGCGTCAACTGATTTTGCAGTGACCGCTCTTTTCCCCCCACCCAGCCCCCCCCAGAAAAGATTTCGTTTTTTATATGTCACAAAGGTCACTCTTTTAGTTCCCTCCTTATTCTCTCTATTCTATTACCTTCCCTTATTAATTCTTGTCTATACTTTCTATGTTTTCCTCTAATTACAGATACTTTCACATATGCCCATTGTCTCTATTCACTCTTATACCTCTTTACCCGCATACATATCAATCGTGGTCATTTTTACCCTCCTTACCCGTCTTCATCCCTCAGTCTATTTTTGTCTTTACCCACATACATATCAATCGTGATAATTTTTGCTCTCATTACCCGTCTTCATCCCTCAGTCTATTTTTGTAATTGTTCTGCAAATTTTCGTGCTTCTTCTGGATCCGAGAATAGTCTGTTTTGTTGTCCTGGAATAAATATTTTCAATACCGCAGGATGCTTCAGTGTAAATTTATATCCTTTCTTCCATAAAATCGCTTTTGCTGCATTGAACTCTTTTCTCTTCTTTAGGAGTTCAAAGCTTATATCTGGATAGATGAAGATTTTTTGCCCTTTATACTCCAGTGGTTTGTTGCCCTCTCTTACTTTTTCCATTGTCTTCTCCAGTACCTTTTCTCTTGTAGTATATCTTAGGAATTTTACTACAATAGATCTTGGTTTTTGTTGTGGTTGTGGTTTAGGGGCCAATGCTCTATGTGCCCTTTCTATTTCCATTTCTTGCTGTAGTTCTGGACATCCTAGGGCCTTTGGGATCCATTCTTTTATAAACTCCCTCATATTCTTGCCTTCTACATCTTCCTTAAGGCCCACTATCTTTATGTTATTTCTTCTGTTATAATTTTCCATTATATCTATTTTTTGGGCTAGTAATTCTTGTGTCTCTTTAGTTTTTTTATTAGATTCCTCCAATTTCTTTTTTAAGTCTTCTACCTCCATTTCTGCTGCTATTGCCCGTTCTTCCATCTTGTCCATTTTTTTCCCCATTTCTGTTAAGGTCATATCCATTTTATTTATTTTCTTTTCTGTGTTGTTTATTCTTCTTCTTAAATCATTGAATTCCTGTGTTTGCCATTCTTTAAATGACTCCATGTATCCTCTAACAAGAGCAAGTACCTCCTTTACCTTGCCTATCTTTTCTTCTTCTATTTCCCTGTACTCTTCCTCTTCCTCTTCTTCTTCCTCTAGGTTGACCATCTGTTGTTTCTTTGTTGCCCTTTCCTCCTCTTCTTTCTTGTTTCTATTGTCTTCTGTGGTCTCTTCTTGCTGCAGGTGTTCTGCAGCTGTCGTTGCCGTCTGTGGAGATCGACTCCCCAGCTGGTCCCCCCTCCCGTCGGTGTGTTTTTTTGTATGCGCATCGCGCATGCGCGAGGAGTCGCGCATGCGCGGTTGCGCACTTTTACTCGGCTCTGTGAGCCATTGTTGTAGTTCTCTTTCTACCGACCTGAGGTAGTGGGGTCTTCTCTCCACAGCGGGCCTCTTCGGACAGGTAAGGCCTTCACCTTTTTCCTCCGTTGTCTTCTCTTCCTCTCTTCTTTCCGTTGATTTTGATTTTTCTCCTTTTGTCTCCATCTTCTTTCCACCTTTATATTCACTTTTCTTTAACTTGTATTTCTGTGCCTTTGTATTTTCTCTTGTTTTTCCCGACTTTTCTGGAGAGGGCTGGAGTTCACCGTCCGGCCACTACTCCATCACGTGACTCCCACGAGGACTGGCTATCTAATGTTTCACTTGGAATAAGAGAAACAAAAAGGAACTCGTGATGATG
Source organism: Narcine bancroftii (assembly GCF_036971445.1). Taxonomy (NCBI): domain Eukaryota; kingdom Metazoa; phylum Chordata; class Chondrichthyes; order Torpediniformes; family Narcinidae; genus Narcine; species Narcine bancroftii. Next base: position 242,118,255 of record NC_091474.1, on the reverse strand, counting down.
GAGGAGATTGGTAGAACGAGTAGAATCAGACAGGCCCTTGTTACCTTATTTTTGACTTTGAGATAGTTTTAAAGCAGGAAAAAAATAATCATAAGATTTCCTTCACCAGGACCCAAATCTTGGTGTGACCAATTTAGAAATACCTGTAGTAACAGCGTAAATATTTACAATATCTGGCACCCAACATCCAAGCTGGTTTCCAGAACAAAAACACACATACACATGCACCATTTGCTTCACTCAACGTGAGGTTAAAAAAAACAGGTCACAAGTTGTAGAGCGCGTCGAAAGAACCAAAGACTTGTTGATCCAAACCAAGGCTTTTATTAACTAGAAGACTGGAGCATATCACAAGTAGGTCGACCAGTCCAGAATGACCTGGTCTGGCTAGGAGCAACCCTTTAAGGCCTGCCAGTAGGTGTGGTTACGCTCTCAGCCAATCACAGTCATCCTACACTACCATCTGTACATAGACACATTGGTGATAGAATCTAGGCGTGGTTACGCTCTCAGCCAATCACAGTCATCCTACACTACCATCTGTACATAGACACATTGGTGATAGAATCTAGGCGTGGTTACGCTCTCAGCCAATCACAGTCATCCTACACTACCATCTGTACATAGACACATTGGTGATAGAATCTAGGCGTGGTTACGCTCCCAGCCAATCACAGTCATCCTACACTACCATCTGTACATAGACACATTGGTGATAGAATCGGTACTATCACACGGGTCTAAACTTGTTCTTTTACAAGATGGATTCTTTTTAACATGCATCCACAAAAATAAAATACAAGTAATAGAAACAAAGTAGACTTCTGCTTTGTTAATATCAAGAACTTGGGCGCGGAGGTATCAATTAAACCGATGCCCCTGGGCTTTGTAGACCAACGATGGTTACCTTAGTAACGACGTCCTTCAAAATCAGTAACCAGCTGCCTGGATCATTTGCACCAGATTTCTCCGTCAATTTGCTGCTCCTGCTCTTTAAATCAGTTTCTCAAATACGTTGCTCAGGCTCATGTGGCCCAGAGTGTTTCCTTCAAGTAAACTGCTATTCTCCAGAAAAAAAGGTAAAAGAGGGACGGGCATGTATCAGACATAATAACCCAAGCATTTTTAATACATTTTGGCCATTGTACACTCATAAAATGTCCAAGATTTTAAGTAGCTATAGAGTTGACTTAAAAACGAAACTTCGACGAACACTTGTTGCACATGGTGCTTTTTCCAGGGAGGTGCTCTTTCTGCTTCTTGTGTTTGTCAGGCTGCGGTAAAAGGACATGTGATGCCAGTCTTCTGATCCAGAGTTAAAACATTCTCCAACAACAGTGACTGAGCGGCCTCAGTATCTCTAAGAATTTTAACTGGAACCTGTGATTCTCCCTCCTTTACTGAAACCAAGCCCTCTGGACACAAAAGGTTTGAAAGCATCCATGACATCCTTACCAGGTTTGGAACATCCTTAAATTTCACTGTTGAATATATGCTACTGGTAAAACTCCTTTTCTCGTTTCTTTTTCAACACTAGACAATTCACAATAACATGTCCAGGTTTTTTCCAAAAATGACATACAAATCCAGAAGTTCTGTCCTTTCCAACTATCTTTTCTCTTTACATTACCACCAGACTTAATTTCAGGCTTACAATACTGCTCCATATTAACCTTATGAACAGGCTTATTATTCTGTTCCACATGAACTCTCAGAAAATGCCTATTATTCTAGAATGTACTTTTGTGAATCAGAGCAAATTTGTCTGCTAATCTAGCCACGTCCCCACTTCTCCCTCATCCTTTGGACACACCTTTTCATTTCCTCTATTAATATTAATTCTCTCAATCTGTCAAAATCATTTTTTATTCCTTTTGAGGTGCCCCACCAGTCAAAACACAGATTTCTTTGGAGCAAAATCAATATAAGATTGATTCCATGTTTTCAGCAAACTCCTAAATTTTTGCCTATATGCTTCTGGAACCAACTCATTAGCTTTCAATACCTGCTTGTTTAACAGGATCATAATTTACCACCTGCACTGCAGTCCAGCTCTGAGGATGCAACTTGTGCTTTTCCCCTCAATACACTTTGGAGCATTAAAGACCATTTTTCTTTTGGCCATTTTGAGCCCTCAGCAACCTTTTCAAAAAGCTGAAAGTAGGCACTAGATTTACCTCTCTACTCGCCAAAAACCTCTCCCCAGGAGTTACAGCCTCAATCCTCTTACTTTACTCCCTCTCAATTTTTAACTTCTGTAATTGAAACTGTCTGTCCCTTTCAATCTTTTCCAAGTCATATTCTCTTTGTATTTCATCTCCCTCCCTCTAACTCATATTTCCTCCGTTTTCAGCCTTTGTTTTTCTCTTTCTTCTTCCACCCTCTATTTCTCCAATTCCAATTGCAATTCAACACATCTATCCTCTGGAAAATTATCCAAGTCTTTCTCAACCAATTTTCACTCACTTATAATAATATTTCACTATAATCCTCTGGATTTGTATTTTCCACGTCCAATTCTAGACTAGTCAGTTTTAATGCCATCAGTTCCTCTTTTCTCTTGCTCTGCAGGTGATGTTTGTGACAAAAAAATTATCAATATCCATTGCTGCTGTTTTTCCACGCACAAGCTTTAAATTAACTTGAAAAAAATTAACGAATAAATCACAAAAACTCCAATTTGCAATCCAAAAGGATGATCCCCCATGAAATGTTACGAGCCCAGAGAACCCCAAAACCCAGCAGCAACAGATATTCACCAAGACAAATGGTTACTTAAACAAAAGTTGCTTTTAATTATCCTTAAACATGAAAATAGAATCACACTTTAACTTATCACTATGGACTTAACTAACCTAACTTAACCCCCTTCTAATTCTTAGTGCACGTGTATGTAAAGTGGGTGTAAGTTCAGAAAAGTTCTTTGGTTCACAGTCCAATCTCACTTCTCATTCCTCCAAGTTCACTGGTTGCAGGCCATTCTTATACTGTGCACAGAATTGAACATTTATAAAGTTCAACAGGCTTTGGTGCTTGAAAGGTAAATGGTTACCACTCAGGAAGGTTCTTGTCAGTTTTCAGAGAGATATTTGTTGTTTCTGGACATCCACAACTGATGTACTTCCATCAACCACTCCAGTGTCTTGCCGAAGAAACTTGCCCCCTCAGGGTTCTCCAGATGATAACCTCTTTTTTTCAGGTCACCACAGGGATCCTTTTTGTTTCCCTTATTCCAAGTGAAGCATTAGACAGCCAGTTCTCTCCTCTTGCATGAACCACAAGGGCTTCCAAACAGGTTTGCTAGCTTATCCTGTTCCAGTCCCAGCTACTTCTGCTGGCTGTAACACTGTCAAGTGATCTGTGTGTGTGTGTGTGTCTCTCTCTCTCTCTCTCTCTCTCAAAGCCTGTTGACTTTCTCTGCTTGCAAAACCACATGACCCTTTTACAACAGCAAATTCCCCTCCAGACAGCAGCGGCTCCGACAAGCTTTCATCTGTTGCTTTTGGTAAACAACAATCCATTAGTGAAGTCTCTTGAGCACTCCTCAAAGCTCTTGCAAAAGCTGTGGTGCCATTATGTCTAACATGGGCAGAGCTCCAGTATTTCAAATAAGATCTGTTTTAAAGTGTTTGTATGCGACCAACTCTAGAAAAACCTTTCCCAATTTATCTCCCAAAAACATACCCTGCCACACCTTCCCCTTTAAAGGAAATTTAACTCTTCAGTTAAAATTCAGTTATAACTAAACTGTCTTTAAAATCACTAAAGAGAAAACAATATACAATATATAACATTATAATAAAGCAATTCAATGTTGAGAGTATTTCTATACATGATCAATTTTAATTCACAGAGTCCAGCATTTCCCCTCTCCCTTCCCTTATTCCCTCCCTCCCTTCTCCCAAGCAACCTGCCTCAGGACCCCCCAAGTATTAAATGAACATTAAAAGGTAGGGGGTTAACAATGAAAATGAGAATAAAAACTAAAACACGTCGTCTATGACCCGCCCTCCCATTCACCCTCTCCTTTATATGCCTAGTGGGATGGTTCCCCCCCCCCATTACTCAAAGCTCAAAAAAGTTTGGTGGTGGTGGTGGGGGGAAGATGGACATAGCTCACATCTGCACCCCTGTGTGCTTCAGATTCAGCTGGCCACACTTCCTGAAGATGCACGGAATCTTCTCCAGGGGAACACAACTGCTGTACACTTTTTACCAACAGGGTGACCTTCACAAACTGAATTTAGGGTTTGGACAAGTCTAAACTGTATTTCTACAATATCTCCCAGAAGGTACAATTCCAGGTCCTGTTGAAAACCCACTTCAGGACATCCCCCCCATCACTCCAAAGAGAACAGCCCTCACTGTTAGCCTTGCCTCACAAGACAAGTTCTCCAATCCACGCTCCATCCTGCTAAATCCCCTCTGCATCCTCTCCAAAGCTCCAACATCCTTGTTGCAACAAGGTGACTAGAACTGAATGCAATGTGCCAAGTGGGGTCTCTCCAAACTTTTCAATAGAGCTGCAATGTTACCTTGCATCCCCAAATGCCTTCACTCAGAGGGTTGTGGACTTGTGGAACTCCCTCCTGCAGGAAGTTGTTGAAGAATGAACATTCGGTATATTCAATGGGGGGGGGGGGGGGAATGGATGTGGGCCTTTTGGCTGAAGGATCAAGGGGTGTGGAGAGGAAACAGAGATAGGGCACTGACCAAGTATGAACAGTCATGATGGTATGAAGGGCTGAATAGCTTGTTCCTGTTTTCTACACCACTTTCAGTGGATTACAGTGCCCTCCAAATGTTTGGGATAAAGACACTATTTTTCCTTTATTTTCCCCTGTGCTCCACAGGCTTCCATTTATAATCAAACAATTCACACAAAATTAAAGCGCACACTCATAATGTTATTCAAAGTTACTTATATACATTTTGTTTTGACCATGTAGAAATTACAGCACTTTTTATACATCGCCCCCTCATTTCAGGGCACCATAATGTTTGGGACATTTGACTTCACAGGTGTTAGTGAATTATCTGGTATGTTTAATTGCTTCATTGGTGCAGGGAGGAACATAGGAAGTAGGTACAGGAGTAGGCCAAAAATGGCCCATCGAGCCTGCTCCGCCATTCAATACGATCATGGCTGATCTAATTTATGACCTAACTCCACCTACCTGCCTTCTCCCCATATCCCCTAATTCCTCTATCATGTAAAAATTTATCTAACCGAATTTTAAATATGTTTAATGAGGCAGCCTCAACCACTTCCTTGGATAGAAAATTCCAAACATTCACTACTCTCTGGGAAAAACTATTTTTCCTCATCTCTGTCCTAAATCTACTCCCCCGAATCTTGAGACTGCGTCCTCTCATTTTAGTTTCCCCGGCCAGCTCAAAAAACCTTCCTACATCTATCCTATCCATACTCTTCATAATCCTATGTTTCTATAAGATCTCCTCTCATTCTTCTGAACTCGAGCGAATACAATCCTAGACGATTTAATCTTTCATCATAAGTCAACCCCTTCATCCCAGGGATCAACCTAGTATACCCCTCTGGACCGTCTCCAAAGCCAGTATATCCTTCCTCAAATACGGAGACCAGAACTGGACACAGTACTCCAGGAGCGGTCTCACCAGTACCTTATACAGTTAAGGTACAGAAGAGAGCTCGGCTGCTTCACAGCTTTTGATCACCTTTGGAGTCTGTAGTTGCCATTTTTCTACGAGGACCAGAGTCACCGAGTGCCCGTGGATTTGCCTCCATTGTTCCCACAGCCCCTCAGACTCCTGCTCAATTCATCAGTAACCCGAGGTCCGGATCCAAACCTCCGATATGATCAGAAAGCTTTCAGTGCCTGAGGCCTCAGCAAGGGGGAAGGGTGGAGTTCTCCCAGTTTCTGGTGTCCGCTGTCCCCCACCCCCCCGGAGTCTGCAACCCCACTGCCGAGCACAGGCGCTGCCACCTTGGGCGTGTTAATCTTGAGATGTTCATCTCAAATGATATTTTGAAGGGAATTCTTCGAGGCGAAATCTTGAGCAAGAGATTCTGCGAGTATGATAGGGATATCCAGATGGTGTGTCAGGGTACGGGATGTCTTGGATTGGGTCCAGAGTATTCTGAGTGGAGAGGGCGAGCAGCCAGAGGTCTTGGTACATGTTGGTACCAATGACGTAGACAGAAAGAGGGGGAGGTCCTGAAGGGAAGATTATAGGATGTTGGGAAGAAAGTTGAAGAACAGGACCTCCAGGCTCGTGATCTCAGGATTGCTGCCTGTGCCAGGCAAGATAGCAAAATGAGACAGATGACTAAGGGACTGGTGCAGGGGACAGGGTTTCAAGTTCCTGGATCATTGGGATCTATTTATGGGAGGTATGACCTATATAAAAAGGATGGGATACACCTGGGTTGAGTTAAGAAATGGTAAAGGTAAGAGGACCCTAATAGCAGTTGTATACAGGTCCCCAAACAGTAGCTGGGAAGTGGACTATGAGTTACAGATGGAAATAGAAAAAGTGTGTCAGAAGGAAAATGTCAAAATAATGATGGGGGATTTTAACATGAAAGTGGATTGGGAAAGTCAGGAAGGTCCTGGATCGCAAGAGAGTTAGTTCATGGAATGCCTTTTGGAGTAGCTTGTCGATAAGCCCACCAGGGGATCAGCAGTTTTGGACTGGATGATGTGTAATGAACCTGAGGTGATTCAGGAACCCTTAGGAAGTAGTGATCTAATTTGGAAAGAAAAATCTGTTATCAGGCATGTCAATATTTCAGTGGAACAGAGGAAATTACAGTGGGATGAGAGAGGAACTGGCCCAAATTGACTGGAAAGTGAGATGGAGGGACGGCAGAGAAAAAGTGGCTGATATTTCTACAAGAAATAAAGAAAGTGCAGGATAGATATATTCCAAGAAAATAGAAAATTATGAACTGAAACATGGCACAAATGTGGGTAACAAGAGAGGTTATGGTTAAAATGAAAGCAAAAGGAAGGGCAGACAAGGAAGCAAACTTAGTGGGGAAACAGAGGATTGGGAAACTTAAAAACTTACAGAAAGGGACAAAGAAAGACATTCGGAAAGAAAAGTTGAATTATGAAAGAAAGTTGGAAAATAACTTACAAAAGGACACTGAGTTTTTAAAAAATATATGAAGAGTAAAAGAGAGACACGGGGAGATACAGGACCAATTGAAAATGTTGCTGGAGAAATTATAATGGGCAACAAAGAGATGACAGAGGAACTAAATGAATATTTTGTGTCAGTCTTCACTGAGGAAGACAATAGCAAGACACCTGATAGTCAGGGGTCTCAGGGAATAGAATTAAGGATTAGTAGAGAGATTGTGTTTAGTAAACTGAATGGACTAAGGGTAGAACTGGTCTTCATCTCGGACCAGTTGAGGTTCACCCACAGGTTCTGAAGGTGGCGGCTTTGGAAATTGTGGAGGCATTGGAAATGCTTTTCCAGAAATCAATAGACCCTAGCATGGTTCTGGAGGGTTGGAAGGTTGGAAATGCAGTTCCAATGTTTAAGAAAGGAGAGAGGCAGAAAAAAATAAATTACAGGCCTATTAGTCTGACATTGGCAGTTGGAAATTTATCGGAGTTGATCCTCAAGGACGAGGTTATAAAATACCTCGAGGTGCATGACATGATAGGCCCAAACCATGAAGGGAAGATCCTGCCTGACCAACCTACTGAATTTTTTGAGAAAACCTAAAGTAGGATGGACAAGGGAGAGGCTGTGGATGTTGTATATTTGGATTTTCAAAAGGCCTTTTATAAGGTGCCACATAAGAGGCTGCTTAATGAGAGCCCATGGAATTAGAGGAAAAAGATATTAGATTGGGTGGAGCATTGGCTGACAGGCAGGAAGCAAAGGGTGGGAGTAAAGAGATCCAGTTCTGGTTGGCTGCCGGTTACTAGTGGTGTTCCGCAGGGGTCTTTGTTGGGGCCGCTTCTGTTTACAATGTATATTGATGATTTAGATTGTGGATTGAATGGTTTTGTGGCCAGTTTGCAGATGACACCAAGATTGGTGGAGGAGCAGGAAGTGTTGAAGAAACCAAAAAGTTGCAGAGAGACTCAGACAGTTTAGGAGGGCGGGCAAAGAAATGGCCAATGAGATACAATGTTGAGAAATATACAGTTTTACATTTTGGAAGAGGAAATAAACAGGCAGATTATTATTTGAATGGGGAGAAAATTCAAAATTCGGAAGTGCAAAGGGTACGCTAAAGGTGAACCACCAGGTTGGATCGGCAGTAAAGAAAGCGAATGCTATGTTGGCATTCATTTCAAGAGGTATCGCCTATAAGAGTAAAGAGGTGTTGATGAGATTCCATGGGGCATCAGTGGGACCTCATTGGGGGAATTGTGTGCAGTTTTGGGCCCCTTATCTTAAAAGGAATGTACTGATGATGGAGAGAGCATAGAAAAGATTTACAAGGATGATTCCCGGAATACAAGGGCTAACACATTGGCTCTTGGACGGTATTCATTGGTGTACAGAAGAAATTGAAAGGGGATCTCATAGAAACATTATGAATGCTGAAAGGTTTGGACAGAGTAGATGTGAATAAGATGTTTCCCTTAGTGGTGAATCCAGGACACGAGGGCACAGTCTTAGAACTAGAAGGTACCCATTTAAAACAGAGATGAGGAGAAATTTCTTTAGCCAGAGGGTCGTGGATTTGTGGAATTCATTGCCACATACAGCTGTGGAGGCCCCATCATTAGGGGAGTTTAAGGAAGAGATTGATAAGTATCTCATTAGTCAGGGTATCAAGGGATATGGGAAAAAGGCCGGAAATTGAAACTAGATGGGAAAATGATTTAGCTCATGCTGGAGCAGACTTGATGGGCTGAATGGCCTACTTTGTTTCTTTATTTTGTGATCAGCAAAGGTGGTTGAGGCAGGTACAATAAGATCATTTACAATCAGCTGGAAAATTCTAGGCAGCTGTTAGAGAAGGTTATTAGGTCAGGACAACACCGTGAAGTGTCCATGGTTATACTGCAGATTTTAATTTTAAACATTTTTAGATACAGCACAGTAACAGGCCCTTCTGGTTCACCAGCCCCATGCTGCCCAATTGCCCTACAAACCCTGTACATTTTGGGAGGGTGGGAGGAAACTGGAGCACCCAGAAGAAACTCACGCAATCACAGGGAGAACGTACAAACTCCTTACCGACAATGCCAGATTCTAACCCGGATCATTGGTGTCGGACTAACCGCTTCAATAACCCTGTCACCCCAACTTCTTCTATCTTGGCTGGATTAACCCTGCAGTATTTTAAGCATTAAATTATCGTCATTCTTTTCCATATGTTAGTTTGGATACACCAAACTAAACGGGAATTGCGAGTTAGTCAAGAACAAACTGCAGTAATCAATGGGAGTTATTTTTTTTTGTGGTTTATAAGCATCATTCACTTCATTCACAATGGACACATGGTCACTAGAAAATCATTCGACTCCCCGGAAAACGAAAGGCAATACCATCGACAAAGATCAGAGTAGAACACCAGCTTCTTTTATCACATACAAGAACATACAATAAACTTTCAGTGAGCTGCAATTGTTTCTACAGTTTGGAAGCAGATGCAGAGGATTGTATTGTTTTGCACTTGGATTACTTATTAAGGATTTAAAGTCAGGTCTAGTATGCATTGGGTAAAAGGTCCCGGGAGCTCATTTGGATAATCCCAAATTTCCCAGTGAGATCTATTTCCATGTTAGCATCAGCCCAATTCTTTAAATATCTGCAGGTTAGACCAACATCATTCCTTGCACACTCGACTTCCAGCCGAGCCCGTTATTCTAAAACAACTCGCGAGAAGGCAATTGTATCTGACGGGGAACCTTGTGGAGATTTTGATTCAAATTCTGGCCACTTCACTGAGTGTTCAATAACCAAAAACAATGCATGGGGAAGGAGTATATTTTGAGGATTTCTACACATTCTTACACGTGACTATACATTAACAGACAGTTTCAAAATGATAATTCATGATTTGCTGACATCACTGACCACAGGGCACACTAAAGCAATTCACCGATCTATATTATATGTACAATACTTGCACTTTAGTACATTCAGCTATATTCATCTAAACCCCATCCAAGCATGTTACCCCAACACAATTTAAAGACCCATGTGGCACTCACGCGTGTGGACGCTCACATGTGTGAAGAGAAATTAATCATGGGGTGGCCATTCCAGCCCATCATGTTTTTTGGATGCTCATCCCAATGATACTGAATCAATACATTCCCAAACTCAGGGTGCTCATTTTTGGGTGCAGGGAAGGGTATTTTAGTTGGTGTTATTGCCCACGCAATGTCGGGCTGTAACGGAGCAAACCCTGCTCCAATAATTCCCATTATTTTGAACTTGGTGCAGCAGGAGAATGATCTTTCAAAAGCAGCGCAGTGTGCCTTGGGTCTCACAGGGTCAATGCGGCTGGAAGTCCCACAAGCTGTGCACAAGTGACAGTTCCGTGGTTTTGCAGACGGATTGATTCACTGCAGTTTTCTTATCGAGAAGGCATGGAGTGCCTGGTTCTCCGGAAAGCACTTCATTAGGATTCTATCAACATTCAAGGCAATCCACCATCCAAGTTATCTTGGGGATCGCTGCCTTTCGGTCATCATGAAAAAGCAACGTCTGGAACTGACACGAATCATTGACTGTGAAGACAACCACCCTCTTTGACCCCAAACACTGTGCCAGCGCCATGAAGAAATGTAATTCTTGACCCACCCGACTTTCTAAAGACGCCTTGGGCCAAGACCGCGCTTACTTCTTTCAAGACCGAACCACAAGCGAAGTGTGAACAGGCTAGTTGTGCAACTGGTGAGTGGCAGCATGTCCTGGAATAAAGGAGCAGCACGGTTTCCAGTGTGATGTGTCATATTCCCCCATCCCCAACACTGGCTTGCATTTGCTCACTCTTTCTACCTGCTGAAAGAGTAAAGAAATTGAGAGACAGAAGACGGAGACTTCGATAAATCACCGCCAAATCCGGGATGGATGCAGATCCAGGGGTGGTTGGTCAAATTAATCGTCTTGGGGTCCTTACTTGTATGGGCAATGTAGTCATTGTCGAGAGAAGAAACAGACAAATAATTCTGTTTGGATTCTAAGTGCTCTTTAGTTGGAACTTTATCATCCCTGTTGATTGATAATGGTGATTCAAGGTGTCAATCCTTTCATTATTAACAAGTGCATCCTCTATGGTCAAGACCACAATAAACTTCAGTCTGCAGCAATTCAATCTGGGTGCTGTAGGATAACACCTCTGCCTCTCATGTTCAGTGTGGTAGAAGGGTGGGAGACAGTACAAAAGGCATTCACCTTCACTTGTTCCACAAGTTCTGTGAGCAGGCTCAATGCACGATTATTCCAATGAATTCCTCAGCTGGCTCTATCCAAAACAAATGATTTAAAATGTCTGCTCACTGCAGATTTGGGAATACTGTATCATTTTCTGTTCAGGTTGTTTAACTGGTTTGATTTAAACACCCTGCGTAAACAAAGGAGTATTTAACCACTGCATTTCACCCCCGCCCCCCCACCAAATGACCAGCCACTTGAGCAGGGAATGTATTCACGATCAATGTGTCCAACCTTTGACCAAGGGTGGCCTCTGCGCGAGAGTGAAACCTTCAAGGGAGAGAGAACGCTTTGGGAAGCAGAGCATGCTGGGAATTTCAGCTCAGGGTCTTCAGAGTGAACCTCAGAAGCCACCGTTTGATGAAACAGATCCAATGCAGCTCCTTTTCTTCCAGCCTGTGGTCTTCCCTCTTTGGTGCCCATCTTGCTTCACAACTGTTCTCCAGATGTACACGGTAGTCATATTTCCTTGCAGTTTTTATGAATTTTTTTTAAATTAAAGGGCAGGAAACATCCAATCATGAACCATGGACATGTTGGATTAATACTCTGCTATCTTAAATTTGCATGGGCTACGGCAACAAAATACACTGCACTTTAAAAAAAAACTCTGCAAGCTTAAACACACATGAACAAATATTCTTACAATGTTAATGAACGCTCATTTTCTTCATCCAGAAAATCGAATTTACGATTCTCTTTCACTTTAGAGGATTAAAAACATCTTCCCTTCTCTCTCTCTCTCTCAATCACCCTTGCACACATGCACACACACCCCCCCCCCCCCCCCACCCCCCTATCCTAACACATACATGTGCTTATATAACCAGGATTGATTGCTCATTTCCCATTCTGGTGACAGAAATGTTTTCTTGGACTAATGTTAGAGATGCAGTAAAAAACTTTCAGCTGCTAATAGAGATGGACGTAGTGGCTAATATTTGGTTAGACAGGTTAAAGGATGATTAGTTATTTTCTCTCCTTCCAGGTTCACCCATTAATTTTTCTAGCTTGGCAGTGCACTGTCCATCAGCAAAACAAATACAAGTTTAGCAAATTTGCATTGTACTGGTCTAGATCACCCCGGACCAGCAACTAATAATTGCAGTCTGGAGTTAGTGAATCTGTGACGCTCTGGTTCCTGGTCCTAAATGTGCACTTATGTTTGTGGTTTGTTTTTTGGAAAAAAAGAAAGCTCCTCTTCATTTCCCACTAATGATGAACCTCATTTTCAATCAGACGGTCTTCGCAGGACTGGAACTCCCCTTCGCTTATCACCTCCCTGGTGCTCTTCTGCGACGTTAGCTCATCATCTTCTCCGGTGGGCTCTGACTGAGGATCCTGCAGAACCTGGGCAATGTACCTCTGGGAACAGGAGAATTAGCGGGTTAGTACTGAACTGATGCAGCAAACCACCCCCACCCCCCCACCCCCTGGGACAGGATGCAAGTCCCCTTGATTAGAGGGAGGGGATAGATTAGATTTAGTTTTTCTTCCTTTATATTATACATTATTCCAACAAATGGGATTAACATGGTCGCAGAGATCATTTCAATTAAATGTTTTTGAGGTTTTATAAGTAATTATTGATGTAGTTTTATCTACCTCCTTTTTTCCCCATTAGCTTTTATTTGTGCGTGCTTACTTGTATACAAATGAATGTAATTATCAATTCTGTATTTATGCTTATATGTCAGACTCAATACAAAATATTTTAAAAAGAAAGGAACAGGGTGCAAGTCTGGGAACCCTATGCCTCCCTTTGTAAAGTGGCAAGTGTGACTGTGGAAGGCAGGTTGTGCAAATTCATCCGGGTGGATGCACGTTGCACGGGAGGGAGTGGGATGGGTAGATCTGACTGCATTTAGTCTGGTCTAGTCCAAAGTCAAATCCAAAGGCAAGCCCAAGGTCAAGTCAAGTTTATTGTCAACTGATTGTACAAGTACAACTCAATGAAACAGCATTCTCCGGTCCTCAGTGCAAGGCATGCTGATTTTATCAGTACAAATAAATATATAAATATTGTTTCATGAAGAGTAGAGTCTCGGGTGGTTAGTGGGAGCAGTTCCTTTGGTGGTTCAGCATCTCACTGCCCGTGGGAAGAAGCTGTTCCTCAGCCTGGTGGAGCTGGCTCTGATCCTCCTGGATCTCTTCCCTGACAGGAGCAGCTGAAAGATGCTGTGTGCAGGGTGGAAGGGGTCCTCAATGATTTGGCATGCCCTCTTCAGACAACGATCCTGGTAGATCACATTGATATGTGGGGGGGGGGTTGGGGGGAGGGGAAGGGAGACTCCAGTGATCCTCTCTGCCACTCTTGTAGTCTTGTTTCTCTGCAGCAACCGTACCCACACTGTGATGCAGCTGGCCAGGACGCTCTCAATAGAGTAGGTTGACATAATGGTGGCTGATAGCCTTGCCTGCTTTAATCTTCTCAGAAAGTGCAGACACTGCTGCACTTTCCTGACAGGGGAGGAGATGTGTGTCTACAATAGGTTGTAGTGTTCATGCTATGCAAGCGTGGAGAAGAACAACACACACACCCAAGCCTTGGAATATTAGACTGGTTTATTTCTCTGACTGTCGTGCTTACAGCGGACCCAGACGCTGATGTCAGGGTCACGTGTCATTGGAACACCGGCCTTGGATGGACCTGCATTCTCGCCAGTTCCCCATCTTCCCACCGTCAGGAGGTCACCTGGGATGACAGCCGGTTGCTGTGTTCGTCGGCCATTTCGCGGGCTGGCCTGTGTACGGGCTGCTACGAGGTCATTAGTTAAGTGAACTCCAAGGAATGTGGTGCTCTCCACTCTCTCTACTACAGAGTTGTTGATGTGTAGTGGAGGGTGGTCGTTCCTGGTCCTCTTGAAGTCCACGATCATCTCCGTCTTGTCCACGTTGAGGCTCAGGTTGTTCCTCTCGCACCATCTCACGAGATTTTCCACCTCTTCTCTGCAGGGTGACTCTTTGTTGTTGCTGACGAGGCCGACGACTGTGTCATCTTTAAACGGTGACACTGTTGGAGCTGCACCTGGTGATGCAGTCGTGGATCAGCAGTGTGAACTGGAGCAGGAAGAGCACACAACCCTAAGGTGCACCAGTGCTCAGAGTGACGGTGCTTGTATTTAGTCTCGGGTTTGCAGATTTCCTTGACCAGGTTTTCAGATAGTGCTTTCAGAGAGAGAGATGGAAAAAGCAGTGTGGTCTCTGTCAGAGTAAGTTCTTCATGGTCTTGCGTGACAAGGTGCAGTAAAGAGGTTTATTTTGTGTGCTGTCTAGCAAGTCTATCCATATAGAAGTACAGCAGAATAAAATACAGAGCTGCATGGGGTTATAGTGAGGGATCGGTTTGTATGAAGCAAGGGCAACATTATTTTACTTGGGTCTGTGTAGAGAAGGGAAGAAGAGGAGGTCAAGAAATTTGTTCAACTGTTTTAGAGTCTAAAAAATCAAAAATCAAATGGGGCAATCCCCATTTTCTCCCATTTCACATCACTCCAGAAAATCCTGCTGGTATCTGCTCAGATGTATACAATTCACTCTGAAACTTTTTTTGTTTTAGAACGCCAAGATGAATGCGTTGTGCATGCCAAAATAGAGTGGGAAAACTTCCTTTTGCGCACTATCCAGGCCGGTCAACCTCTATGTATCTAGAAATGAAAATCTCCTGTGCGGTCTTTCTTGTGCCGTGATTGCGGTAATAAACCGGAAAATGGGTAGGTATCGTCGCTTCTGACGTGGTGACTGCAGTGTTAGGCGATCCTCAAATCAGTGCCCATAACTACCTAAAGAGTGGCACACAATCTGCTGGAGGAGCTCAGCAGCATCAGTGGGAGGAGGTTTAAAAAAAACCCGAATTGTCTATGTTTCTGGCGGGATCTCTTCATCGTTCTGATGAAGTGGACACCTGGATAATACTGCGCAACCATCTGGGGTCCTGATGCACTCTCACTGAAACACAGAAATGCACACGGTGTATTGTGATAATCGGCGAGATTTTGAGCATGAACCCACTGCCATTTCAGAAGGAAGAGCTGACAAATGAACTTGACTGAGTAGATAAGAATGGACACCTTCGGAGCTGAAGGAGGGGGAGAGCAATGCCACGGGGCAGCAGGCGACACAAAGCCATCAGATGAAAGAACCACTTACCGTAACCTTCGATGGGGATGAAGTGCCTTCCCGCTGTCCGTTTGCTTCAACAGCCCCGTCTACCTCGCTGCGATCAATCTGAAAGTGAGATCGACATCCGTCAGGTTTTTCTACCCAACTAAACTGAGCAAAGGCTAATCAAACCGAGGCCTCAGCGAAAGTGTGTTCCTCCCAATCACAGGATCATATCTTGTATGCTGATCCATGAATATTCAGTTGAATGCCCTTCGTTCCCCTGAAGAAAATTCAAGCAGAATAGCCATAGATCCTCTCATGTCCCTGTTGATTCAGAGTGAATTTAGACATGAACATACCCAGTGGGTTAATTGCAGAAGGTGGAGTATGATTTTGGATAAGAAGTTATTTAAAGAACTCAGAGTAGTGGTTGGTCAATCACTGAAGATTTTCATGAATGAGATTAACAATAAAGAAATCAAGTGATATGGACCTTATTCAATTGCAACAACCAATTCAAGGGGCTGTACAAGCTACCAATTCTTTATCATGTTCTATTAACGTGGAGGAAATATTTGAGTAAAATACGAAAGTCTGCAGCTGGCGGGGAATTCAACAGGTCTCGCAACATTCATTCGAAGATATATTATCGACGTTTTGGGCCTGAGGTTTCAAGGTATGAGTAAAAAGCAGGAAGGGGCTCTACATTAAAGGCTGGTGAAAAGGGAAGAAAGGGGGGGGGGGGTGACCAACAGACAGAAGGTGTGGATTAGATTTGATAAGAAGGCAGGAGAGGAAAGGTGAGAGTTGGCTGGGGGAGGCAGGGTTGTCTCTGTGAGAGCACAGCTGGGGAAAGGGGACAGACCGAAAAGAGAAGAGAGGGTGAGAACATGCTAGAGGAAAGGAGAACTAGGGAAAGATTTGGGGGGGGGGGGGTGGTATGGTGGGCTATTGGAAACTGGAGAAGTCGATGTTAATCCTATCAGGTTGGAAGGTGCCCAGATGGAATATTAGTTGATGCTCCTCCAATTTCAGTCATTGCTGTTGGATACTATTGGAGACCAACAAATTGCTTTCACCGACATCTTGGCCAGAGTTCCAACAACACGGCTGGGTCACATTTACTTCCTACCCTCTGGTTTGGAGTTGCATTCTGAAGCTTTGTGGTCCTTGTGTTCTGACCACAGTGTGAGATAATGAGTGGATAATGGGGTGACCTGGTGGTGCAGAATTGAACACTGGTGCCTCAAAGTGCCAGAGATGCAGGAGCAATGCCCACCTCAGGCAATGTCAGCGTGGAGTTTGTGTGTTTGCTGGTGACTGCGTGGGTTTCCCTCAGGTGATCTGGCTTTCTCCCACATCCCAAGGATGCGCTGGTTATTGGGTCAATTGGCCTCATTGATAATGGATGGTACAAGAATCAAAGGAGGGTGGGGGAGAGAATGAAGAGGAGAACGTGGGATTAATGGGCACGGAACAAGAGCAGTTTTGAGGGAAATGGATGGAGTGGGATTACTCCAAGAACCAGATAGACTCGATAGGCCAAATGGCCTCCTTGCATGTAATAAAAACAATGAACACAAGCATCACTGGAGGACATTCACTCCATCGTTTTCATGCTTGACAAAGATGGAATAGGTAAAACCCACTTCCCTGCAATGGCAGTGCAGACTCCCACCTCCCCCCAGAGTTACAATGCTCAGTTCTGGCTGCATCATTACTGGAGAATGTTGATGTTATGGAGAGGGTGCAGAGGGGATTTACCAGGATGTTGCTTGGATTGGAGAATATGTCATGACATTCTGACAAAGTAAAGAGAATCAATGAAGGTAGCAGGATGGAGATTTGTCTGAGTCGTATTCCAGGTCACATTGGGCGGCACGGTTGGCGTAGCGGTTAGCCCAACGCCTTTACAGCGCCAGCGACTGTGACCAGTGTTTGAATCCCATGCTGTTTTAAGGAGTTTGTACGTTCTTCCCATGTCTGCATGGGTTTTCCCCCAGGGGCTCCAGTTTCCTCCCACCGTTCAAAATGTACTGGGGGTGTAGGATAATGGGGTGTAAATTAGGTGGCACGGGCTTGTGGGCTGAATGGCCTGTTACTGTGCTGTATGTCTAAATTAAAAAAAAAATTAACAAACACAAATCGCCTTCCTCTTGTTCAGATATGACCCCAGCTAATTTCTGTTTATCTTAAAAATGGCTATGTTTGGTAGGACAGAGTGCAGAACATACAGCCATTTGCCTTCCTTTCACCTTTTAAACCCATGTCCATGTCTGCAATGAGCTCTGGTATTGCAGCATTCTGAACACACTGGGCAGGCACTGACAAATAGCTCAGTGACTGACAAACTAATTTAGAAGAGAAATGGGCAGGGGTCTAAATTTCCACTGTGTTGGCTATTGGGGACTCAATAAAAAATGTTGTCAATGTGGATTTTAAGGATGCAGAATCAGAAGTGGACCACAGCTCCTTGATCTTGCAGACTGGTTAACCAATCATGGCTGATCTGCAACTTAATTCCCTTGGTGGCATATCCCCTAGCAGCGAGTGACAAATATCTAACAGAGATAAACACATGCAAGCCTTTTGTGACAGTCAGAACAAAATGCAGCCCAAGCAAAGTTGGGCATGTTCAGAATTTGTGACTGCATAGCGACCTACGCTGAAGGGTTCAAATCTTATACAGGTACAGTATCCCTTATCCAAATACCCAAAATTATCCAAAATCCGAAACTTTTTTTGCCCATGGTCCCATAAGGTAATACGTAACAGAGTTCAGAAATTCTGATCAGAGAATGGGACATAGTGCATTATTGAGTGAAGATTTTTCGATATATGTCTACTTCAGTTAATTGTGCATATGTAAATAATTGTACTGTGATGTGAATGCATCTTTAAGTCTGAGTGAATGAGTGCATTTTTTAAATACTGTTCCAAAATCTGAAACACTTCTGGTCCCATGCATTTTGGATAAGGGATACTCAACCTGTAAAAGGATTAAATATCTTTTAGTATTTTAGGTGGTTTTTAATTGATTTTCCCCAATGAACCTCTGACAAAACAGGGGTCAAGGATTACAGGGAGAAAGTAGGGGAGCAGGGTTGAGTGGGTGGATAGATCAGCTCATGATTGGAATGGCAGAGCAGTTTTGATGGACCAATAGGGCTACTTATTCTTCTATATTTTGTGAAACATGGTGATTGGCAGACTTTTTGAAAGTGGCGTCATAGGTAGATGGGTTTGTAAAGAAAGCTTATGGGATAATGGCCTTCATAAATCAAAGTATGGAGTACAGGAGTTGGGATGTTATGGTACAGTTGTATAAGACATTGGTGAGGTGAAATTTGGAGCAATGTGTGCTGTTTTAGTCACTGATCTACACGAAAAATATCAATAAGGTAGAAAGAGTGCAGAGAAGATTAGGAGGATGTTGCCTGGACTTCAGTAACTGAATTACAGGGAAAGGTTAAACAGGTTAGGACTTTATTCCTTGGAGTAGAGAAGAATGAAGGGATTTGATGGAGGTATGTAGAATTAGGAGGGGTATAGAAAGACTAAATACATACAGGCTTTTTCCACTGAGGTTGGGTGAGATAAAAACCAGAGGACAAGGGTTAAGGGTGAAAGGGGCAAAGTTTAAGGGGAATATTGGAGGAACTTCACACAGAGAGAGAGGGTGGAACGAGCTTACAGATGAAATGGTGATTGCGGCTCTATTTTGATATTTAAGGAAAATTTGGACGGGTATGTGAATGGGACAGTATGAACAGATATGACGCAGGTGCAGAACAGTGGGACTAGGCAGAAAAATAATTTGAAACGGACTAGAAGGGCCAAAGGGTCTGCTTCTGTGCTGCAGCTTTCTATGGTTCGATCACACTGTGCTCTTACCTACACCAAGAACAAACATTCAGCTGCGTCAAGCAGTGAAGTCAAGTGGTATCCTGGCCTTACAGCTAGAACCTCAGGGTTGCACATGATGCGATGTATGTACTCCCTTAACAATAAATTTGAACGTTAAATTTCGCAGCGACAGGGTGAGGGTACGAGAACACTTGCATGGAGTATCAGGAGCCGGTTTTGTCTCCTTAGCTGAGAAAGGATGTCTTAGTCACACAGGGAGTGGAGCAAAGGATCACCAGGGGATGTGAGGATTGCCATACAAGGAAAGGCCATGTCGACGCAGCCTGGATTCATACAGGTCCAGAGGAACAAGAGGAGAAAACCAAGCAAACGTATAAAAATTCTGCGGGGATTTGTGAAAGAAGGAAGGATAGTTACCCCAGTAAAACAGGGACTCATTAGTTTAAGACAGGAGCAATTAAAGGCAGTGTCCAGAGGGTAGACTAGGGAGTGTGGAAGATCCAATGGGCTGAATAGCATTTACTTTAGAGTCACACCTTCAGTCTAACCTTCCTATGCCGACCAAAATGTTCCACCCAATCCAGTCCCACTTGCCTGCATTGGGCCCATATCCCTCTAAACCCATCTTATCCAGGTGTCTGTCCAATTTGTTCTTCACCATTAATATGTGCATCAACCACTTCCTCTGGCAGCCCATTCCACACATCTATTACCCATTGTTAAAAAAGTTACCCTTCAGGTTCCTGTTAAATCTTTCTCCTCTCACCTTTAACCCATGTCTTCTTTTACTGATTCCTCTACTCTAGGCAGAAGGCTCTGAGCATTCACCCCATCTATTCCTCTCACGATTTTGTACACTTCTCTTGAGATCATTCCTCATCCTCCTGCTGCACTCCAAGGAATATAGGCCCAACCTGTTCAACCTTTCCCTGTAGTTCAGGCCCTGCTCGACCCCCCCGCCCTCCACAAACAAAGCCCTGGCCATACCCTAACAAATTTTCTCTGCACCCTCTTCAGCTTGACAATATCTTTACTATAGCATGGTGAGTAAAACCGAACACAGCACAGGCAGTCCCCAGGTTACGAACGAGTTCCGTTCCTGAGTCTGTCTTTGTCAAATTTGTAGGTAAGTTGGAACAGATCTTATTTAGCATCAGTTAGTCATAGTTTATAGTATAAACACTGAGTTTATAGTATGTATTTTACTTTTCTATGCAAAAAAAGGGGAAAAAAAATCACGAATGAAAGTTAAGACTTGCTCTTGGTCCATCAATGTCTTGCATACCGGAAGATAACATTAAGCACTTCCGTGAATTGGCGAACAATTTGTTAGTACAGATTGTCCGTAAGATGGATGTTTGTAACCTAGGGACTGCCTGGGGGCCTCACCAACGTCTAAAACATGACCTCCCAACTTTTTTTATATTCCGTACTCTGCAAGAAGCCTTACAGTGAAGGCAGATGAAAGCAGAGCATGGTTCTATTCCAGAAAAATGGTTGAGGTAGGACTAGCATCTATGTTCCAGCATACCGAGGCTTCTGGAGTGATGGAAGTGGAGGCAAGGACGAAGGTAATTTCGCGTCAATAGAAAGTATCCCAGGGGAAATGTTTAGTGAAGCCATATGCATAGAACATGGAAACAAGAGGGGGCGGGGGGGAAGTGAGGGATATCACTTTGAAGGGATCAAACATTTGGCTCTCCAAAGGTCAGCACAAATTCGAGTATATATTCAGGGAAATAGGTTTGTAACCTGTTTAAAAATTTGCCTAATATTGACTGGGACTGCTTTAGAACCAAGGGAGGAGATGGGGCAGAATTTCTCATGTGTGCCTCAAAACGTTTTCTGAAACAATAGTGGAGAAGCAATTACACACAAATTCTTCTCCGGAAATGAGGCTGGGCAAGTGGTCAATGTTATTGGCCTGGAGCACTTTGGGACCAGTGACCATAATTCTAATAGTTTCAAGACCATCATGGAGCAAGACAGGGCTGGTGCTTGAGATAAAGTCTCAACACTGGAGGAAGGCAAACTTTGAACTCTCAAGTGTTGTGACTAATTCCAAGAAAAGGGAACAATGGGAAAACGTGAGGTTGAAAAGAAAGACAAGAAGAATTCGGGGCCAGCATAACCTTGAAAGAGTGAAGGGCACGGCTAGTAAGACATGCAAGTGGGATTAGTATAGTTAGGCATGGTGGCCAAAACAGATTTGGTGGGTCGAAGGGCCTGTTTCTATGTTGGACAACTATAACTTAAGACTAGGAGGAGTAGAAATTCCTTCAATGAGTGATAAACCTATTACAGAAGGGCAATGGAAGTCAAAGCGTTGGAGATAGTGAATGGGGATGGTGCAGGTATTGAGAAAAAGGATCAACGTTGAATGGTGGAGCAGGCTTGAAGGGGAAAATAGCCTACTCTGGCATTATTTTCCATGGGTGGGAATTAAATGTGCCTGGGGTTTCATAAACTGAACTACCAGTGCTTGTAGGCTGCATACATGCAGCTCAACTAAACTCATGTTAGCTTGGTTTTGAGAAGATCTGATGGCAACAAAACAGAAGGAGCATTCCCACTGCCCACCTTGAATTCCTTGCTGGGAGGAGTGCTACAATGAAAGGACAGGAAAAGAAGACCCAGCATGCAAAAATCAAGTGAAGGCTTCCAATTTGATCATTACACGTCACCGTTATCTGCAAGAATGATTTGGTGAAATTAGTCAGGGTTAATTCCCACACACTCCATGGTGAGAGTTACCAGTGTCCTGTAATAGGATTCGTCCTCTGTGCTTATTGCATCGGCTGGAGTGGAGGCTTGCTGAAAATCAACAAGGCATGTTATATTCTCTGCAAGTGTAAAAAAAGAAAGATCTGGCAAGGGTCATCTTACTATTGGCCCCAAGAGATTTGAATCCCTCCTCCATTAAAATAGCTTCAACTGATTTCATTCCTGGCTCCAGCATTATCCTCAGTGGTCCCTTGTGGGAAAACAGACAAAATCAGTGTTCCCACTCCAGATATCATGACTCAGTGGAAAGTGGGGTCAAAGCTAATTGGCAGAAAGACATCATGTCACAACCTGCCTCAGGTGAATGCAGATTTGGAGCACCCTCAGTTTTGGGGATCAGACACGTTGGTGTACCGGAAGGCAGACAGATTGATCACAGGAAGGAAAGATTGGGGTAGCAGTTTTATTACTTGAAACAAAGAAATCAACCAAAGGAATGTCTGTATCTCTATTTCTCTCTGTATATTTAATTTCTACATAGGAATTGACAGCAGGGCCCAGGTCTTTCATTAGTTGTTAGCCCTACTCTAACAACTGCCTAGAATTTCCCTACAGCAAAACCTTTCATTTTTCTCAGTTCCATGCACTAGGTCTCTTCAAAGATCCTATTGTACCAGCCTCCAGCATCATTGCCGGCTGCATATTCCATGCACCCACCCTCTGTCTGAAGAACTTACCTCTTACATCACCCTCCCGCCCCCCCCTCCCCGTACTTTCTCCCAAGCACTTTAAAACTACATCTGCTCACAATAGCCATTTCAGCCCTGGCCATCTGCACAGTCAATGCCTCTCATCATCTTGTATACCTCTATCAGGTCACCTCTCATTGTTCCAAGGAGAGAGGATGAAGTTCACTCAACCTATCCAATCCAGGCAGCATCTTTGTAAAGCTTTTCTGCACCCTCTCTTCCGGCAGTGAGGTGACCAGAAATGAAAACAAAAACAATATTCCAAATGGGGTCTAACTAAAGTCATACGTGTTGCTACTGAATAAATGCATACATCTCTATATTTATTTATACATATGCAAACATACACATCTCTAAATCTCTTTATCTATATATTGTTGTCTCTCAAGGTGCAAAGCTGGAGCTAGATATATAGAGAGATACATATCTTGGTGTGTATACTAATTTTGTACATATATACACCAGGAGTGGCAAAACAATAAATTTTAAAAGCAAATTCAGGTGGCGCTGTCTATAAGGAGTTTGCCCGTTCTCCCCGCGACCTGCATGGATTTCCTTCGGGTGCTCTGGTTCCCTCCCAAAATGAACGTGATTTGCAGGTTAATTTGTATATTTGGGCAGCATGGACTCATGGGCCTGTTAGTGTGCTCTATCTATAAAATTAAAAAGCTCCCTGAATACTTGGGCAGTGGATGTCTCTCTATGGAAGGGTGACCCTAAGCCACACACTGCAGGCTTGAACCCAGCTAAATTAGCAGGTCCCAATTCAGGCCTGAGTAGCATTAGCACATCCAGGGCAGAGTGGCCGGAACAGTGATCCACAAAACTATGCTCATGTACAGACAAGCATGTGATGACGGTCACAGGTCAATCGGCCAGAAGCCCTCACCAACACAGACGAAACAATGATTTCAGGCAAAGAAAGAATCTTAATAAATGGAAGAATACCCAATTTCCTTTGACTTCCTCCTTGGAGAAACTGGAGGATTTATTACCTAGGAGGATTCTTGAAATGTGGAAGGATGTCAATTTTAGTAGAGCCATTGCCTGGGCATTAATGCCAGGATGATGTGTGGCAGAGTAGAAGGGGAAAACCAGCATCTTCCTTGGCTAACTGCAACAGTGTTTCATCGTGACAAACAGGTTTAAACTGCACATATTGCATTATTCTGTTGCTGAGGCAAGTCTGCCTTAAGGTCACCAAGTTGACGACATGCTGCTGGTGTGTATATACACCACACATACATCATAATCCAAGCAGTTTGCGACCATCACAAAATTTTGTGCAGAATTGAAATTCTCCTGTTTTACCCCCTACAGTGAGTGTTTGTGCAGAGACCTTAAAGGAACTGGTCAGATCGGCAGCTGAAATAGTGGGTCAAAAAACAACGTTGGAGGAACTCCATGGGCTGAGCTCCATCAGTGGGGGAGGGGAATGGAGAAAGAAGGAAATGACAGACTTTTTCAGGTTGAAATCGTTCACCAACATCCGATGAAGGGTTTCAACCTGAAATCTTGACAGAGATCATTGGTGGCGGGGGTCAGCAACTTTAAATTCCCAGGAGTCACCCTTCTCGGAGGATCTCTCCTGGACCCATCACACCAATGGCATGGTGAAGAAAGCACGTCAGCACCTCTTCCTCCTTAGAGTTTGCGGAGGTTTGGTATGTTATCAGAAACCATGGCAAACTTCAACAGATGTGCAGTGGACAGTGTTCTGACTGGCTGCTTCACAGTCTGGTGTGGGGTACCAATACCCTTGAGTGGAAATCCCTGCAAATGGAGTGGACACAGCCCAGCACTTCACAGGCAAAACTCTCCCAACCACTGAGAAATGTCTCCATGGAACACCGCCGTTGGAGAGCAGGAGCAATCATCAAAGATCCACACCACCCAGGACATGCTCTGTTCTCACTGCTACCGTCAGGAAGGAGCTCAAGCTACCACAGTACTTGTACCTCCAGGTTCAGGAATAGTTGCCATCCCTCAACAACAAACTCAGAAACTTATTTAAGGACTCTCATTTTGCTCATTATTTATTATTGAATATTTATATTTCTGAATTTCCACAGTTTGTTTACATTTTTTTCTTCTAGTGTAGTTTACAGTTACCGGTAATTAGAAATTCTGCCTGGCCTGCAGGAACAAGAATCTCAGGGTTGTACGTGTTGTCATGGACGTACTCGGACAATAAATTTGAACTTTGAATTATTTTTCTTCCACTGATGCTGCTTGACCCATTGAGTTCCTCCAGTAGGTAGTCTTTGTTCCAAGACGAGAATCTGCAGCCTCTGGTATCATTAGTAAGAGTTACCCCCAAGCATACAGGATATACTGGATAAAAAGTCGCTTACCTTGTAGTTGTGTGCACTGAGGTATTTGAAGTGGCCAAAACAGACATGAGAGAGGCAGATAATGATGGTGACTACCAACACAACAAATGTAAACATGGATGTAGCAGCTAAGAATCCTGAAAGAAAGAAATACTTAAGGTTATTTAGTGACATTTTCAACACCGACGTCCTAATATCCTATCACCTATCAGCTTTTCTATTCTCCCACCCAAATCCACCCATGACTTCTTACCTGTTCTCTTCCCCTTGCCCCTTCCTCTCCCTCCCCACCATTTTATTCAGGCACCAGCCTATGTTTGGGTCATAAGGAGACCCTTACTGATGTAATTCTCAGTTTAAACAGTAAAGTTAATCTCCACACAAGTGTCCTGGTTAGAGTCTCGACACACCTTTCTCATGCTGATTACCTGACTCACCTCCACGCAAATAGTGACAGAAAAAAGAATGCACGCGCATCAAGGGGCATTGTTAGTTCAGCGGGGCAAACCTGCACGTGTCTAGCAAAGTCTCAGCACTCCCTTGTGGGGTCCATCTGCCCAGTCCGACTGCCATCGGCTCTATACAGGCTTTAAACAGCCTGTAACGGGAACTGATGGTGGTTTATTTTTAAAATATGCTTAAACAATTAAAACCATTACAGGGTAATTTGGTATTAAAATATTGTGACTGGTCAGTGGTAAGTGCCAGACTTGGGGTGGGGGCGGGGTCAACCTATACAACTAAGCATAGCTCAAAACCGACATTTTAGGTGGAAAATCTAGGGCAATCCTATATGCAATCATCCTATATTCCATCATATACGGTGAATGTCTAATAATCACTTCCACTGACAGCCCATTCCACATTCCCACCACTCACTGTGTGGAGTTCCGCCTGATTTTTCTCTTAAACACCCTTTTTAAAAGATTTAGACATACAGCACAGTAACAGGCCATTTTAGCCCATAAGTTCATGTTGCCCAATTTACACTCCAATAACCTACCCCCCCACCCCTAGGTACATTTTGAATGGTGGAAGGAAAACAGAGCCCCCCAAGGAAAATCCACGCAGACACGGGAAGAACATACAAACTCCTTATAGACTGTGCAGGATTCGAACTCCAGTCCGGTCCCGATCGTAGGCGTTAAGCTAACTGCTGTAGCCTGAACCCATGTCCTCTCATTTTTGTCTCACTCAACCTCAGTGGAAAAAGGCCTGCTTGCATTTGCGTCATCTATACCTTTGTCATTGTGTATACCTTGATCAAATCTGCCCTCATTCTCCGGCACTCCAGGGAATAAAGTCCTCACCTATTTAACCTTTCCTTGTAACTCGGTTCTTCATCCTCCCCACACTTCCATCAACTCCATCCAGCTACGTTTGAAGCATTTAACAGTGGCTAGTTAATCTGCCGATCCACATGCCATTGGGATGTGGGAGGAAAATGGAAGCCCACAAGGTCACAGAGAGAACATGCAAACAGATGGAACCAGACCCAGGTCCCTGGACCAGAACTTGCTGCCCCACTGTGTCACTCTTGTTCTTGCTCGGATTTCAGATGTGGCTTTAATTACATGTATAAATGAAAGTCATTTGTATGATTTAAATTTGTGTCCTTGATATTTTATATTTTCATTTTAACTTAAAAAACTATAGTAATCAATTATGTTGCAGTTTTTATGGATTCTTCACTTTGGTTTCTGACTTCTAATTGATATTTAAGTCAATATGGGGATAACTGGACTTGTGCTCAATGCTCCAAGTCCATGGAAATGATCTCACCTGTTCTTACAGTGGAGAAGAAGAGCAGGCAGAGCAGGCAGAGGATGGGCGCAGCCACCACCTGATTCACGGCACCAGAGTGGATCTTCTTATCCAGTTTTGCAGGCAGGTACGCGTAGTACAGGTTATAACGATCCACCAGGTGTTTCAAGAGCATGTACATTAAACCTGAGAGCAAAGCAAAAAAAAAGTTCCATTAGTTGGTGGGACATAAACTTGGGTTGCGTTGGGCCTTTTACAAAATGTTTTTAAGTTTCTTTTCACCATGAGGCAATATTAAAGGGAGGGACAGACAAGAGACTGTAGGTACTGGAACCTGGAGCAGAAAAAAACACAAGCTGCTGGAGGAACTCAGCGGGTCGAGAAGCATCCATGGGAGAGAAAGGACAGTTGATATTTTGAGCTGGAACTCTGCATCAGCGGATGAAAGCTGTGAAGAGGGACTGGCAGTTTTAACTCCTGGACAATATATAACATGTTGAACGATCTCCAGCGTGTGCTCTTCTTGGCGTTCCAGCACTTTCATGACGAACTCTTTGCTCCAAAGGAAGTTGTTACCATCTCAGAATGTTCTTGCCCTTCAGCACAAAGGTTCCTGCTTACACTTTTCATTTGAACAGCTGGTCCTTCAAGCAGTGTGGGATTTGGAACACAACAGCAGTGATCCAGATGCAAAATAACCATTCTGGTGAGCAGGGCATTGTTGTTTAGTTTTTAAAGGAGGAGGAATGTTTTTCTTGCATACAAATTATCCTGCACATTGGAAAATTGTGCCCCCACCCCCAAAATCACGACACCGTAAGAAAAAGGAGCATAAATAGGCTCTTCAGCCCTTCGGGTCTGGCCCGCCATTTAATCATGAGCTGATCCATTCACCCACTCAGCCCCCCTACCCAGCCTTCTCTCCATCAATGGTCTGCCTAATTAAGAAACTATCAATAGGCCATTTCATAAAGCAAAAAAATCTGAATGTAAAGGCAGCCCTCACGTTGGTAAAATTACCTTCATGAATTGTCACTGGCCAGCTCCAAGGTGCCAACTCTGAAGTAGTGTCAGCGGCGGAGTGGAGTGCTGCACCACGCATAATAATGTACTGCCGCTGCAAGCGGCTGAATAGGGGTGGACTGATGATGTTGCGGTTACGCAGTCAGCTCATAACCCACCTCACTTTTCTCTATCCCACTCACTCATCCCTCTCCCTCCATGACCTTCTCAGGGCAGGGGCGGCTGATGGGGGGAGTGCCATCAGGGCAGCGGGAGACAGGCCATCGAGGGCAGCCGGGGCTGACTGTGACAGCCCCGCCAGCCGTTCTGGCCTCCGGCACCTTACTGGGCTGCCTCAACCTTCAGGGTTGCTCATCGGCGCCAGCGGCTCAATACGCAGAAGAGCAATGGCCATTTACCCTACTCATAATCCCCCATACAGCTGTCACCATTCTGGGAAACACAGAGCAGTTCCAGCTGAGTGGGGGATTATGGATAACAAAGTCAGCCATTGCTCGGCGTGTATGTATGGCATCATAGTATCAGTAGCCGCACCTCCTGAACACCACATCGATGCCCCAGCCACGTCCACGTTGAAAGGAGACATTGGAGCAGGCTTTTCTGGGCCTGTATGAAAAGATAAGAAAAACCTTTTCATTTGGGATTTAGCTGACCTCCATGAGGAGGCTGACTATGAGAAGGCCTAATCGCTGAATTAAATACACCCAATGACTCCCTGTGGCAACAAATTCCACAGATTCACCGCCCTCTGGTTTAAGAAATTCCTCTGCATCTCTGTTCTAAATGGACACCTGAAGTTGTGCCCGGACAATTCAGAGAATTCAACTGGCATTTCAATGCGTGGTCAATGGCAGCGCTGCCATTTAAAAAATATAGTTACAGCACCCCAAATTGAATTTTAAGGCATGGCTTGCTTATGGCTTTATTTATAGATAGGACAGAATCTGGCTGAAACTTCATGTCAGTTATATGACAATAAATCTACTTCTCAATGACGATCTGCCCTTTGTTAGTCTCTGCAAGTGTCGGTAATGTGGTCAGATTCTGAAAAGAACATTCAGAAAGTTACTGCAATACTATGCGGATTTCTCCAGGGTCCACATCCCACAAATGTGCAGGTTGATAGGTTTGTATCGGCACTGATTTACCACAGCTTACAAACTAAAAGAATACACTCTCTCGTTTCTTGAGGACACCATGAAGTTGACTTTCTTTTATTATTCACTAGACACATCATTGCATTCTTCAACACCCAAACACCACCCAGCTAAACTCCTCTGACCTTCTCATTGGCTCATGGGTGATCCTGACACTCACTCACCTCCTCCCCACGAAGGTAAGTATGTGACCGCGACAAGTTCATTGGCTGTGAAAATCATCCACGGTGCATTTGGTGGGTGGTAGAATTGGGGGTGGGGGCAGGGAGTTGATGAAAACATTGGAAAACTTGTACAAGATTATGAAAGGTATGGAGTGGCCAGCCTATGGTGGCAATAGACCATGAGACATAGGAGCAGAAATAGTCTATTCACCCCATCGGGTCTGCCCCACCAATCAATCATGAGCTGATCCATTTTCCCACAACCCGGCCTTCTCCCCTAGCCTTTGATGCCCTGGCTAATCAAGAACCTATCAATCTCTCCCTCAACACATCCCTGTCCCTATATTCTATTCCTTTTGAAATGAATGCCAGCATTACATTTGCCTTCTTCACTGCTGATTCAAGCGGGAAGTTTACCTTCAGTCTTTCCTTTACAAGGTCTCCCAGGGCCCTTTGCATCTGGAAATGTCCAATTTTCTCCCCAGTTAGAAAAAAGTCTGCCCATTTATTTCTTCCACAAAAGTGTGTGACTGTACACTTTCTGACATTGTTATTTTATTTGGCATTTCTCTGTCCATTCTCTTCATCCAAGTCCTTCCGCAGCTTACTCCTCCAACTACCTTCGTATCATCTGCAAAGCCATTCATCCCATAATCTAAATCATTAATATACAACATAAAAAGAAGCGGCCCCAACACCGACCCCTGTGAAGCGCCACTAATAACTGGCAGCCAACCATGCATTCCTACTCTGTTTCCTGCCAATCGTCCCATGCTAGTGTTTCCTGTTGTATCATGGGCTTTTATCGTGTTAAGTAACCTCATGTGCAGCACCTTGTCAAAGGCCTGCTGAAAATCCAAATACTCTACGCAACATCCACTGCATCTCCTTTATTCAGCATGCTTGTCACTTCTGTCAAAGAATTCTAATGGGTTGTTTTCCCCCGGGGGCTCCAGTTTCCTCCCACCGTTCTAAACATACTGGGGGTGTAAATGTGTAAACCTGGCAGCACAGACTTGAGGGGCGAAATGGCCTCCTACCATGCTGTATGTCTAAATTTAAAAAAAAAGGTTTGTCAAGTAAGATTTTCCCTTGAGGAAACCATGGCCCCTCTTGTCATGTGCCTCTATGTATTCCATAACCTCATCCTTGACAATCGACTCCAACAGCTTCCCAACCACTGACGTCAGGATAACCGGTCTATAATTTCCTTCTTGCTGTCCCTCATTTCTTGAATAGCTAATACTAGAGGACATCTGTTTAAGGATGAAAGTGCATGGGAAATGTCAACTTTCTTTTTACAAAGAGTGGTGAATTTGTGGAATGCATTGCTGGGAATGGTGGTGGAGGCTGGTACAATAGGGACATTTAATGGCACATAGGTTTTGGGCTGAGGAGGGAAGGATTAGATTGATGGTGGAGTAGGTATGTATGGGTCGGCACAACATTGTGGGCTGAAAGGCCTATACTGTACTGTGATGTTCTATATTCTAATAAGACTTAAACATCTAGGTCACATTCTGGTGAACCTCAACAAGTGAGCACACCATGGGTCAACCAAGACGCGTCTCCCCGAGTGAACCAGGGTGCATCATAACTGGGCAATGTCCTTTGCTCACCTGCACACTTTCCAGAAGTGGAGCACCCTTAGGAGTCCTGACCAGTTCCTTGCACTGAGTACAGAGTGAAACAGTAGAGTCTGCAGATGATGTGAATGTAGTAAATACACAAAAGTGCTGGAGAAACTCAGCAAGTCCCACAGCGTTTATAGGAGATAAAGATATATAACCAATGTTTTGGGCAGAAGCTCTTCAATATTCGATGTTAGAACTTGATAAGGGCTTAGGCCCAAAACTTTGGTTATAATACAGTGTGGCGGCTCACCACTAGGCAGGCGAACCGGCCCCGCTTCAGGCCTCTGCTTCTACCACCATCGCTGGGGAGCCAAGGCTCGGAAATGTCGTCAGTCCTGCTCGTTCCAGGGAAACGACCAGGCCGGCCGTTGTTAATGGCTGTGGTGGCTGGCCAAGGACACAGCCTCCTCTACCTGCGGGACTCCTTGTTGACAATGGAGCCCAGATCAGCGTTATCCCCGCCATGGCCGTCGGTCCAGGAACCGACCTCGTGGACCTCTCCTCTGTGTGGCCAACACAATAGCAATCCGGATGTATGTAGACAAAACAGTCCACTTCCAGATCGGCCAATGGAATTTCGCGTGGAGTTTCACCATCTCGTTCCTACCGACTGCCATCCTGGGTGCAGACTACCTCCTCGTACAACCTGTTAGGTCTGCTTTGTTCATGAATGAGTGAGTCAAACACCAGACTAAGTCGAAATCAAGGTTCTTTGTTCTTTATTGCCGGATTGTAACACTTGCAACTAACAGTGTTAGTTGGAGAAGGCGCATTCTGCCGTTATCAGCAAGTGGTGTTTTTTATATACCTTAGGATACGTACTTAGTAAATTATCATACCATGACATTGTCCAATGAATAAACTGTTGCTGTCCCTCTCTGCTAGCCTCCTGCACATCAATTTATCTTGAGAGTACAAGGTCACAACTGCATCTTGTTACAGCCCAGCACTGGGTGACTCCCTCTACATTCCCAGCTCATGATGTTTTTACCTAACAAACCACAGGTGGCCACGAACAGCACGCCCAGAGACGAGTTCCAGCGAATCCTGGACGAGTTCCCAACACTCCTCAAGCCACAGTTCTCCGCTGCCTCACTGCGCCACGGGGTGTTCCACCACATCCCCACCCAGGGCCCACCGGTTCACGCCAAGGAACGCCGGCTCCCGCCTGACAAGCTCCAGGTAGCGAAGGAAGAGTTTTCGCACCTGTTGGAGCTGGGGATCATTCGGCGGTCCGACAGCCCGTGGGCCTCGCTGCTCCACCTGGTCTTGAAAGCCTCCAGTGGCTGGCATCCCTGCGGAGACTATCGATGGCTCAACGAGGCAGCCGCTCCTGACCGTTACCCCCATCCCTCACATCCAAGACTTTATGGCCAACCTGCACGGTGTGAGGGTCTTCTCCAAGGTTGACCTGGTGCGCGGATATCACCAGATCCCAGTGCAACCTGAGGACATACCCAAGATGGCCATCATCAACTCCTTTGGCTTGTTCGAATTCCTGCGCATGCCGTTCGGGCTCAAGAACGCCGGTCAGACCTTCCAGCGCCTCATGGACTCTCTGGGCAGGGACTTGGATTTCGTCTTTATTTATTTGGACGACATCCTCGTCGCCAGCAAAGACTGGGCTCAACACAAGGCCCACCTACATGCCCTTTCCTCCCGGCTGGCCGACTTCGGCCTTACCATCAACCCGGCCAAGTGCCAGTTTGGGAAAAAGTCCATGCAGTTCCTGGGCCATACCATCACAGCCAAAGGAGCCAGGCCCGCTGCTGCGAAGGTCGCCGCTATCAGGGAGTTCCCACGCCCGGAGAGCCTCAAAGGGCTACAGGAGTTCGCGGGTATGGTCAACTTTTACAACCGCTTCATCCCAGATGCTGTGCGCATCATGCAGTCGCTGTTCGCCCTCATCGCAGGCAGACACAAGACGCTTGCTTGGAACCCAGAAGCCTGCACGGCATTCGAGGCCACCAAGGACGCCCTCGCGAAGACCGCCATGCTCGCCCACCTGCACACTCTCTGTCGATGCCTCTGCCGCAGCCGTCGGTGCCGTCCTGGAACAGCAGGTGAATGGACATTGGAAGCTACTGGCATTCTTCAGCCGCCTGCTCCGCCTGCCAGAATGCAAGTATAGTGCCTTCGACCGCGAGTTACTGGGCATGTACCTGGCAGTGCAGCATTTTCGCTATTTTTTGGAGGGGAGGACTTTTACCATTTTCACCGACCACAAACCCTTCACCCAGGCGCTCACGATGGCGAAGGATCCCTGGTTGGCCCGCCAGCAGTGTCACCTCTCCTTTGTGTTGGAGTTTACCATCGACATTCGGCACAAGGTAGGGAAGGACAATGTGGTTGACGATGCACTCTCGCGACCGGCCATCTGCGTGCTGACGTCCGGCCTCGACTTGACCAGCTCAGCCGGGACCAGAAATCTGATGAGGAGACGAGGGCCTTTAAGACCGCCATCACGGGCCTGCGATTCCGAGACCTCCCGACTCCGAGTGGCGAAGGCATCATCCTGTGCGATATCTCCTTGGGCACCCTGCAGCCAGTGGTTCCCCAGCAGCGGCGCAGGCAGGCCTTCCATCACATCCACATCCACAACCTTTCATATCCATCCATCAGGTCCACGGTCTGGATAGTTGCAGAATGGTTCATATGGCATGGGCTGCAGAAGCAGATTGCGGGCTGGGCCAGAACATGCATCCATTGCCAGACGTCAAAGGTGCACAGGCACACCAGGGCACCCGTTCAGGAGTTCAAGCACGTCTGGGAACAGTTCAGCCACATTCACATGGACATCGTCGGGCCCTTACCCATTTCCTGGGGCAATGTTACCTGTTTACGGTGGTGGACTGCACCACTCGCTGGCCTGAGGTGATCCCGATGCCAGACATCTCCACCGACTCCTGCTCCTGAGCACTGTTGCATGGTTCGGTCGCCCGGTTCGGCGTCCCGGGTCACCTCACCAGCAATCGTGGCGCCCAGTTTACATTTGCGCTCTGGGCACAGCTCGCCAACAGGTTGGGTATCATACTTGGCTCAGCAACTTCCATTGATTAATCCCTTGCCCTCACCATCTAATGTTTTAATTAAATAATGGCCGCTAATTGACTGAACGCAATACACATTACGGTTTGCATCCACTCCCTTGAGATATTTTGATTCACTGTAAATCAATTCATTTACAGCAGCGATCCCAGGGAACAAACCAAGTAGGATTGATTAAAAATATAATTGGTTCACTGCACTGATGGTAATCCTCCAGGAGAGGTCACTGCAAACCGTGTGTAAAACTATAACAACGTCGAGAAGCACAAAAGTCTGCAGATGCTGAAAATGTAGTGTACACACCGAAATCCTGGAGGAGCTCAGCCAGTCGGTCTCACAGCGTTGATAGGAGGTAAAGATATATTACCAATGTGTCGGGCCTAAGCCATTCTTCAAGAAATGATCAAAAAAACAGGAAATACAGACTGAAGACTGGCATAAGGAGTACAGTCCAATAAAAGCTGCCAATTGGAGAGAGAGAGAACACAACAGGGGTATTTTAACAGAATCCGAAGAAGTCTATGTTAATGCCATCCGATTACAGGGTACCCTGATGGAATATGAGCGACTGATCCTCCAATTTGTGGGTAGTCTCAGTCTGGCAGTGCATGAGACCACAGACAGACATGTCGGCAAGGGAGGGGATGGGAACTGAAATGGGTGGCCACTGGGAGATCTTGTGGTGCACAGAGCTGAGGTGCCCGACAAAGCAATCTCCCCAATCTGCGCCCAGTCTCTCTGATGTAGAGGAGACCACAATGGGAGCGCTGGTTGTGGGAGATGATCCGTGCAGGCTATTTCTGGCCTGGCCATTCGTCAGGAATGAGGAAAAATCCAGGAGGATGCCTGAATAAAAAAAGTGTGGGGGGAGGGGGAAAGAATGGGGGAGGAAGAGATGAATACAAGTGGAAGAGTAGAAGCGAAAAAAGCTGAGGTTACAGAAGAAGAGGTAGGTTTACAAAGGACGGCACAACATCGTGGGCTGGAGGGCCTGTACTATGCTATCAGCTTCGATATGATCACCCAGCCTCTAGAGGTCCAGGCAGGAGTCCCAATCTATCCAGCCTCTCTTCAGTTGGAGTAGCATTCTTATGAACGGCTACAATATTCCTTTGATTGTTGTGTAATAATAAAAAAAAATGTAATATTACACAAAATTTCCTTTTGCCTGCCATAAGGCACAAAGTTGCCATGAGCATTGTAAGAGAAAGAGAAACACGTCCCTTCAGAGAGACTGAGTGTCTGTGGATTCACATCCAGCACCTCCCACAGTCTCCCAGACCCCGGTTCGATCCATTGACATCCTAAACTCCAGATCCAAACCTCCGACATGATCAGGGCCTGCACCCTTTCTAGCTCAATGAGATCTTTTCTGTGGCCAGGTGGCCAGAACTGAGCATAATATTCCAAGTGCAGTCTCAACAACATTGAGGGAACTGGCCGGTACTTGCAGAAGGGGCTGCACCCATCTCATTCCTGAAACACTTACCAAATGGAACTATAATGGGACACGTGATGCTGTAGGTCATGACCACAGTGAAGACACACATCATCCATCCATAAGCCGCTCCAAATTGAAACTCGTATGCTTGATGCTGGAAGAATACATATACAAAATTAAGAGGGGCAGACAGGAGTAAACATTTCCGCATGGCGCAGGTTCACGGCAAGGAGCAAGCAGGTTAAACGAGATACAAGGAAGAATTTTGGTTATCCACAATGTGGTTGATTTGGAACATACTGCTGTTGTGGGGGGGGGGGGGGGGGTGGGGGTGGGAGGAGGTGGACGGGGGGCAGAGACGTGCACAAATTCAAGCACTTGAATCACCAAGGCAGGGAAGTCTGTGGACCAACTGATGTCAATGGGATTTAAGCTTGATTGAGAATTTGATTGACACGGTCTGGATGGCATGAAGGGCAGTTTAACTTTAGGGTTTTAAAATTGCATCAAACTAAACAGAAGTGCTTTCGAGTTCCAAACCAAATAGACTGGTGTGATAAGCTGCAGATGAAGGAGCAAAGGGAAGCCTTCTGGGTGCAACTTAATCAAGCTTAGCTCACATTATGGAGCTCTAACTCTTAAGCCAGTTCACCAAATTAATAAACAATGCTCTACAATGTGACAAAAAAACAGGAGCATATGAGAACAGGGAATATTAACTGGATAATCCATCGTGTTTTCACAGCAGAAATCTCTGATTTAGCTACAGCCTTTTGCAAAATATAGGACAGGAACAGGCCCTTTTTGTCTGTCAAACATGATGGCTAAATTAAATTAAAACTCTGCTGCTTCCAGACGATATGTATTCATCAATTCCCTGCATATTCAAGTGTCTGTCTAGAAGCCTTTAAACACTACTACTGTATCCACTTCCATGACTACTCCTGACAGCCTGTTCAAGGCACCTACCACTCAATGTAAATAAAAATACATACCCTGCATATTTCTAACCTGGTTGAAAGACTCTGACTGTCCACCCTGTCAATGCTTCTCAATTCCATCAGGTGTCCAGAGAAAACAACCCCAACTTGTCCAACCTCTTTTTATGAGCTCGTACCCTCTAATCCAGGCAACATCATGGTAAATCTCTGCAACCTCTTCCAAAGCCTCCACATCCATCAGAGAATGGGGTGACCAGAACTGCACACAAAACTAGTCTTCTACCAGCATGAATGGGCCTCAGTGTGAGTCGGCCCTCTCATAAGAGGGACATGAACAAATTGCATAGGACATCCACCAATGGTTCCAGCAGGGGATATTCTCCTGTGACTGAAGTACACCATTTCAATAACAGAAAATAACCACCTGCCCTCAGTTAGAGATCTGGTTTCGTTTGATGCTAATACTTGTTGTTTAAATTGGAAACGTTCACTTTGCCCAAACCAGAATCCCACAACATTATAGGCAATTTCAAGGAAACACAAAATGTAACACTGCATTTAACAGGCACTTTGCAATTGAAGATGCTTCATAAATATGAGCTGAGAAATCTATTTAAAGCTCAGCCAGCACAGAGTCAGCGGTTCTCTATTTAAGATAAATTGATTCTGCTTTTTTTTGAGGGGCTCAGGAAGAAGGGGAGCTCAGAGGTTTCCAGTCTGAGGTTCTCAGGTATCAGAGGCACACAGAAGGGGAATCCAAATGGGTACCTGAAATTATTTGATATGCAATGGATGATGTATATTATGAGCAGATAGGCCCATTTAAAAACAAATTAAGACTTTTCTTACTTCTGGTGTGAACAGAATACAAGGCATTACATTTGACAACAAATTTGGTGCATTTCAACTGTGACACTGGGTGTACAGATGTAACGTATTTTGTCATTACAGGCACAACAATTCAAGGATGAAACAAGACTCGGACTGTATAATTCTTCTAAAATTCTAAAGTAGGGGTTCTCAACCTTTTTTCTCTCACTCACATCCCACTTTAAGTAATCCCTAGGCCATCGGTGCTCTGTGATTAGGAAGGGATTGCTGAAGGTGGTAGGTGAGGGGGAAGGGAAGGTTGAGAACCACTGCTCTAGACCCAATTGTTACTGAAATATTTTGCTTGAGAAAAATTGTCATTGGCCCATTTCCTTTGGAGATCTGAAACCGTGCACATGACGAGTCAATGAGGGATGATTAAAACAGAGGTTTTCAAACTTTTTCTTTCCACCCACATACCACCTTAAGCAATCCCTCACTCATCACAGAGCACTGATGGCATAGGGATTACTTAAGGTGGTATGTGAGTGGAAAGAAAGTGGTTGAGAACCACCGCTCTAAAGCCAGATGCTAGACTCTCACCTCTCCATTATGGATAAACAGGTCTTGAGAGCATCACTGAACACTGATCCAACATGCGCACCAGGTTACTTGTGGAAAAGTTTATATACATCAGCTCTTTCAACTTTTTTGATGCATTATTATTGCCTTTCAACACTTTTTCCTCGTTCTCACCTTGGACCCCATTCTTACTTGTCTGTTCTTGCCTTTTTCCTGCCTCCATTCTTTTCATATTTTCTGCTGCTGGCTGCTCTCCACTTCCTCGCTCTTACTTCATTGGAACCCCAAGCAATGAACAGGCAGAGAGCATCGCAGGCTACTGTCGGGATGGCATGGGGGGCTTGCTGGGCACAAAGATGCACTACAAACAGGCATCAGGCAATAGTGAGGTCACAGGCTAATGGCCAGGCAATCAAGTCTTAAGACTCTAATCAGATAACAGGAGTGAAAAACCTTTTAACTAATCAAATAAAAACACTAGGACTGCAAATCTCAACAAAAAACAGAAAATGGTTTGGATGATATATTTATTAATATTGATTCTTAATTATTGCTGCAGTATCAAAATCAAATATCCTTACATTTGTTCGAGATGCATCTTCTATTACGCCGCTTCCCAGCCTTATTCCACGTCTAATAGCAGTCTTCCAAAGTCCTGGATGCATTACATGATCATTTATTGGATAGGTTTGCTGAACCCAAATGTTCAGGATTGAAGGAAGATGTTGCGTTTATCAAGGGGGAGGGCAGGCGGCACGGTCGGTGCAACGCTATTGCAGCACCAGCAATTGGGACCAGGGTTCGAATCCAGCATCGTCCATAAGGAGTATGTACTTTCTCCCTCTATCTGCGTGGGTTTTTCCCGGGGGTGTAGGTTAATCGGGTGTAAACTGGGGTTGCACGGACTCGTGCTGTATGTTTTAAATTTTAAAAAAATATTAAAGAGGGAGTGAAGGATGGTGGGTGGGGTAAATAGATGAGGGAGAGAAAGAATATGGGGTTTATGTGCTGGCTCATGTGGCAGAAAGGTGCACGGAGTCTTCCTTCTCTGTGACGCTGAAAAATGCTCTCAGATATTTTTTATACAGGAGCACAATTGAGTGTCCTGTCTGGCTGCATCGAGTGGTATGGCAGCTGAAAGCATCAGACTGGAAGGCCGAGAACAGCTGAGAAGATCACTGGGATCTTCCTTTCATCTATTATCGACATTTAAATTATTATTTTTTAAACAACTTAGACATACAGCATGTGTGTGCGGGGCATAGAGGCAGCAGCAAGCAAGCACAAGACTCAAAAGACTGAACAACAGGCTTTATTTCTGTTCAAGCCTTGGTGTCTCCCCGTGTGACTGGCTCAGGTTGGCTGATGGACAGCCATTTCGGCCCACGAGTCCATGCCACCAATTACACCCAATTAACCTACACCTCCTGTACGTTTTGAACAGTGGGAGAAAACCCATGCAGACATGGAGAGAAAGTACAAACTTTTTACAGACAACGTGTGGGATTTGAACTCTGGTCCCAACCACCGGTGCCGTAAAGGCGTTGCGCTAACCTTAATTAACCTTGCTTAAATAGGACTCAAAGAATTATTGAGAACCCTTTCCATCCAGCACATAGGATCTTTGACCCAATACCATCAGGAAGGAGATACAGGAATATCAAAATTAGGACTGCCAGGTTGGGAAATAGCTTCTTCCTGCAGGCTGTGAGGTTGATGAACCATATCCAGTAACTGAGTACATCCTCCCAAAATATTTATTTATTAAATCATATCTTTATGTATCTACGTGGTTATTATGTGCTGTTTATTGTGTGTGCACCGTGGCCAGGAGCAAAGCGGTTTCACCTGGCTATATGTGTAAAGTCAATTGGCAATGAACCCAGCAGAGGCCGGCTTCCTGCAGCCCCGGATAACAGCAGGGACTGTCTTCACCTCAGCTCGATGCACGTGGTAAGTAATGTCTCTCCTGCAGCTGGGGAAAGTGGTGCCAAGAGTGAACCTTCCAGACTCTGTATTGCCTTGGGGCTGAGAGGTCTTGGGACTATGAGAACCATTGCTGAAGGACCCTTGGTTATGCTGGTCTATAAGGTATGGGCACATCTGAATCAGTTCTATTCAAGGCTAGCAGACAGGTCATCCCAATTTTAAACATGAACTTAATTCACAATCACGTTGGGAGAAACTCAGCAACGTCCAAGGAAGTAAAGGGCCACCAATGTATCTGCCCTGGGCCACTTGTCAGCTCGAAACAGTGAGTACCCTTTACTCCCTTGGATGCTGCGTGATCTGCTGAGTTTCTCCAGCACGTTTGTCTATTGCATTTGTCCCCAACATTTTTTATCTCTTTGACTTCAGTGTAATCTCAGTAGACAGACCAGTGACCAAAACAAACCCCAGCAAAGCTTCAATGGCTTTGTGAGTGGCTAGTGGATCTGGTGACGACACTGTTACCAAGACTGGTCAATTCAGCCCAACCCAGCTGATTGAACAGGCAAGCATCTGGTGTGCAACTAAATCCATTTACCAAATGGATTTTAAAATGAAGGCCCAAATGTTACACTAAGACTAAATAATTTGTGAATTTAAGAGCTGTTCAATGTACTTCACTGTACCCAAGAATCTCACAAAATGCATAATAACATGACAAAGGCCTTGAGGTAGCATACCTGAACTGTGTCCAAGTCTAAATCCTGCACTTGATGCTGAGGGAAAGGCAATTTCCTCAAAAGTAGGGAAATATCAGATATAAACCCCTGTCAATTGCTCGAAGGTCTGCGGGTCAGAGTCAGAACGGTCGAGTAGATTACCATTAGCTATAGGGGCAGAATTAGGCCATTCAGCTCATCAAGTCTGCTCCACCATTCCAAACATGGCTGATGTATTTTTCATTTCAACCCCATTCTTCTGCATTTCTCTTTATTACTAGCGTAATTGAATAGTAGGGACTTTGTACTTCATTTTAATGTTGGTGAGACCGCATCTGAAATACTGTGCATTGTAATCTGCTTTATTTAAGGAGAATATGAACATGTTGTTCTGAGAAGGATTAGTGGATAATCCCAGGAACAGACAGGTTTTGTGTTGTGAGAGTTTTGAAAGGCAGCCATTCTCAACCTTATCTCGGCTATGGCCACCTTAAGACTCTGCCCAGTTTATGGGCTGCTTCGCTGTGAAGCAGTCAAGTTTTGGTATCTTCCATATTTCTCTCCCACTGACGACATAAAATACAAAAAAAAATTGTTATACGAGATGAAAAGAAAACAATGCTTTTACTTCAATATGTTGTGTCCCCCGTTGAGATTGGTTGGGCTAGGGTCATATTTCACTGGTTTAGATCAGTGAAAAGCAACTTCCATGAAACATACAAGATCATGAGTAGACTTGACTGGGAGTGGTCTACCAGTAGGAGAATCCAGAACGAGACTTGCTGTTTGTCACTGAGAGTCAAGAGTCTTGAGAAATGTTTTCCTCAAAAGGCAGTGCAAACACAGTGAATGAATATTCTAGAAAGATTCTTGATCGACAAGCGGGTGAAACAAGGGGACTGGCATAGAGTACACAAAGCTATTGCACTGCCAGCAACTCAGGTTCGAATCCTCTGGGGTCTGTGAGGAGTTTATATGTTTTCCCTGTGACCCGCGTGGGTTTTCTGCACCAAAAGCGTGCAGTGCTGACAGGTTAATTGGGCAGCACGGGTTTCAATGGCCAGAACTGTAAGTAAATTGAAATTGAAAAGTTACTAAAGGTCAGCAGGAATACTGGCTGAGGCTGCAATCAGATCAGGTAGGATTTTGATCACCAGCAGCGGGGGCTCGAGGAAAAGAGTGGGCTCGTTCGGCTCTTCATTTATTTGACTTGATGTGTTCCCAATTTTTGAAAAAATATAATTTGGGTGGGGGAGGGGGAAAGAGATTATGGTAAATTAAACCAAAACAGACAAACGTGAAACAAGCCGGCAAATATTCCCCTTGGCCAATTGAGGCTCATTACTACATTGAAAAGTTTCCAGACCAAGGTACCGGGTATTAACAAAACATCTGTTGACCTGGAATGGAATGTGCACTTTCCCCCTTGAAACTCAGAGATTAGAGGGAATATCCAAATGTGGAGGGAGGGCTTGGAGTATACAATCTAAAATGATGCAGCTAATTGGTAATGTTGTTCAATCTAGAGCAGTGGTTTTCCAACATTTTCTTTTCACTCACATACCACCTTAGGTAATCCCCTACTAATCACAGAGCACCGATGGCATAGGGATTCCTTAAAGTGGTATGTGAGTGGAAAAAAAGGTTGAGAACCACCGTTTTAATCGTCCCTCATTGACTCGTTATGTGCAGGGTTTCAGAACTCCAAAGGAAATGGGCCAATGACAATTTTTCTCAAGCAAAATATTTCAGTAACAATTGGGTCTGGAGCAGTGGTTCTCAACCTTCCCTTTCCCACTCACATCCCACCTTAAGCAATCCCTTACTAATCACAGAGCACCAATGGCCTAGGGATTACTTAAAGTGGAATGTGAGTGGAAAGAAAAAGGTTGAGAACCATTGATCTAGACCTACCCAGTATTTGGCTTCAGGTTACTTGTACCTATGAGTTGAATTCCAACTTGCATGGATAGACTTGCTGACAAAATAGAAAAAAGATGGAAGTATGGCCTTACTCAATTTTAGATTTTATTACTTGGCAGCTAATATTTGTTACCTAACTTTTTGGATTTTTTATTCTGACAAATTGGATTGTCTATTATGGACATATTTAGAATTGAAATCTATACTGCAGTATTCAGTGGCCTCCTTATTAGCTACCTCTTTTCCATTTAGTTTTTCCAAGACCAATAAGGATACATCTGATCAATACTCAAACAAACATTGTGAATCTGGTTCCAATTTAGAACATTTTTTAAATTTAAAAACTTTGTTTTATCTACTGTTATCTCTCTTAATTACTTTTATCGACCATCAATCCTTCTCTAGATGGAAAAATCAAAGGTATTGTTTA
Source organism: Narcine bancroftii (assembly GCF_036971445.1). Classification (NCBI taxonomy): domain Eukaryota; kingdom Metazoa; phylum Chordata; class Chondrichthyes; order Torpediniformes; family Narcinidae; genus Narcine; species Narcine bancroftii. Next base: position 242,075,507 of record NC_091474.1, on the reverse strand, counting down.
TTTTGCAAGTTTATTTAAGGAAAGTTGTTTAATGCCTTTTGAACAGCTGGCAAGTAAATATGATTTACCAAATACTCTTTTTTTAGATATTTACAGATTAGAAATTTCTTAAATGCCATATTACTGGATTTTCCATTTGTATATCCACCAGATCTAGTTGATAATATTTTTCAATTGAATCCTTCTCAGAAAGGATTAATTGGAATTATATATGATAGATTATTAAAATTACGTCCAGTACTTCACAATAAGATTAAAAAGGCTTGGGGATTGGAACTTGCAAGACCCTTATTGAAGGATCTATGGGACAAGATTCTTAAACTGGTGAATATCTCTTCAATATGTGCCTGACATTCGTTAATCCAATTCAAAGTGGTGCATCATATTCACATGTCCAAAGCTAAATTGGCTAGTATTTTTTCTAATATTAACCCTATTTGTGACAGATGCAAATCTGAAATTGCTACATTGACACCTATGTTTTAGTCTTGTTCATCCTTAGAAAACTATTGGAAATAAATTTTTGACATCTTTTCAACTATACTCCAGGTGGAGCTACGACCCAATCCATTAACTGCTCTTTTCGGGGTTATTGAGACATAGGGAGTTTGTCTGTACTCGTGCAACGGGTTCGTGGCCTTCTCTACATTGTTGGCTAGAAGAGCCATCCTATTCAAATGGAAAGACTCCAGACCTCCAACAGTCTTTCAATGGTTCTCTCATATTATGTCTTGTTTAAGTTTAGAAAAAAATTGATTCATCGGTGAAATTTGAAGATACATGGGGACCTTTTATGTCTTATTTTCATATGATGTAAATGTTTTTAATGTGATTAGCTGTATTTACTCTTCCAGATGACATTGTAGTGTTACCTTTGTTTTACTGATTTACGGTAGGAACCAAAAACTACAAAATATATGTAACCCTCAGGATAAGATGCTCAGCTGTTTTTTGTTAGTTTTTTTAAATTAAATTTTGTAAGAATAAGAAGGGACTTGGGGAGTATTGAGTGGGACAGGATATTTTCAGGTAAGGATGTAAATGAAAAATGGAGGATATTCAAAAAAGAAATTTTGCGGGTACAGAGTAGATATGTCCCAGTGAGGATCAATGGAAAGGCTGGAAGTCATAGGGAGGCTTGATTTTTGAGGAATATTGGAAATTTGGTTAGGAGAAAAAGGGAGGTGTAGAAGAGGTATAAAGAGCAGGGAGCTGAGAGTTTGAAGGAGGACTACAAGGAGTGTAGAAGGAATCTTAAGAAAGAAATTAGAAAGGCCAAAAAAAGGCACGAAGAGGCTTTGGCAGACAGAGTAAAAATAAATCCAAAGGGTTTCTATAGGTACATTAAAAGATTAGTGAGGGATAAAATTTGACCCCTTGTAGATAGCGAGGGTAGGCTGAGAGAGAAGTCAGAGGAAATGGGGGAAATTTTGAATGATTTCTTTGCCTCGGCATTCACTAGGGAAAAAAAATATTGAACCAGTTGAAGAAAAGAAAAATAGTGGGAAGGTAATGAAGCATAAAAGGATAACTGAGGAGGTAGTGATGGCTGTGTTGAAAATAGATAAAGGTGGATAAATCTCCGGGACCGGACAAAATATTCCCAAGGACACTCAGGGAGGCTTGTGGACAGATAGTGGGGCCATTAACAGAGATATTTAGGATGTCACTGATCACGGGGGTAGTGCCAAAGGATTGGAGGGTGACGCATGTGGTTCCGCTGTTTAAGAAAGGGTCCAAATGTAAACCTGGGAATTATAGACCCGTGAGTCTGACGTCTGTGGTGGGTAAGTTGATGGAAAGCGTTCTGAGGGATGGTATTTACAAATATTTAGAGGTACAGGGATTGATAGGGAGTAATCAGCATGGTTTTGTCAAGGGTAGATCATGCTTGACAAACCTGATTGAATTTTTCGAGGGGGTTTACAAAAAAGGTTGATGAAGGGAAAGCTGTGGATGTTGTCTATTTAGACTTTAGTAAAGCTTTTGACAAAGTTCCCCACAGGAGGTTAGGAAAAAAGGTGGAGGCATTAGGCATAAATAAGGAGGTAGTGCAATGGATTCAGCCATGGTTGAATGGGAGATGTCAGAGAGTAGTGGTGGAAAATTGTTTGTCCAATTGGAGGCCGGTGACTAGTGGAGTTCCTCAGGGATCGGTCCTGGGTCCACTATTGTTTGTTATATATATTAACGATCTGGAAGTAGGCGTGGAGAATTGGATAAGCAAGTTTGCGGATGATACAAAGATTGGTGGTGTTGTGGACAGTGAGGAAGATTACTGTAGATTAAAAGGTGATTTAGGAAGGCTGGAGGTGTGGGCTGAGAAATGGCTGATGGAATTTAATACAGATAAGTGTGAGGTGTTACATTTTGGAAAGGCAAATCTAAATAGGTCATGTGCATTAAATGGTAGGCTATTGAGATGTGCAGAGCAACAAAGGGATTTAGGCATTGTGGTAAATAGTACCCTCAAGGCTGATACTCAGGTAGATGGTGTGGTGAAGAAGGCATTTGGAATGTTGGCCTTCATAAATCGGAGTATTGAATTCAGAGTAGGGAGGTTATGATGAAATTGTACAAGGCATTGGTGCGGCCAAATTTGGAGTACTGTGTACAGTTTTGGTCACCAAATTATAGGAAAGATATAAACAAAATAGAGAAAGTACAGAGAAGGTTCATGAGAATGTTGACAGGATTTCAAGGTTTGAGTTACAGGGAAAGGTTGTGCAGACTAGGGCTTTTTTCTCTGGAGCGTAGAAGATTGAGGGGGGACTTAATAGAGGTGTTTAAGATTTTAAAAGGGACAGAGTAAATGTGGATAGGCTTTTTCAATTAAGAGTGGGGGAGATTCAAACTAGAGGGCATGGTTTAAGATTGAAGGGGGAAAATTATAAAGGGAACATGAGGGGAAATTTCTTTATGCAAAGGGTGGTAGGGATGTGGAATAAGCTTCCGACAGACGTGGTCGAGGCGGGATCATTGGTTACATTTAAGGAAAGACTGGATCGTTACATGGATAGGAAAGGACTGGAGGGGTATGGACCAGGTGCTGGTCAGTGGGACTAGGAGGGTGGGAATTTGTTACGGCATGGACTAGTAGGGCCGAACTGGCTTGTTCTGTGCTGTAAGTGGTTATATGGTTAAGAGTAGGTTAGGTGGGAAGGTTTTATATGATATTTTTGATTTTTAAAAATTCGTACACAGTGCAGTGGAGGGGGATCATGTTTCTACCGTTTGAATACAGTATGTGATACTGTATTTTCAGTTTGTACCTTTTTCTTCATTGTATTTCTTATAAAAACCAATAAAAATGTAAAAAGGAAAGCAATGCTGACCAAGTTTGCTTAACCACTCCTTAAACATACTTGTGGGAGAGAAATCTTCGAATGTGGACCACTCTTTCCATGGAGATGCAACTATTATTAAGAGCAGCAGCTTGGGAGAGGAGAGAGGGGGAGAAGAGAAGGCCGGGAGGCTGGGGATGGGGTAAGAAAAATGAATGAGACCTACGCGTTTGACATTTTTCCTCTCTGCTGCAGACTTGGCCAAGGAGAGACGAATCATGTACATCAGCAGGCCTGGTATACGCAACAAGTCCATGGCATTCCCAATGAAGGCCGAAGCAATAACGTAGTTGACAAAAAAAGCTCCATTATCAGGGAGAAAAACACACCTAAAACAGAAAACAAACAAAGCACATCATACGGTGGTCAGTTAAAGATCACTGCTCGGGAATAGAGTGTAGCGGTTTGCACAATGGCTAGCGGAACGCTATTATAGCACCAGAGACCTGGGTGTAAATCCAACGCTGTCCGTAAGGAATTTGTAAATTCTCCCAGCGTCTGCACAAGTACTCTTCTAAGACTTGGTTTCGTTCCACAGTCCAAAGATGTATTGGGTTAGTAAATGTGGGCTGGAAGGGCCTGTTACCAAGTTCAAGTTTATTGTCATCTGATTGTACCGCATACATATACAATCTGACAAAACAGAGCATCTCTGGACCATAGGTCACACACAAATGTCATCTAGATATAGCAATTCAAAATAAATGTATATAACATTAATTTTTGTGTTTCTACAGTTGTTCAACAGTCTCATTACCTGTGGGAAGAAGCTATTTCTCAACCTGGCAGTCCTAGTTTATATACTGGATTGCTGTTGTTGTAATAGCAGAGAGCTATTGGTGTGCTAACCGTTTCTTACAAAAGATGCCACTTTAACCCATCAAGACAATGTTAACTCATGAAAGCTGCCCCTGCAATCTAACCCCAACAACTCCAAACCAAGGTTCTACCATTCACCTATACATTACAGGCAACACTGTGTACCTCAGGATGAGGAAAGAAACCAGAACCACCCAGGACGAAACCCACTTGGTCACAAGGAGAACCTGCAAACTCTTCACATATAGCACCCGAAGTCAGGATTGTAGCCTGGCCGCTGGAGCTGGGGGGTAGGGACGGAAATATTATAAGTACTCATTTGTGATCTGGGACAGGTACCACATTTGAGGTTGACAGTGGCAGATATCAGAGGACATCTGTTTAACGTGGAAGAAAGATGTCCATAGTAGCAGAAATACGCTATTCAGCCTATCTAATTCTCCCCACCATTCGATCATGAGCTGATCCATGTCAGTGGTGGTGGGGGCTGGTACAATCGGGACATACAAAAAACTCTTAGATATGCACATGGATGAAAGAAAAATAGGATTCTGGGTGCAAGGAAGGAAAGGGTTAGATTGTCATGGAGTAGATTTACATAAGTCAGCACAGCCTCGTGGCTGAAGGCCTTGCACAGTGCTGGAATGTTCTATGTTCCAATGGCGACCACATTCATGTAGTTATCTAAGAGTCAAATGAATGTCCCCATTATACCAGTCTCCTCCAGCACCCCTGGCAATGCATTCCAGCCACCCAACATTCCCAGTCTAAAACACTTACCTGTGACATCACCTCTAAATCTTCCTCTACATGCAGTATGTTTTGCTGAGAAATTCCCGATTTTACAGAGAAGCATTGCTTTAGTTTGCTTCCTTCCCTCTTCAAACAAAGCAGTGTTTGTTGCAAGTTGTACCCACTCACTGTTTAACCAACGACAGAGATCATCCCGAGAACACCTGGTCAGGGACACGTACCTGTGGATCAGCCAGTGGCATCGTCCTCGCCACAAGAAGACATGGTGGAAAAGAGGCCAACCGATTTCTTTTGGGTCACCCTAGGCTGGGTTTACCATGTGAAGGCGCAACAGTGGAATTTAAATTACTATACATTAAAAATAAATTTGACATACAGCATGAATACAGGCTCTTTCGGCCCACGAGTCTGAGCTGCCCAATTGAACTACAACCCCAGTTCGATTTGGAAACTGGAGCATCCGGGGAAAACCCACACAGACACAGGGAGAACATAAAAACTCCTTGGACACAGCGCGGGATTTGAACCCAAAGTTCCGATCGTTGGCGCAGTAATAGCGTTGCGCTAGCCGCTACGCTGACTATACTGCCCTAATCTAAATGAAAACTGGTCATTTATTGTCAGTAGCCCTCCGGTCCCTCACCCAGACTATTGTGGTTGAAGATTGGGGAAGAAAAGCAGAAGGTAATAAGGCAATTTTTTTTTTTTTGGTGCTGTTTTTCAGTTGGTTGTTTTTCCAGACTCTTTTGTGTAGTCTTCCTTGCATCCGATGAAATGGTGCAGCCGAGATAGGTAAACTGGTTGACTGTTTTGAGTTTTGTGTGCCCGATGGAGATGTGGGGGGGCTGGTAGTCATGGCGGGGAGCTGGCTGATGGAGGACCTCAGTTTTCTTCAGGCTGACTTCCAGGCCAAACATTTTGGCAGTTTCCGCAAAACAGGACGTCAAGCGCTGAAGAGCTGGCTCTGAATGGGCAACTAAAGCGGCATCGTCTGCAAAGAGTAGTTCACGGACAAGTTGCTCTTGTGTCTTGGTGTGAGCTTTCAGGCGCCTCAGATTGAAGAGCCTCAAACCGTGCATCTTGGTGCCTCACAGTTCGGCGGGCAACAACCTCCTTTGAAGAAGACCGCAGAGCCCACCTCAGTGACAAAAGACAAAGGAGGAAAAACCCAACACCCAACCCACCAATTTTCCCCCTGCAACCGTGTCTGCCTGTCCCGCATCGGACTTGTCAGCCACAAACGAGCCTGCAGCTGATGTGGACATTTACCCCTCCATAAATCTTCTTCCGCGAAGCCAAAGAATAAGGCAATATTTTTAGTGTCAATGTACATATTTTTAGTGTAGAAGTGTACATGAAACAGGTCATGGTCCATATTTGAGCTTCCTTTGATCTAAACCCTCATTTACAAACTCTGTTAGTCTCAATGTAATGAGCTCCTCTCAGCAGGATTCAAGAAGAATTTGGACATATTCAAATTGTTGCCATGTTTCCAGTCCAGAACATTGTCACTGCAAGGTACAGGACATACATCCCAGCCAAATCATGATTTCAATTAATTTTTTGAACCAAATGCACTAGTTTTACCATATCCAAAAGCCTTTCAAAATGTAGGCCAAACACAAATGACGACAAGAAAGGTTTTTGGCAAGTTTAAGTTTCAACAGAATCTCCAATATACTTAAATATTCATATCTCTTCAGCACAGGGCCTGAGTGTTCCGCTGCTAAAGAGGTCATCATCTAGTTCCATGACATTAATATTCCTTCTGGGCACTCTCCAACCAGAAGGCATGAACATTGGCTTCTGCAATTTCCATTAACCCCCTTCCCTGAGTCTCTCCTTCCCCAGCTCCGTCTCCTTTTCCCAGCTCCTCATTCACTCCCCTTCCCTCCTGCTTTTTTAAAAATCTCCTCTCCCAGCTGCATTCACCCACATGCATTCTTACCTGTTGTAGAGCTCGTCGAAAGAACCAAAGACTTGTTGATCCAAACCAAGGCTTTTATTAGCAAAAGACCGGAGCTCTTCACAGGTGGCCGACCAGTCCGGAATGATCCGACCTGGCTAGGGACACAACCCTTTAAGGCCCAGACAATAGGTGTGGCTTAGCTCTCAGCCAATCGCTGTAAGCACAGTCTAGATACTGTAACTATATACACTATGTACATTGGTGATAGATCTGTACTATCACATTCACCCCTTCTTGGAGAATTGACCCTGGGAAAAAAAAACAAAAACGAGGGAGAGAATGAAAGGAAGGGGTAGGTCAAGGACTGTAGCGGTCAGGGGGTCTGCCCATCCGGCGTGACCGCCGTGGTGCTGGGATTGGGGTCGCTGGAGTGGTGTCGCCAGCGGGCTCGTCGGGTGCGACTGCTCCGTCGCTCAATTCCCCAGTCGTGTTGTCGGCAGGGTGGCCCGGGTCATTGGGGTGCTGTTGGTCCTTCTGTTGCGGCACGGGGCCTGGAGAATAAGGAGTTGGGGGGTTTGCTGGGTCTACCGCGTCTTGAGCTAGGTCCCGCACCGAAACAGTGTCCTCCCGCCCGTCTGGGAACTCAACGTAGGCGTAATGTGGGTTTGCGTGGAGTAGAGTCACTTGGTCGACCAAGGGGTCGTTCTTTGAGTGCCGGACGTGGCGTCGCAAAAGGACGGGGCCAGGGACGGTGAGCCATGCCAGTACAGTGGTTCCTGATTCGGATTTCCTCGGGAAAAGGAACATCCTTTCGTGGGGGGTGGCATTTGTTGCAGTACATAGGAGGGAGCGGATGGAGTGTAAGGCACTAGTGAGAACCTCCTGCCAGTGAGAGGTGGGGAGACCTTTAGACCGGAGAGCCAGTGTAACCGCTCTCCATATGGTGGCATTCTCCCTCTCGACCTGGCCGTTACCGCGTGGGTTATAGCTCGTGGTCCTGCTTGAAGCAATACCACACTCCAGAAGGTACTGTTGCAGCTCTGCACTCATGAATGAGGACCCCCTATCACTGTGGATGGAATTGGGGTACCCGAAGATGGTGAAAATACTGTGAAGGGCCTGTATCACTGAGGTGGCAGTGGTGTCTGGGCAGGCCACAGTGAATGGGAAGCGGGAGTACTCGTCGATGGCCGTAAGGATGTAGGTATTACGGTTGGTCGACGGTAGGGGCCCCTTAAAGTCTACGCTAAGACGCTCGAAGGGGCGGGTGGCTTTGATAACGTGGGAGTTATCCGGACGGAAGAAGTGGGGCTTGCATTCAGCGCACACCAAACAGGCTCGGGTCATGGAGCTGATCTCCTCGACTGTGTAGGGTAAGTTGCGCGCCTTGACAAAGTGAGCAAACCTAGTGACCCCTGGATGGCAGAGCGCCTCATGGAGTTTCCGTAGTCTGTCCATCTGTATGCTGGCGCACGTCCCTCTGGAGAGCGCGTCAGGCGGGTCGTTGAGCTTACCAGGCCGGTACAGGATGTCATAGTTAAAGGTGGAGAGTTCGATTCTCCATCTGGCGATTTTGTCATTTTTTATCTTACCACGCTGGGTGTTGCTGAACATGAAGGAGACCGCGCGTTGATCAGTCAACAGTGTAAAGCGCCTCCCAGCGAGGTAATGTCTCCAATGACGCACCGCTTCAACTATGGCCTGGGCCTCCTTCTCGATCGAGGAGTGTCTACTCTCCAGACCCTGGAGGGTTCTGGAGAAGAAGGCTACAGGCCGACCAGCCTGGTTCAAGGTGGCTGCCAGGGCGAAGTCGGATGCATCGCTCTCGACTTAAAACGGGACAGACTCATCGATCGCGTGCAGCGTCGCAGCAGCGATGTCAGATTTCATTCGATCGAAAGCCACTGTGGCTTCGGTCGAGAGGGGAAAAGAGGTGGTCTTGATAAGAGGACGCGCCTTGTCGGCCTAGTGTGGAACCCATTGGGCGTAATACGAGAAAAGACCCAGGCATCGTTTGAGAGCTTTCTGGGTATGTGGGGGGGGGGGGGGGGGTAAGTCCATTAGGGGACGCATGCGGTCAGGATCTGGCATGACTATCCCGTTCTCCACCACACAACCTAGAATAGCGAGTCGTGTGGTCCGGAAGACACACTTGTCCAAATTGTAAGTCAGGTTTAGCTGACGGGCAGTTTGAAGAAATTTGTCTAGGTTGGCGTCGTGGTCCTGCACGTCGTGGCCGCAGATGGTGATATTGTCCAGATACGGGAAGGTAGCGGTTAGCCCGTTCTGGTCCACCATCCTGTCCATTTCCCGCTGGAAGACCGCGACACCATTCGTGACCCCGAATGGTACCCTGAGAAATTGATATAGCCGCCCATTCGGCGGCAGCAGCGGCGGTAGCGTCGGCCCCGGGGATGGCTGTGGCGGCGGCAGCAGCGGCAGTAGCGTCGGCCCCGGGGGTGTACGTGGTGGCGGCAGCAGCGGCGGCGGTAGCGTCGGCCCCGGGGGTGTCTGTGGTGGCGGCAGCAGCGGCGGTAGTGTCGAGTGTTCCGCACGGGGGCGAGAGGCGGGCCATCACCATGGTTGCGAGGGTGGGTTGCCCCTTCCGGGTTCGGCGTCTCCGTGATGTCAGGCGTTGCCGTGCAGGGGAGCGCTCGCTCTCATTGGACGAGAGCTCTGGGGAAGAAGAGTTTGAATGGGATAGCGGCGATTGGGCTTCACACAAGGCACTGTGTTTGCCGGCGGCCATTTTAGACCTACAGACTGCACCAAAGTGGCCGTTTTTAAGGCACTTCTGGCACCTGGCTTTTCTTGCTGGGCACTGGGACCTGCTGTGCTTGTCCCTCCCGCAGAAATAACATTTTGGGTTCGCAGGGGGCAGGGTAGCAGCAGCCGACAGGCCGTCAGGGGTAGGGTAGAAGGGCACTCTACTCACATCAGAACGAGGGGTCCAGTCCCTAGAGAGCTCGGTGGACTTTAAGGCTGCATCCTCCATTGTGATTGCAATCCGGGCCACGTCCTCTAGTTTTTCTACCCCTTGTTCGAGCAAGCGCAGCCTCACTTCATTCGATCTGAGCCCGGCCACATAGGCATCCCGGACGAGATCATTTGTGATCTCGGCAGCAGTTTTGTCCACACAGTTACAGTCCTTGCCCAATGCCTTTAATACTTGTAAATATGCCCTGCTGGACTCACCGGGCTGTTGCTTCCTCAACGCAAGCACGAGCCGGGCATGAACTCTGTTCACCGGTTGATCATACAGTCCTTTCAGTACCTTTATGGCTGCGGTGTAAGTGGTCTCATCCTGGATGTTCTCGTAGACTCTCAAGGACACCATAGACAGCAATGCTGTTAGACGCTGGTTATCCTCCTCTATCTGAATGAATCTCAGGAAGTTTTCAAAGTTCAGCAGCCAGAAGTTAAAGGCTTTGAAGGCTGTAGCTGACTGTGGGTCGATATCAAGTTTTTCTGGCTGAGTAAAACGCTCCATCCCTTTCAAAAAAAAATTCTTTTGCTAATAAAATTGTAGAGCTCGTCGAAAGAACCAAAGACTTGTTGATCCAAACCAAGGCTTTTATTAGCAAAAGACCAGAGCTCTTCACAGGTGGCCGACCAGTCCGGAATGATCCGACCTGGCTAGGGACACAACCCTTTAAGGCCCAGACAATAGGTGTGGCTTAGCTCTCAGCCAATCGCTGTAAGCACAGTCTAGATACAGTAACTATATACACCATGTACATTGGTGATAGATTTGTACTATCACACCTGTGTAAACCTGCTCCTCCAATGCACCCTCCTCTCCTCGCTATTTCACTCAGATACCGACTGGCCAGGTTTTGCTGATACCTGATGAAAGGTTCAGACCTGAAATGGTGGTTACCTTTTACTTCCTATGGATGCCACGTGACCTGCTGAGTTTCCCTAGCATGAGTGTGTATTACATTAAATGACCATAGGCTTTGCTAAGTTTTCTACTTCCCCTGCATCTCTTAGGGTCATGCCATCAGCTGAAAAGTCAAAACCAGATCATATTTTGATCGTGGGCCGAAGGGCCTGTAAAGTGCGGTAATGTTCTATGTTTGAGGCAACATTCTCCAGGTTATCTCCATCCCCCTTCCTTTCACAACCACAGACACCATTTGGGACTACTAGTGGGCACTCCAATACATTTTGCAAGAGGAAGGGAGGAGAGCCAAGTAAGTTTCTCCTGTTGTATCTGCTAGCTACCTTTCTAATTATTCTATTTCTGTCCAAAAGCCCTTCACTGGGTAAGGAATAGGACATTGCAACACAGTAATAGGCCCTTCGGCCCATGATGTTATGCCGATCTATAAAAGGTAAAGGTTAAAGGTTCCATTATTGCCATGTAACACTACATTTAGAATGTAACATGCATGAAATTCTTTAACTTTTGGTCTAGACAGAGTTGCCACTTTGTCCAGTGTTGCTCACAGAAATTAGGCTCCATTAAGGAAGGAACTCACGACCCCTGATTTATAAGACCAATGCTCTAGCCACTGAGCTATCGGAGCCTCTAAGCCTACTCAACAATCTAAACCTTCCCAACTTCACCCCCATATCCCTCTATACCCTCATGTTCAGGACGCCCATTTTCACAAGAGATGATGGAAATATATTTTTTGTTCACACCTGTGGAAGTTAAAACATTGAACCAAAAAAAACCATCTCTTTCTAACCATTCTTTGAAAAGTATACCAATTTAAATTGAACTTTATTCTGAGAGACCGTCAGCTCATGTCCTCAAAGTTCCAACTCCATGCAATTCTAACTGCACTAAATGAACTTTACTTCATCCTCCTTTGTAAATCATTTGACTTTGGCTCCACTGTCAGAATCGCGCGTCCATGAAACTGCTCTATTTTTAAAGTCACCACTCAATTCCAGACACATCTTGTCCAAATTCTCTCTTGCATGCCTGTGAATGAGGATTGTAAATAGGAGCCCTCAACAGTGCAACAGAACACAGAAATACTCAGCAGGCCAGGCAGTATCTGGGGAAGAAGGAACAGAGGACTGTTTGAATTGATGACCTTTCAGAGTGTGCAGAGATTGGATAAAGTTAATGATCTGAAAGTACAGTACAACTCCGATTATCCAAAACAGTCAGGACCGGGCCTATTTCGGATCAACGACTTTTTCGGAGAACTGGTCATTTTTTAAAAAACAGCCCCAATAGCAACAGAAAATCACTTGTAACAGTGTTTAAACAACAACAAACAAAAGGGAAGGGTTTTAAAGCAAGAAATAATGTTTAATTTTCACCAAAAAAAAAACCATCCTGAACAAAATAAATCATTTGGCTTCAAAAATTTTCAGATAAATGAGGATTTCTGATTTTTTGGAGCTAAACAGACGTCACTTCCGGGTCCAAAAAAAAATTCAGATAAATGAGGATTTTGGATAATTGGAGGTGTACTGTAACTCATTTCCCCCCTTGATGAATGTAGTACAGATTGACAGATAACATTTTGAAATAGATAGGCAAAATAGAAAGAGGTTCTACTGGAACGGAGGGACAGAGCCTCAAGGTTCAGGAAGAGGAGATTTAGGACAGAGATGAAGAACGAGTGCTTTTTGTGGAGGAGTGAATCTGTGAGCCGAAGGAAACAGTAGAGACTGCCTCATGAAATATATTTAAGACAGAGATGGATGGTTTTTTGTACAGTAGCGGAAGCAAGGGTTATGAGGAAAAGACAGGGAGGTAGAGGTGAGCCCGTGGTCAGGAAATCCATGGCAAAGTAGGCCAGATGCCCTGCCCCTGCTTGCATTTTCTCCGTTCTTTGGTTGACCAACTGAAATTTCATCCTTCTTGCTTCTTTCCATACCAAAAGGAGGGAAGAGGTTCATCCGGTACTATGTATGGGCTGACCAGCTGGACTGCTTGCAAAACAAGCTCTCAGAGAGCCTTGGTACATGTGGGCAAAAAAGGTCAGTGGCTAGCCTGAAACGCAATTCAAATTTGCCATCTTGACTTTAATGAACAAAGAATGAGCAGCCACTTTCAGTGGGGACGTCCATCACATGATGTTTATTATAATAAACTCATCATCAATTGTTAATTTGTTGGCGCAGCATTTAAAGTGTTATCCTAACTCCCAACCCAGCTTTACATGGATCACAGAAAGCCTGACAGGTAACAGAAGGCACCAAAGGTTAAATAATTGAAGACTAGGGCACCTGTTAACCCCCACCCCAACTGCCATGGGAACCCGGCCAACAACGGAACATCCACCCACTCCTTCTCAATAAACCTTCCTGCCAGATCAAAACAGGACATTCAGGAAACTTGGAAAGATTCCCTTCACATCAGTTGATAGAAGAGCTTTATAGTCAGATACTCACTCAAACCGTACGGTGGCTTCTTCCAGGAACTTCCTGTCAAAGAGCCAACGGAAAAACAGGTCCAGACTGAAACAGAAATAAGCAGACTTAGTTTACGCATAGTTTACATTCTGGCTTACCGCAAATCCATTTGCACTGGATTTGCTGAGTAATTACTCTACTACAGCAAGAGTAGCTGCCTTTACCTTTAATGTCCTATCCGTTTTCTTCCACTCCACTCTCAGAAAATTGGTTTCAGGAGCCCTTGTTTGATCACAATGACTGTTTTAGGAAAAGTTAAGATTAAGCAAACTGTTCCTGCTTCAGACCGTAACACAATTTCTGAAGGGGACATAAAAATCAGGGGAATGCTGAAGGAACTCAGCAGGTTTTGCACATCCATAGGATTGCACATTTTGGGCCTGAGCCCTTCAAGGTATGAGTAAAAAGCAGGCTGGCACCTGAATCCAAAGGCTGGGGAGGGAAGAATGGGCATGGGAGGAGTACAGACCAACAGACAAAAGGTGTTAATTGGATATGGATCAAACACAGGAGAGAGGAAAGGTGAGAATTGACTGGGGGAGGGGGGTGGATTGTTTGGGGCTCTGTGGAAGTAGAGCTAGGGAAAAGGAAACAAAGGGTAAAGGGAAGAGTGAGTGTAATGGTTTAAGCAATGTTATTACAGAGGCAGTGATCTGGGTTCAAATTCATTGCTGTCTACAAGGAGTTTGTACATTCTCCCCGTAACCTGCATGGGTTTTCTCCGGGTGCTTCAGTTTTATCCCACCCTCAAAAAACGCCCAGCATTGGTAGATTAATAGGGTGGCTTGGGCTCCAATGGCGGAAATTGGCTTTTACCATGTTGTAAATAAATTTAATTTAAAATTAAAAAAATATATTGCCTGGATTGGAAAACAAGTCCTATGAGGCAAGATTAGGGCTGGAACTTTTCTCTTTGGAGCATAGAAGGTTGAGAGGAAACTTGATAGAGGTCTTCAAGATTATGAGAGGCATAGAGAGAGTTGGCAGCCAGTGCCTGTTTCCCAGGGCAGGATCAGCAAACACCAGAGGACATGCGTACAAAGTTAAGGGAGGGAAATTTAGGGGAGATAGCAGGGTAAGTTTTTTTTAATGCAGAGAGGTATGGGGGTGCCTGGAATGCCTTGCCAGGATGGTGGTGGAGGCTGAAACATTAAGGGGCATTTAAGAGACTGTTCTACAGGCACAGAGAAAAAAATAGAGGGTTACGGGGTAGGGTGGGTTTAGTACCTTTTTTAAAGGAAGGGATATATAGGTTGGCACAGCATTGAGGGCCAAAGGGCCTGAACTGTGCTATGATTCTATAAACATGAGGCTAAGCTAGGATAGTTGCTGTGGAAAGTTTTACAAATGGAATCAGATTCCAATCTCATCATATAGTGCATGAAAGCCATCAGGACAATGAAATATTTGAAGTATTCTTGTCCACTGCAGGGGAAAGAGCGCTCAAGGGTTAGATGCACAATATACACATTCACATTCCAATCTTTTGCTGGACTAATGGGGAACACTCGAGGCCAGAAATTCGGTAGGGAAGGATGAGATTATTGTGGAGTAGGTTTAGACTGGTCGCCACAACATCGTGAGCAGAAGGGCCTGTACTGTGCTGTAATGTTCTATATTCTACGTAGAAGTTGGCAACACATTTAAAAAGAATGACATCATAGATGTGAGAGATTATTGTCAAATGCACAAGTATAAATTACCAATACACAAAAATTCTTCTTGTTTGCTATTCAGGTATGTAAAATTCATGAACAATAAACTAAATCAGCATATAAGAGGAAAAAAATAAATATATTAAGATAAATACAGTTGCAATTAGTGAAAAAAGGAAATGTTATAATAGTTTAGACAGGTCTTTGGTCCTGGAGTAGTTTATGAAAAGGATAGTAGGGGAAGGCTCAATGGCTTCAGAGTTGTTGGATAAAGTAGTTCTTGAAGGTACGGAAGAGGAGAGATTGTGTATGGAGTGATGGGATCCCCTGTGATGTTGCCAATGTTCTTGAGGCATTGCCTCACATTGATATTTTCAATGGATGGGAGTTCAGAGCCTGTGATGGACCTGGCTAGGTTCACCACTTTCTGCAACTCTCTGCGTTCCTAGTCACTCGAGTTTCCAAACCAAGCAACAGTACACTAGTGGAAGTTCAACAGAGTATTCAACAACATGCTTAGAAAGCAAAGGCATTGGTGAGGCTTCTTCAAGGTTGCCTCGATGTGTGGGTTCCTGGAGAGGTCCTCTGATACACGTCAGTGTCCTCTGATACACGTCCCACCTAAGACAGGTACATGGTCCATCAGTCTCACTTTCCTAATGTCCATGTGTTTAGAGCTTGAGGTTTCTGATCCATTGAACGTTGAAGTGTTGGCACTCAACATCAAA
The DNA here is from genome assembly GCF_036971445.1 of Narcine bancroftii. NCBI lineage: Eukaryota > Metazoa > Chordata > Chondrichthyes > Torpediniformes > Narcinidae > Narcine > Narcine bancroftii. Next base: position 242,059,915 of record NC_091474.1, on the reverse strand, counting down.
GTATACAAAGTGACGGAGTATTTGAAGTGTTGGCTTTTGCATGCCCTGACATCTGGGTAAATGATTCTGACACCATTTTACTAAAGCAATGATACTATACCCAACACATCCAATCACTTCCTATTATTTGGTACCTGTCTTTATACTGTATTTTTAGCACTAGTGTCTCTGCACTGGTTGAATTCATGGAGCATGCACATGGGATCATCTTTACTTTTAAACCCGGCCAACTCACCTGCTGAGACCCAATGATGGCAGAATTAAGACCATAAAGATAAGGAAGGTGTAGCATTTGTGCATTGTCGTTCGATTTTCCCCTGACCTGGAAGAGATGGAGCAGGGATTAAACCTTGCATCAAACTTGTGGACTTCCACATCTCAAAGTATCGAGGGTTCAAGTGATGCCCGCAGAAGCACATGTAATACAGACTGACTGATGAAAGTAAGGGAGCAGTGCAAGGGTTACCTTTTGAATAAGACGTTCTCCGAGCCAAAAAGGGATGGAGGGATATGGTTCATGTGCAGGCAGTGTAAGTTGGGATTATGGTCGGCACAGACATCTTGGGCTGAACAGAGACAGCACAGGGCCCTTCAACCCACAATGTCTGCTCCGAATAGGATGCAAATTAAGCTACAACTCAGCTGCTTGCACATTCTAAATATCCCCCTATTCCTTGCAAGCTTCTTAAATGCTACCATTACTTTTTAAACCACCACTCCCTCTGGCAGCCCATTCCAGGTACCCATCATTCTCCAGATTAAGAAAAAAATTGCTTGTGCATTTCCATTCAACTTTCCCCTTCCCACCTTAAACCACACATCCACTACCATGTAACATTTTTACCCTGCAGCAAAAAAGATTCTGACTGACATTGATTGGCACACAAAAACCAGGTATGTTATCCTGAGGACCAAGAGGAGACTTGACCAACACCAGATCAGAGACACAGCAGACTGTTGACACTGAAAACTGAAGCTAAACACAATCGGCTGGGGGAACCCAGCAGGTCGAGCAGCATCCATGGGAGAGACAGAATGGTTGACATTTCAAGCTGAAATGCCCACCAGTCTTTTTCTCCCATGGATGCTCTCCAACCTGCTGAGTCCCTCCAGCAGATTGTTCAGCAGCAGAGCAGATTAATTTACCTCACTGCTGCTCAGAAAACGACTGTGATTTTAAATGCAAATAAAACACGGCTCTTTCATTGGTTCTATTAAATCATGAAAAGGCTTAGCATTTACAAAGTTTTATCTCTGGAAAGAAAAAGCCACAATCTATCCTTGCCAACTCTCTCGCCTACTTCAGTCAACGTGTACATCTCCAAGGGGACACTCAAAGTCTCTGTGACCTTGCATGTGTTCCTCATGGGGCAGCACATAGACCAAGTTGGGAGGAGGTGCAAGTTGGTGGATGCAAAGAATGGGAGAGAGACCAGGAACAGACTTTGCTGATGGTGAGAGGAACCCTCTCTGTCAGATCCTTCCTGTACAATTGGAACACTGCCCACAATGCACATTTAGTAAATCCTTTGACAAGGTTCAGAAGGATATGGGATCCAGGTCATGGTGGCAAACCAGATCCAAAATCACAATAAAGATAGAGGGTCATAGCAGAGAACCTTGAAGGTGGCAACAGAGGAAGACATGGTCAGGAAGACATACTGGATATTTGTCTTCTGCAGTTGAGGGATTGAATGCAGTACGGAGATTATGCTCTGACTTTTAAAAAAATCGTTGGCTGGACCTCAGGAGGAGTATTGCATGCAACTCTGGTCAGCAAGGAAGAGGAAGGATATCACGGCGCTGGAGAGGATGCAGAGAAGATTCGCCAGGATGTTGCCTGGGATGAAGAGAGATGAGGAGAGTCTGGAGAGGGTGGGTCTTTTCTCCCTGGAGTAGAGCAGGTTGAGAGGGGACATGGTTCAGGAATACGAAGGGGAAAAAAAATTCAGATAGACTGCAGGAAACATTTCCCCATATCAGAGGTATATAAAACTAGAGGACGTAGGGTCAAGAGGGGATATGAGGGAGACCTTCTTCACCCAGAGAGCAGTGAATACTTGGAATACACTGCTGAGAGAATGGTTTAAACTGGGCCACTGCCAGCATTTCATAGGAGTCTAGATGAACACTTCAATGACTTAAGACAGTGAGGGCTAAAGACCAAGTGTCGGACGACGGGGTTGATGTGGAAGGGTCCTCACAGGTTTGAGTGGACGAATTAGGCAGTTTCTCTGCTGCAGGATTCTACGATTTTAAAAAGCCATTAAATGCAATCACTCCTTTTATCTGGATAGAATCCATCAAGTAACCACTTCCGTCCCCAAAGTATTGTAAGTAACTGCTTAGGTTTTGGTATGATTCATTTTGGGTCCGAATGTGATCTTTCTGACTGACATATTCCCTCATCTCCTAAACCAATTTATTTCCATTCCTAATCCGTCACGGTTCAATATTCCCAAATTAAATCCAGAGCCACATTATGGCAAATTTCATCATCCAAGTCAGAGAGAAGCTAAGGATTGAAACAGGAAAGTCAGCAGATGCTGGGGTCGAGAGCAATACACGAACAGGCTGGAGAAACTAAGCAGGTCACCCAGCGTCCGTAGGGTCTGGGCTGCTTGTTGAGTCCAAGGAAAAGAACAGGCAGGCATCTGAATAAAAAGGTGGAAAGGGGAGTAGAGGAGCACAGGTTAACATGGGTGGAAGAGAAAAAGCTGAGAAGTGATAGAGGGAGAGGGTAGCTCCGTTTTAGTTAATTGTCTCTTTCTTTTCAGAAACAATGGAGTTGGTCCATTTTGGACTCGATCTCATTCAAAGCGAGGAGCAGAAAGGATGACAATTTTAAAGTAGGTACCCAAACTGACTTCCCTTTAAGTGGAGCTGGAGGACTTGGTGGGTTGGGCAGCACGGAGAAAAGGTCCCGAGCCGAATGGTGCCTAACCCTTTCTACCCAAAGATGCTGCCTGACCCATTGAGTATTTCCAGTTTCTCTTGGTTGACACAAAATTCCGGCATCAGCAGTTTTTTTCCAGAATTTTTCTGGGAAGACAACAGAGGTTATCTGTTGAAAGCAAGTGGAGGAAAGTTTAGGAAAGACATTAGAGGCAAGTTAGTTTTTATTTTTATAGAGAGTGGTGGTTGTTGGATTGCATTGCCAGGGGTGGTGATGGAGGCTGGCACATTTAATTGGAACACAGATGCAAGAAATATAGAGGGTTATGGGCTGAGGGATGGAAGGGTAGGTGTGGTGCAGTAGGTTTACATAGATCTTGGGCTGAAGGGCCTGCACTGTTCTACGTACTGCCTGTAAGGCTGATGGTGACTCTCTTGCCTTTCGACAAACATATGATTAAATGCAAGCAGGCTTTTACCACTGAGAGTAGGTGAGTCCAGAACTAGCGGACATGGGTTAAAGGTGAAATGTATATGGAGAACATTTGGGGGAATTTCTTCACATAGACCTGCCAGCTGAAGTGGTGAATGTGGGCTTGATTTTGACATTTAAGAAAAATTTGGAAAGGTACAGGAACGGCAGCAATATGGAGTTCAATAGGACTAGGCAGAATAATAGCTTGATACACACTAGATGGGCCAAATGGCCTATTTCTGAGCTGCAGCGATTTATGACAATTAATTTCAGAGCTCTGTACTTGATAGAATAGTTATTTTCCATCATGTTCTAGAACTGCAGTAAAAGCATCTTTAGAGAGAATAGAATTGTACTGGACTGTGCAATATTATTAAATCAGATTGTCTCCAAACGGTTTCTTTGCTCCAAACAGAAATATCCACATGTTATTTTATTTCACCCAAAAAAAAAAACCTTTCTCAACATTGTGGCCTAAACAGATTGTACTCTGATGTGCCTGGAACATTACAGCACAGTACAGGCCTTTCGGCCCAAGATGTTGTGCTGACCTATGTAAACCTACTCAATAAACTAACCCGTCCCTACATCACACCCATAACCCTCTATTTTTCTTGCATTCATGTGCCTGTCTTTTAAATGAACCCTATTATACCAGCCTCCCCTCACCTTGTTCAGATGTCCTCTGGTGTTTTTACCCTGGTAAAAAGGTGCTGGCTGTCTACCTTATCTCTGCCTCCATTAAGTCACCTCTCAGCCCCAGCTCTGCTAACCAATATTCCATGGTTGTCTGGTTCTAAGAGTACCTAACTGAACAGCTGGCCCAGACTATTGATATTTATTGTGGTGGTACACCACCGGCCCACTGCAGGGGGCAACCTCTGTACCTGCAGGAGTGTTAGGGGACAGGACAACACCTGGCCAGCTGTCAATCAGTCGGCCTGAAGGGATCAAGCCCCACCCGGTCACGTGTCAATCACCCTCCGGGATGCAAGTCTGTGCCGCCTCTCGAGGCCTCACTCAGAGTTGCTGCAGCAATAGTCGGCCTGGCTCTGTGAAAGTTTTTGTGGATTAAAGCCTTTACCTTTGTGTGTGTGTCTGATTCTGTCTAACAGCGCACCACATATGTTGAGGGTTGATGGTTAGGACACTTAAAAATACACATCACAAAACTATTCCTACAAAACAAGTACCTGGAATTTAAATTTAAGTTCTGAGAGGATGGTGTCACTGATCGCAAACCTCAAGAACATTTTATTCGCTGGGTACTGGCATCTAACATTATAAGAAAGCATTCTTTTACCCATAAATGGATTAAATCCCACATTCAAAATATTTAAACCAGTTTCAAAAGTATGCAAGTTTCACGTGCAAACAAGCAAAGGAAATCAATGAGCCTCAAAGCAGAAATAGATGTGAATAAAAATACCTTGTCCAATGTGCTTCAAAAAATCCCGAATAGTAAACTATGGTTGGGAGAAGGGCAGAGAAACTCCACAGCAGGAGGGTTGGGAAAAACTGCGTAATGATGGGGTTCTGGCAAAGACAAGAATGGAAAAGAACGTTCGGTAAAGTCGATTTTATTTTTATATTTTTTGTCCATACATGTAGTCACTAACAAAATTATACAAATAGAAAAAAATGTAAATCCATTATTCACTTCTTAATGGCTAAATGCCCCTCTCCCAGCTGAGAAACCCCAAAAGAAGAACAGAAAAGAGAAAAATAAGTAGATTTGATACTTGGAATTAATAAGACCATTATTTGGCACTGTTAATTGTTTTGTAAAGTGCAAATTTGGATGCTAACCCCTCAACCGCACCGCTCAAGTCATGTCCCCGCTAAGGAGAGCAGCACGACACAGTCATTCGTGACGACCACATCTGGATAAGCCTTTCCTGCATCATGGCGAGAAGGTGAGTCATTTGATGGACAGCTGCTTGCTGGACACAGTTGTTGCAGGAATTGCAATAGGAAGGTACTCAATAATGACTTCATCGTTTCAACAGACCTTTGTACGCAACTGCCTGGACCAACTGTATACCTTTTGGTTGGCTCGAATGTTCTAGCCCCTCTATTTTTTGGTGGCAGGGAAGATTTTTTAAACATTTATAACTGAAAAAGAATTGTGGTTAGTTACCAAGATGGATTTGTTTCATCTCGACTTTTGGCTCAGAAAAATTGCAGTTTTTATGGCATGAGAGGTTTGAACTAAATTCTTGCTTTGTGACAGGGAAATGTTTCAGGAAGGCTAGAGAATGAACTGTAAAGATGTGGGCAGCGTCATTTGTAAACAGATGCATGTCTTTTTGTAAATTTTTTACTACCCAATGTTAGTTCCTCACATGTACAGTAGGGATGATTCAGTGAAACCATACAAAAAGCAGCTGAACAAGTAGCAGATCCAAAAGGGGTATCTAGTTAGTCATTTGTAGATTCCTGGATCTTTCTAATTGTGAAGGCAGGGTTCTTTTTTGAAACGTCACAAGGTCCTCTGTTTGGGTTACCTGCTTTAACAAGAGTGGGCATGAAACCTTGAATAGACATGTGGGTGATGAGGTCAATCATTAAACTGGTGGGGGGGGTGGGGTGGGGGCAAGATGTTCTATTCTTGTTCTTTCCGATCAAGTGACTGACAACTACCTTTGCAATGCTCACTGGAATTAATGATCTGCTATTCAGGGTACAGGTGAGAAGACATTTTTCACCCTCTCAGATTGTGGTGGAGACCAGGTCTCTGAACTTTATAGATTTTGGGATTCTTTTGTGAGAACCATGTTATGGGATTAATGCAGGAAAATGTTTCCCAGGCTAAAATGTCAGCCAATGACCCTCACCACCCAGGCCATAACCTCTTCTCTCTGCTACTTTTGGGAAGCAGGTACAGGAGCGTGAAGACGAACACCCAGTGGCATAAGGACAGCTTCTTCCCCTCTGCCATTAAATTTCTGAATGGACAATGAACCACAGACCCTACCTCACTTTTGCAACTCATTTATTTTTAAATGTAATTTTACAGTAATGTTTTCATTGTAATGATGGCACAAAACAATTCATTTAATGGCACGTTCATGACAATAAATTCTGATGATGTTCGGAAATGGGAGAGCGAGGATGAGGGGCGGAATGGTCTACTTATGCTTCTACTTGCAGTCTTATGAATTTTCCTCTCAGTGGTGAGGGGATGATGGAACTAAGTATTCAAACAGTGAAACTCACATTTAAATATTCCACGGGCTTTGTAACATTGAACTTGTCCATTGTACTTATGATAATAGCCGGGGTGGTCAAGAAGAAAAGTAGAATGAAGAGGATACAGTTGATGACGAAGCAGCGTATCCACCATGAGACTCCTCTTAGTGACAAGTGTTCCCTGTGTAAAGAAAAATGTTCCATTTCCCATGATTCCATCAAGGGTAGACATCCAGGAATAGCAAGAATGTTGGATAGGACTTATCCCCATGACATGCCACCACATGGTGTATCATCTGCACTTTAGCAAGGTAAGAGAAGCCACGGACAAGCTGGTTTTGGTATCAAGCCCAATACATGGAAATGTAAAGCATAGTCCAGGCCCTTTGAACCACAGCGTGGTGCAGACTACATAACCTACTAAAATAACTGCTGAGAATTTCCTCAGATCCACATACCTAATAGTGTTTTCAAAGTTCCTAATATCTCTAACTCGACCACCATTGCCGGCAGTGCATTCCATGCACCTCCACTCTCCACGTAAAGAAATTGCATCCCTCCTGTACTTGCTCCCAAGCACCATAAAACGATGCCCTCTCGTGTTAACCATTTTTGCTCCGGGGAAAAGCCTCTGGCCATCCACCTCTATCCGGCCGGTCACCCCTCACCTTGTACCTCCAAAAGATGAAGCTCACTCAACCTATCCTCATAAAGCATGGTCTCCAATCCAGGCAGCATCCTTGTAAATCTCCTCTTCATCCTCTCTACAGCATCCACATCCTTTCTGTTGTGAGGTGACCAGAAACAAACACAATCTTCCCAGTTGGACACAATATTCCAAATATAATGGAGGCAGGAGGAATTTCAACAATTCAAATACCAACATCTCTACCCAGTGTCTGGCTTGCTGGATCCCATTTCATGTGATCCTCACCCGGGGAATCCCAAACTGCTAAACTTCTGGTCCCACCACAATTGTAGGAACTTCCCACGGAAGATCCAAAAGTCCTACCACGTAATTACTTAGGGTTGGATGCAGCTCGTATTCTCAGTTGTTAGACAATGTTCTCCAAGGCAACAGCCACAAGGGATTTGCTTGGTTTCAACCAAAGTCTTCTTATCGTAAAATAAGGTAAAAAAAAAAATAGAGCATGCCAATTCTTTGAATGCATGTGACTGGGCACCAAGAGGTTATATCTGATGAGGGATCCTCAACCTGTAATGTTAAATGTTTCTCTTTCCTACAGATCTGGCCTGACCGGCTGAGTGCTGAACTTTGATGTACAATTCAGGATTGTATTACTCCACGTGTTCCATCATACACACCTTGGTATGGTTAGCATGGTAGTTAGTGCAACATCGTTACAGCGCCAGTGATTGAGGTTCAAGTCCGGCGCTGTCTTTATGGAGTTTGTACCTTTTTCCTGTGTCTGCGTGGGTTTCCTCCCACTGCTCAAAATGTACTGGGAGTTGTAGGTCAATTGGGCGGACAGGCTCATGGGCCGAAAGGGCTTGTTACCACGCTGCACGTCTACATTTAAATTTTAATTTAAATCTTCCTCCCTGCCATGAACAACTCCTGCTGCCTCGGAAAAGCATCCAACACATTAAAAGACCCATCCTGCTCTCTTCACTCACCTTCCGATCAGAAAGATGCACCACCAGATTAAAGGACCGTTTCTTTCCCGCCGTTATCAGAATCGCAAAATATTAAAACTAGGTTGCCTTTACTCCATACCAACTGATCTCTCTCTGTAACTCTGTACTTTGGTCATGTGTTTCACTTGTACTATGTTGGAGATGGCTACTGGACTGCTTGCAAAACAACCTCTATCATGGCATTTTCGATACTTGTGACAATAAACTTGAACATGAGGACTGATTACAAGTAGGAACATTTGGTTAAAGGAAAGCAGGAGCTTACCAGTAAATGTTATGGGGATCAGGTGCGTAGCTGACAGTCCAGTTTGATGCATGAAGAAACTCACTGTTTGAAGACTGCTGTGGCTCTCCCCTGAACAAGCAGCCCTGACACTTGCAAGCGTTGAAGTCTCTGAGAACCCTGTGGGAATCAAGTTTGAAAACAAAACTGAGTCTCCCAACCATCAATCAGCAGGTGAAGAAATTAGATCGATGTTCCATGGCGGTAAGAATGAGAGCTGATCACTTTTGGAACCCAAGATCCAGAGGTGGCACAAGCGAGCAAATGTTCAGATACTTCCTCCTTCCACCTTGCTCTTTACTATTCCCCACTTACTTGGTCAGATGACTGTCTGACTTTTAGCACACTCGAGGAAGGGTTCGGGCCCAAACCTTCGGCCATATTTGCTTTCTGCAGATGCTGTGTGACCTGCTAAGTTTCTTGTGTACTGAACTACAGTCAGTTGATACCACTTCCTGTTATTTATTCACGATTTTGAAAGCCATCATTAAACGCTCATTTAGCTTGATATGCACTGATCAGGAAAATGAGAACCCCAGGATAAGTCTCCCAGACAAGATGTGTTCTGAAGGTAACAGTAGATATTGTGGAGCAATTGGTGATGATCTTTCAGGAATGAATAGATTCTGGCATTGGCCTGGAGGACAGGAAAATTGAAAACATCACCCCATTATTCAAGAAGGGAGGGAGGCAGCAGAAAGGGCTATTAGCCTGATGTCAGTGGTTTGGAAGATGTTGAGTCTGATGAGATGAGGTTAAGGAATACTTAGAAGCATATGACAAGATAGGCCAAAGCCAGCATGTTTTCCTTAGGGGAAAATCTTGCCTGACAAATCTATTGGAATTCTTTGAGGTGATGGCAACCATGCTGGATAAGGGAAATGTAGTGGATAGTGTGCATTTAGATTTTCAGAAGGCCTTTGACAAGGAGCTGAACATGAGGCTACTTAACATAGAAACATAGGAAGTAGGAACAGGAGTAGGCCAAAAATGGCCCATCGAGCCTGCTCCGCCATTCAATACAATCATGGCTGATCTAATTTATGACCTAACTCCACCTACCTGCCTTCTCCCCATATCCCCTAATTCCTCTATCATGTAAAAATGTATCTAACCGAATTTTAAATATGTTTAATGAGGCAGCCTCAACCACTTCCCTGGTTAGAGAATTCCAAACATTCACTACTCTCTGGGAAAAAGTATTTTTCCTCATCTCTGTCCTAAATCTACTCCCCCGAATCTTGAGACAGTGTCCTCTCGTTTTAGTTTTCCCGGCCAGCTCAAAAAACCTTCCTACATCTATCCTATCCATACCCTTCATAATCCTATATGTTTCTGTAAGATCTCTCATTCTTCTGAACTCGAGCGAATACAATCCTAGACGATTTAATCTTTCATCATAAGTCAACCCCTTCATCCCAGGGATCAACCTAGTAAACCTCCTCTGGACCGTCTCCAAAGCCAGTGTATCCTTCCTCAAATATGGAGACCAGAACTGGACACAGTACTCCAGGTACCATAGTAAAACTGGAAATGTGAGCATGGGTACAGCATTGGTTGATTGGCAGAAAGCAGAGAGTTGGAATACAGGGATCATATTCTGATTGGCTGCCAGTTATTAGAGGTGTTCCACAGGGGTTGGTTTTAGAAATGGTTCTTTTTATGTTGTCTATCAATGATTTAGATGATGGTTTTGTGGCCAAGTTTGCAAATGATAGCTGGAGGAGCAGGTGGTGTTGAGGAAACAGGGAGGCTGCAGAAGGAAATACAAAGTCGGAAAGTGTATGGTGAGGCACTGTGGTAAGGGCAAACTATTTTCTAAATGGGGAAAATATTTAAAATTCCCAGGTGTAAAGGCACCTGGGAGTCCTCATGCAGGATACTCTGAAGGTAAACTTGTAGGTAGAGTTGGTAGTGAAGAAGGCAAATGCGATGCTGGCATTCATTTCAAGAGGAATAGAACACAAGAGCAGGGAGGTGATGTGATGTTGAGGCTTTAAGGCACGGCAAGAACTCACTTGGAGTATTGTGAGCAGTTTTTGGCTTCTCATTTAAGAGAGACTGTGTTGACGTTGGAGAAGGTTCAGAAGGATGATTCTGGGAATGCAAAAGTTAACCCATGAGGTTTTGGTCTACACTTATTGGAATTTGGAGAATGAAAGGCGGGGGTGGGGGGGGGGGGGGGAGGAGTCCTTATTGAAACATTTTGAATGTTGAAATGCATGATCAAGGTAGATGTAGAAAGGTTGTTTCCCATGGTGGGAAAGTCCAGCACAAAAGGGCACAACTTCAGGACTGAAGGGCGTCCACTTCTTTAGCCAGAGGGTGTTAAATCTGTTGAATCTTTAAGGCAGAGATTGATGGGTTCTTGATTAGCCAGGGCATCAAAGGTTATGGGGAGTGGGGCTGAGGGGTAAAATAATTCAGCTCATGATTGAATGGCAGGGAAGACTTCAATGGGCAGAATAGCCTTATTTCTACTCCTTAGCTTAAAGTCATGATCACTTTCCTGATGACATGTAGAACATTAACCCACAGTACAGGCCCTTCTTCGTGTCATGCTGACCTATGGAAACCTACTCACAACAATCTCATCCTTCCCCTCCTCACACCCATAACTCTCTATTTTTCTTACATCAATGTGGCTGTCTTAGAATCTTCTGAAAGTCTCTATTGTACCAGCCTCCACCATCACCCCTGGCAATGCATTCCAGACACCCACCGCTCTCCAATTAAAAAAACTTAAAGTCTCTCCGAAACTTTCCTCTATTCACCTGGTTGCTGTTGCCTGGGAAAAAGGGGCTGACTGTCCACATCTCATCCTTTGTCACTCCAAAAAGCCCTCGAATCCAGACAACATCCTGGTAAATCTCCTGTGCACCCTCCCCAAAGCATCTACTTTCATCCTATAATGAGTCGACCAGAAGTGAACTTAATACTGTAAGTGTGGTTGATAGAGCTGCAACATTACCTCACTGCTCTTGAACTTAATCCCCTGATTAACGAAGGCCAATACACCATATCCCTTCTTAACCAACCTATCAACTTGCATGGCATGGCATGTGCAAACTTTGAAATTCTGCCCCGCACACCCAAGTCTGAGTCACAAAAATACAGCATTTGTTGACTGGCAGCAGATGGAAAATTAAATCTAGTTTTTCTAACATTTGAAAGAAGCAGAGGGTATAGAAGAGGATGTTTCCTGGATTGGAGAGCAAGTGAACTTGATCTTTTCTCCTTGGAGCGACGGAGGATGAGGGGAGACCTGATAGAGGTTTACAAAATGAGGGGCACTGATTGTGTGGCTGGCCAGAGGCTTTTTCGCAAGGGCTGAAACGGCTAATACAAGGGGACATAGTCTTGAGGTGCTTGGGTGCAAGTACGGGGGGATGCAAGAGGTATGTTCTTCCACACAGTGGTGGTTGCCTGGAACGTAGTGCTGGCATCGGTGAAGGAGCCTAGTACAATGGGATGGTTTAAAAAATGTAAATACAGCCATACAGCAAGGCAACATGAGCCCGTGCCGTCCAATTACGCCCAAATGACCTACGCCCCCAGTATGTTTTAGAACAGTGGCATGAAACATGAGAATCCAGAAGAAACCCATGCAGATAGGTACATGGAGCTGATAGAGGATTATGCAGCTGGGAAATTCTGGGCAGTAGTTACAGTAGGTTATTAGGCCGGCGCAACACTATGGGCAGAAGGGCCTGTACTGTGCTGCAGATTTCGATGTTCTATCCCCTTGCTTTAGGCCGAGCCCACCCACGAGTGCTGGCGTTTGGGAGGATGACTCACCGCGCTGCTGCTGCTTCATCTTGGAACGTCACAAAAGCCATGCCCAGTGGCTTCTCGTACACGTTCTCCTTCTCTTTCATGTACTCTTTCTTCAGTTTCTGTTCTAGTTTGGAGTAGTATTCCACTGCATTTTCCTGCAGGGAGAAAAAGCTTGTCGTTAGTGTGGTAGAAGATTTCCACTGGAGAGGTGCATACTTTGTTCAATGTGGGTTTGCTGCCCCTTGCACTCACACACAAATAACAAAATTAATTGGTATTAAGAACCAGCAAGGGATCCTGAAATTACAATTTAATTTAGATCCAAAGATTTTTCTAATTGGGGAATTTACTGAAATGGTTTTGGTTGATCAATTAGATAAATTCCAAATCGCACTTTTACGATTAGCGTTGGCAGTAGCGAGGAAATGTATCGCGGAAAGATCAGATGGAACTTAATTTACAAAGATGGCATTCAGAAACGAGATCCTGTATGACGTGGGAGAAAATAACATAATATACGGGATAAATATTATGTCTTTAGGAAGATTTGGAGCCCATATTTGGATTGTTTGAAATTGAAAATTTGAGAATGGCACTCCACATTGTAAGTGATGGAATGATTTAAGTTATTCTCCTTACATTCTTCCTTTTTTTTAGGGGGAGTAGATTTTAAGATTGGGGGGTGGGGTGGATTAGGAATTCTTGTAGGGTTTTTAGTAGTCTTTGTAGTTTTTTTTCCTACGTAACCATGTAGTATTTTTGGATCGTTGTTAACGTTTTAATTTTGTAACTGTGGCTATAACTTTATCTTCTAATAATATTCAAAAAAAAAGAACCAGAAAGGGACTTCTCTTCCACAGACATCATCGATAAGGGAAATTGAGAATGTGTTGTACAAACACATCGTAATTCATCTTGAGAAACGTGGGTTATGTGCAATGGAGCCAAGTAGTGCCCCCTCCTACGACTCACTTTTAAACTTATTCACAGCACAGACTGACCGTATGAGTCCAGGGACTGCCAACTATTCCACGCTGCTCAAACCAGGTTGCTCAAAACCCAGGCTGATATACATGTTGAATCGTAGCCCAGCTGCCATAGGAACATAGGAAGTAGGAACAGGAGTAGGCCACAAATGGCCCATCGAGCCTGCTCCGCCATTCAATATGATCATGGCTGATCTAATTTATGACCTAACTCCACCTACCTGCCTTCTCCCCTTATCCCCTAATTCCTCTATCATGTAAAAATGTATCTAACCGAATTTTAAATATGTTTAATGAGGCAGCCTCAACCACTTCCCTGGTTAGAGAATTCCAAACATTCACTACTCTCTGGGAAAAAGTATTTTTCCTCATCTCTGTCCTAAATCTACTCCCCCAAATCTTGAGACTGTGTCCTCTCGTTTTAGTTTTCCCGGCCAGCTCAAAAAAGCTTCCTACATCTATCCTATCCATACCCTTCATAATCCTAAATGTTTCTATAAGATCTCCTCTCATTCTTCTGAACTCGAGCGAATACAATCCTAGACGATTTAATCTTTCATCATAAGTCAACCCCTTCATCCCAGGGATCAACCTAGTAAACCTCCTCTGGACCATCTCCAAAGCCAGTATATCCTTCCTCAAATATGGAGACCAGAACTGGACACAGTACTCCAGGTGCGGTCTCACCAGTACCTTGTACAGTTGCAACATGACCTCTCTACTCCTGAATTCAATTCCTCTTGTGATGAAGGCCAACATTCCATTTGCCTTCTTAATAACCTGCTGCACCTGCAACCTACCTTTTTGCGATTCATGCACAAGCCCTCCCAAGTCCCTCTGCACAACAGCATGCTATAGTTTTTCACCCTTTAAATAATATTCAGCTCTTTTATTTTTCTTGCCAAAGTGGATAACCTCACACTTACTAACATTGTACTCCATCTGCCAGACCTTTGCCCACTCATCCAGCTTAACTCTATCCCTCTGCAGACTCTCCACATCCTCATTACAATTTGCTCTTCCACTCAATTTGGTGTCATCCGCAAACTTGGCTACATCACATTTTGTCCCCTCCTCCAAGTCATCAATGTAAATGATGAACAGGTGTGGGCCTAACACTGACCCCTGCGGCACCCCACTTACCACTCTCTGCCAACCTGAAAAACTCCCACTTATCCCGACTCTCTGCCTCCTGTCAGACAACCAATTTTCAATCCAGGCCAATAGACTTCCCCAGACTCCACTTTCCTGTAACTTACTGATAAGTCTCTTGTGCGGCACCTTTCTGGAAATCCAAATATACAACATCAACCTGTTCCCCTCTATCCACCGCACCCATTATATCCTCAAAGAATCCTAACAAGTTTGTCAAACAAGATCTTCCCTTTCTAAAACCATGCTGTGTCTGCCTGATTGAACCCTTACATTCCGAAAGTTTCACTATTTCATCTTTAATGACGGCTTCAAGCATTTTCCCAACTACAGACATCAAGCTAATTGGCCGATAATTTCCAGTCTTCTGCCTACATCCCTTCTTAAAAAGTGGCGTGACATTTGCTGTCTTCCAGTCTGCCGGGACCTGCCCAGAATCCAAGGAATTTTGGTCTATGACCACCAATGCATCAACTATAACTTCTGCCATTTCTTTCAGAACCCTTGGATGCATATCATCAGGACCAGGTGATTTGTCTGGCTTTAGTCCCATTAGTTTCTCCAACACTACTTCCTTTGTAACAACTATTTTATCAAGGCCCTCCCCAACATTCGCATCCTTAACTCCGCACTTGGGCATGCTGGACGTGTCTTCCACCGTGAAGACTGACACAAAATATTTGTTTAATGCCTCGGCCATTTCCTCATTTTTTGCCACCAGTTTTCCTTTCTCATCCTCCAAGGGTCCTATGTTAACTCTGGCCACCCTCTTCTGTTTTATATCTTTATAAAATTTTTTGCTTTCTGTTTTTATATTTTGTGCCAATTTACTTTCATAATCCTTTTTCCCATTTCTTATTACCCGCTTTGTAA
Source organism: Narcine bancroftii (assembly GCF_036971445.1). NCBI lineage: Eukaryota > Metazoa > Chordata > Chondrichthyes > Torpediniformes > Narcinidae > Narcine > Narcine bancroftii. The sequence continues at coordinate 242,044,623 of NC_091474.1, read as the reverse complement.
CCCCTTGTTATCTCTTAAAGTTTTCCCAATCTTCCAGTTTCCCACTGCTCTTTGCAGCTTTGTACACCTGCGCCTTCAATTTTATACTGTCCTTCATTTCCTTTGTTAACCACGGTTGATTTTTCCCTCCCTTGCTGCCCTTTTTCCTGACCAGAATATATTTTTCTTGAGCATTACAAAATATTTCTTTGAAAATCTTCCACTGTTCCTCAACTGTTTCATCAATTAGCCTGTGCTCCCAGTCCACTCTGCCCAATTCCTCCCTCATCCTTTGGGAGTCACCCCTGTTGAAGCATAATATATTAGTTTTAGATCTAACTCTTCCCCTTCCATCTGAATGAGAAATTCAATCATACTATGATCGCTAATTCCCAGATGGTCTCTGACTATTACATCATTAACTCTACTTATCTCATTGCACAACACTAGACCCAGGAGAGCATTTTCTCTTGTGGGTTCCTTAACATGCTGCTCAAGAAAGCTATCGTGGATGCATTCTATGAAGTCCTCTTCTAGACTCCCACAACCAACTTGATTTTCCCAATCTATGTGGAAGTTAAAGTCCCCCATGACGACTGCCGTATCATTATTACATGCCTCACTTATCTCTCTATTTATTTCCTGTGCCACTAAACTATTGTTATTTGGTGGGCGATAGATAACACCCACCAATAATTTTTTCCCTTTGTTATTCTTTATCTCTACCCAAATGGACTCAACATTATGCTCTTTAGATCTGCCCTCTCGGTTGGATGTAAAAGGTCCCTAACAACCCTTAAATAGAGCATACATTGTCTTTGGCCATCATGCAATATTGATCGTCACATGATGTGCCAGATGCATATTAGCTCATGTTCCTCAACTGCCTTGCGCACACTTGTGATTGCACTGGAGAGAGAGCAGAGGAAATTCACTAGGATACTTCCTCAAACTGAAATGCTCCATCCAAGGAACGCTGAGTGGGCTGCCTTTGTTTTACTCAGAGCGGAGGAGGAGGAAGTGATGGAGGTGCACAGAATTATGAGGGGCATAAATAGGGTAGGTTATACAAAACTTTTCGCCAGAGCAGAGGAATCCAAAACGAAAGGGCAGGTGCTTAGAACAAGGATGGGAAAGGTTTGTAGTCATTCTCAACCCTTTTTTGGCTATGGCCCCCTTAGGAATCACCACCCTAGAATTCCGTACACCTAAATTCAAATCTAATATAAATGCAGCAATTAAATAAAGGTTTAACACAAAGAAAAAATAATTTTTTTTTGATGAATCAGATGTTCAATGTCTTGCCAACTTTCCACCAAAATGTTCTTTCCCTTCTAAAGCGAATAAAAATACACTGACTGAAAGGGGGAGTTGAACAGATCATGTGGCTGTGGGGCAAGAATCAGAGATAGTTTGGGATGACTGGATACAAACTTTATATAGAGCATGTAGAAGTTGCAATGAGATCAGATTTTATAAAATAATTGACACTATATGGCCTACATCAATCACGGCACTGAAAACAGGAGTTGGGTCAATATATTACGATTGTACAAGTTCACATATGTACAGGTTTAGACAGAGGGGGTTATCTGTGTGAAGTTTTGGTCACATAGCTTTAGGAAGGAAGCTGGAAAGGGTGGAGAAAAAAATTACAAGATTTTTTCCTGGATTGGAGTGCTCAAGTTATAAGGAGAGACTGGAGCTATCAGGAGGCACAGGAAATCTATGTTTGGATTGAATGAACATAATGCAATAAATAATTGAGCCAAGACAGCAATTCTGGAATAGATGGGAGAGGTGATCTAGGATTGAACAGCAGTCTGACCATTCAGCATGGTCATTACCACCTCAAAACCATAAACTATTAAAATGTCCTAATGACTTCAACTGAAACAGCACTATTAAGCTACATTTCTGCTCAATCTATCCCTCTCTCTTCTCCCCACTTCCACTTACAACTTCTAAATATTTGTGCATAATAAAAAAATTAATTTCAGTTATTTGACCTCACACAGTATAACCATTTACAGTACATAAACAGGCCAGTTCAGCCCAACTAGTCCATGTCGAACATCTTCTCCCACTGACCCGCATTAGGCCCATAACCCGCCATACCTCTCCCGTCCATATACCTTATTCAACCTATCCTTGAATATTAATATCAATCTCGCTTCTACCACCACTGGGCTGATTGTAATCTGAGGGAAGAGAGGAGGATGAAACTCTCACAATTGATCATTCCATACCCCCACCACCTTCTGCATGAAGAAATTCTCCCTCGTGCTTCCCCTAAACTTTTCCCCTTTTACTCTCAATCCATGCCCTCTTGTTTGAATCTCCCCCACTCTCAGTGGAAAAAGCCAATCCACATTGACTCTATCTGTCCCCCTCATAATTTTGAATACCTCTATCAAATCACCCCTCAATCTTCTACACTCCAGGGAATAAAGTCCCAACCTGATCAACCTTTCCCTGTAACTCAAACGCTGAAAACCCTGCAACATTCTCGTAAACCTGCTCCGCACTTTCTCTATACTGTTTATATTCTTTTTTTAATTCGGCGACCAAAATCGCACACAATATTCCAAATTTGGCCTCACCAATGCCTTATACAATTTCAACACAACATCCCAACTCCCATATTCTGTACTCTGATTTATGAAAGCCAACATACTAAATGCCTTCTTCACCACCCTATCCACATGTGATTCAACTTTCAGGGAATTATGTACCATGACTCCTAAAACCCTTTGTTCCACTGCACTCCTCAATTGTCTACCATTTAACATTTACGTCCTATTTTAATTAGCTCTACCAAAATGTAGCACCTCACATCTATCAGTATTAAACTCCATCTGCCATCTTTCAGCTCACTCTTCTAACTGCCCTGTAAGCTTTGATAATCTTCCTCTCCATCCACAACAACACCAACCTTTGTATCATCTGCAAATTTACTAATCAAGTTTGCTACCCTATCATCTACACCGTTAATATAAATGACAAACAGCAGTGGACCCAGTACTGTTCCATGAGGCACTCAACACCGGCCTCCAATTCGACAAACAATTTTCCACCACTACTCTCTGGCATCTCCCATCCAACCATTGCTGAATCAATTTCACTACTTCATCATTAATCCCAAATGGTTCCACCTTCCTTACTAACCTCTTATGGGGAATCTTACCAAAAGCCTTACTAAAGTCCAAATAGACAACATCCTTTGAAGTAACCTTCTCGAAAAACTCTACAAGATTTGTTAGACACAATCTACCACGTACAAAACCATGCTAACTACTCCAAATCAATCCCTGTCTTTCCAAATAGTTGTAAATACCATCTCTAAGAATATTTTTGATTAATTTACCCACCACTGACGCAAGACTTACAGGCCTATAATTACCAGGTTTACTTTTGGATCCTTTTTTGAACAGCAGAACAATCTGAGCCACCCTCCAGTTCTCTGGCACTTCCCCCATGGCCAGTGACATTTTAAATATTTTTGTCAATACCCCCACTATTTGTTCACTAACTTCCCTCAGGGTCCTAGGGAATATTTTGTCAGGACCTGGAGATTTATCCACCTTGATCTTTTTCAATATAGCCAACACTACCTCCTCATTAATTCTTATATAATTCTTATATTATCCATAACCTCCTTACCATATTTCTTCACTTCATCTGGCTCAACATTCTTTTCCTTAATTAGTACAGTGGAAGGGCAGAGAGGTGAGTGGGAAGAGAACTAGAATTAGATACCGAGAGAAGCAGAAGAGGGCACAATTATAATGTTTAAAAGGAATTTAGACAAGCACAAGGAAAGGAAAAGGTTTAGAGCAGCCATTCACAATCTCTTTTTGGCTATAGCCCCACTCAGGATTTTGCTCAAAGTTTACTGGCCCCTTCCCTGTGAAGCAGGTCAAGTTTAGTTGGTTTCTTCTGTACCTCCTTCCTACCAACTACAATGATTTCAGTCCATGGACTCCCCCCCATTAAATGTATTTAGGCCCCCATTGAGAATGGATGATTTAGAGGATATGGGTAAATGCGACTAGCTCGGGGAGACAACTTGGCTGGTATGGACAAGTTGGACCGATGGGCTGATTATAATCTGAGGGAAGAGAGGAGGATGAAACTCTCACAATTGATCAGCAAAGCACAGTGGGCAATGGACCAAGAGCTGAAAACGGGATTAGAGTAGATGAACATCTGATTGTCAGTATGGACATGGTGGGGCAGAGGATCCATTTCTGTGGCTCTGTGAATCTGCACTTGCAAAGTGGGGCAATCTGAGGAAGTGGAACGTATGGTAGAAATAGACTTTTATCCTGAGTTGGCACAATGGGAAAAAGTGCCCACACTCTCCAACAGAGATCACTGGACAGTAAGTTCAGGCTGTTAACTCTTCCAGATAAGGATGACAAGTTCGCAATCTCGGCTGATGCACAGCAGAACAGTCTCTTCTGGAAGCTTTTGGAGAGAAAGGTCATTTTACAGAGTAGCCGCTGGATTTGCCTGATTCAAATTATTGGAGGCTGTGTCTGCTTTGTAAGTGTAAATTGTACCAGCTCATTAACTGATATGACTCAGACTCCATGGAAAATTCACCAGCTCAAAATTCATTAAGTTGTAGCTATACAAAACCATTTAGCGAGGTTGGACAGGCTAGTTTTCTCTGGAGCGTTGGAGGCTGAGGGGAGACCTGATAGAAGTTTATAAAACCATGAGAGGTATGGATAGGGTGGACAGTCAGAATCTTCCCCCCGCCCCCCCCCTCCCCGGGGTAAAAGCATCATACACTTGAGGATGTGTTTAAGGTGAGGTGGAGCAGGTTGAAAAGGAGGTCATGAACCATATTCAGATTAGAGGATGAGGTGCTTGTTGTCTTGAGGCAAATAAGGGTGGATAAACCTCTATGGCATGATAAGATATTCCTGTGAACCTTGAGGGAGACTCGTGCAGAAACTGTAGGGGATTTAAAATGTCCTTGGCCTCGGGTGAGGTGCTAGGGGATAGCCAACTTTGTTCTGTTGTCTAAAAAAGACTGAATAATACAGGAAATTATAGGCTGGTTAGCTTGACATCAATCGTGGGCAAATTGTCCCAAGATGATGGAAAATGGCAGCCCTTTTGGAGCTGCTATAATGGCAGAGATGCCGCTAATGTGTTGAAAGCAGGGAGCGGAGACACAACACTTCCATGGGGTCCAGCCTCCCAGACTGACTGCTGTCAATGGAGGTCTTATTTAAAAATTCAGCAACCTCAGGCACGGCGCCCAAGGTGGCGGAGCTCATGATCAGCAGTAGCCACGAGGGGTTGCAGACTTTCAGAAAGCAGAGGACTCGCACACCCCCTGTTGGTAAAGGAAAGGCAGAGGTGTTCTACAGCTGAAGAGCACACAGGTGGTGGACTGTTGGCGACGACCCGAGTGAGGAACCGCACAGTCTGCAGGGGATGGCAGTCAAGGGGTTCACACCAGGCAGCTGACTGCTGGAGACTGGCTCAAGACTGGTTGAAGTCATATCAGGCATTGGAACTGTGATGCGAGAGGTTAGAGAAGGTTTCCTAATTGTATCAGAGGTTTGGAGCTTGCGGATGGTTTGGACTTGACTCTGTGTCTATAGGAACTATGGTAGCGCTGGAGGCAAATCCACAGACACTTGGTGACTCTGGGGGACTTTCTTTTGGTTCTCTTTCCCTTATACTCGAGGGACTTCAGGCAATTTCTGCCGATGGCGGATCTGTATGCCTTACAGCAGACGAAAGCAAATTCCGTGTAGTGTAGCACTGTCATGACAATAAAGGAATCTTGAAGCGACCAGATATACAAGCACTTGGCTAGACAAGGACTAATTAGGGATTGTTAATATGGCTTAATGTGTGGTAGGTCGTGTTTAACCCAGGTCTGAATTTGGCAGTGTCTGTAAAGAGTTTGTATATTCTCCCTGTGTCTGTGTTGGTTTCCTCCAGGTGCTCCAGTTTCCTTCCATCGTTCAAAATGTACCAGGGTTGTAGGTTAATTGGGTATAATGGGGGTGGGGGGGGGGGGGCGTGGGTAGAGCCTGTTACCTTGCTGTACGTCTAAATTTAAAAAAATTATAAGGCCTTTGACAAGGTCCTACATGAGAGGTTGGTCAGGAAGGTTCAGTTCCTCAGTATCTATGATGAGGTAGTAAAATGGATTATGGGAGAAGTCAGAGAGTGGTAGTAGAGGATTGACTCTGAATGGAGGTCTGTGACTTATGTTGTGCCTCAGGAATCGGTGCTAGGTCCATTGTTCCATGAGAATCAGTCTCCTTGTCAAAATTAGTTCACCTACCTGCTCACAGCCTTTGACAACACAACAGCACAGTTGACCGCAGGGCTTAGGATAAATCATAACTGGTGTTTCCTCTTTGGAGTAGTACACACGGCTGCGCTCAGCTTTTCGCCTAAAGTGCAGCATTGGAACAAACATAGGGTGAACAAAGTGGAGGTCACACGCAAATCACAAGGATCACACGCACCGCACGCGCACGCAGGGCACAGGTACAGCAGGAAGGGCAAACTTGGTACGCCCAAGAGCACAGAGGTGGCAGGCATAACCAAGGCCAGTACGGGCACACTGGCCTCCTGTCCATTAAAGATATCCACATGTGGTACTGCCTCAAGGACTCCCATGAGCCTGGCCACATTCTTGCTGCTACCTTCAGGCGGAAGTTACAGTCACCTGGAGTCCAGAACTTTTAGGATTACGAATGCTTATTTGTTCCCCCACAGCTATAATGCTCTCAAACCTCCATGTACTACCTTAATCATAAGTTAATCCAGTACCACCAAGGACCTGTCCGCATAACTGACAGTACATTTTTTGCATAACCACCAACTGATGGGGCTTGCACCAGGTCCTCACCACGACAGCGCCATCTATAACCTCTCTATGTTCCATGCTACCATAACCCCTTTTAGCACTGAATCCACTCATGCCCTCACTCTATGGAATGCATCCCAAGCACTAAGCAAGGCTCCAATGCACCATGGTCTAACAATGATGAGAGGTTGCAGGCAGATGAATTGAAATTGTCGGGTCCAGTGCATGGTAATGGAGCAGAAATGTTCAAATATTTTTGGAAAGCAGTTCTATAGCTTGAATTACCAAAAAGTAATTGGCAGGATAGTAAAGACCCCAAGACCTTTGGTGCAGAAATAGGCCATTCAGCCCCTTGAGTCTGCCCCACCATTTAACCACGAGCTGATCAACTTTCCCCATTTTTCTCCCCAAAACCTTTGATGCCCTGGCTAATCAAGAACCAATCTATCAGTGAAGCAGAGCATCAATTACTGTTCTATTGCCAGAGAAAGAGGAGAAGTTACTTACCGCTCTGCACTGAGGTACATCAACTTGGCCACATTATAGCAGAGTCGGGCTTCATAAACAGGGCAATCTGGGTATGCTTCCCTGTAATGAACACAGTATCAATTCACCCAAAGTGACAATCATAGAGTAGGCACTACATAGTTTTAAAATTCAAACCAACTATCATTAACTTAACTCCTGATTTATGGACAAAAGTAAACTCGGCAGCTTCCTATTATTTTCCATTTGATATGGGTTGCTTTTAGAATGGACCAATCAGAAAAAATCAGCACTTATAAGGAGAGTTATAAACCAGTAATGGAGACCCAGAATGGATTTAAGGCCACTAATGATCATGGATATCAGGAGTTCCATCTCTGTCCACATGAATGGAGCTGAAGTCGAAAGAGTCAAGTTCTTAGGAATAAATATCTCCAGGAAATTCGGCTCGTCTTTCAGTCCCTCAACAACTTCCTAATGCCAGATTCATTCCGGCATAGGAAGGAGCTGCTCTGCTTAAAATCAATTTTAACGTTTAAGAAAAATTTGGGCAGCTCCATGGATGGGAGAGGTATGGAGGGCTATAGACTGGGTGCAGATCAGTGGGTCTAGGCATAAAAATGGTTCAGCACAGACTAGAAGGGCTGAAGGGAACTGTTTCTGGCTGTAATGTTCTATGGTTCACTGAATTAGGCATTTTGTGACAAGTAAACACAAGAATAATCAACCTTTGCTTTTTGATGTTGAAAAGGGGCATGGATGTGGGCAGTGCTGTTGATGTCTGAAAGATTATCAATAAAAATATTTCAAAGTTTCTTTATTGTAATAAAAGAAACATCACATGGTACCAGGAGTGGAAGAAACAGCCAGTTCTGCTATGCACTGGAGTGAAAGAAGAAAGAAAACCACCGTATGCATTGTGAGTTACAGTCGATATCAGCAGAGAAAATAGGGAAACTGAACAGAAGTAAAAGTGTACACACTATAGAAGAAACTGCTCTCAGTGATACACCTTTCATGGCACAGTAGTGCAGGAAGTGAACAGTGTCGAGCAGAATAAATGAACTGTGTCATTGCATACAACCGGAACAAATATTCCTTTCAAGTCAGTTTGATCTGTGTGCACGACATCAAGGCAATGAAGATAGAGCCATACATCCATGTAAATCCTGTACTGCTGTCTTGGGTAAACTTATACCTCTCATTTTGTTCATTTTAGATTGGTCACAGTGTTTGAGCTACCGAAAGAAAATAGACTCACACACACCGAGAGCAGTTCAGTTTATACAAATGTTTATTACAAATTCAAAAGCTGATTTCAAACTACAATACGCAAGCCCTTCCCAACTATACTTATCACACACAAAATCAGTGAACTGGTGCGGACTCGAAAGGCCAACATGGCCTGTTTCTGCTCCGTAAATGGTTATATGGTTAACTATCACTTAAGCATAGTTGAGCAGCTGAAATTGTACTCACTGAAAATGCTGTTTTATCTTTTCCGGTTCAGCATATTTTGATAATCCATTTATAAATAAAGTGCGTTTTACCTATAAAGATATGATTGTGAAAGATGTGTCAACTTTTCAGCTCAACAATAGATTCCAACAGCAGTTTAAATCCTAACTTCAATCAGTGATCTGACTTCCAATTTAGATGTGGCAGAGCATCTCCAACTCTAATGGCGAATGCCAAATTATGGTTTTCTTTTCTCGGGCTAATCGTATAAGCTGAATTCTTCAAAAGAATCACTGGAATTCCTCCCCAAGTTGCTTACTGTCCCCGCTCAGAGGAGCATTTCGAACGCTGCCCCATGCAGACTGCCTTTGTGGATCTGTGTCAAACTGGATCACCCAATTTGACAATAGAGGGCTATTAGAAAGCACAGAAGGATATAGATTGGTTAGATATGGGCAGGGAAATGGCAGATGGAGTTTAATCCAGAAAAGTGTGAGATGTTACACTTTGGGAGATCAAACTTATGGGGAACATAGAGAGTTACCACTAGCATTCTTAAAAGCATTGACGTGCAGTAGGATCTGAAGGAAAAGTTGGGGGGGGGGGGTGGAGGGGGGGTTGGTAGAGGTCCATAGCTCCTTGAGAGTGACTAAACAAGGAGATGGGGTGGTATGCTTGGCTTCATTAGATAGGGCATTCTGTATTAAAATAAGGAACCCATGTTGTAGCTACGTAACAACTTGATCAGGGCACCCTTAGAATATTGTGCACAATTCTGGTCATCCCATTACAGGAAGGATGGGAAGGCCTTGGAAAGGATACAGAGGAGGTTTACCATGGTTATGCCTGGTTTAGAGGGTATACGATACGAGGATAGGTTACACAAACTTGTTTTTATTCCCTCTGGAGGATTGGTGGCTGAGGGGAGACCTGATAGAGGTTTAATTTTGACGTTCAAGGCCCACAAGCCCATCCCCCCCAAATTTATAAAATTAAGTGAGGCATTGAAAGATTGCACAGTCAGAATCTATTCCCCAGGGTAAAAGTGCTAAACACACATCCTTTAAGGTATGAGGAGGAAGTTTAAAGGAGACGTACAGGGTATTTCTTTTTCCACACAGTGGAGTGTACCTGGATTAGTGATGGATGCAGATACAATAGTAGCATTTAAGAGACTTCTGGACAGACACACAAATATGATGGCGATGTAGGGATATGGATGCCTAGACGGCAAGATTTTAATTTAATTTGGATATCGTGTTTGGCACAGATACATGGGCCAAAGGACCTGTTGTGGTGCTTCACTGTACTGTTCGATGCTCTGCCCTATATATCACTGGCTGGTGCAGTGAGAGGGGGCTGAAAGGCAAATGAAGTGCTATAGGCACTGAGTATTGAAGCACCTCTGCATGCCACTCCAGGAGCTGTTGTGGATCACACTTTCAGAGTCGTGCCTTGTTTATTTGATGAAGTAAACTATCGAGGCTTAAGAAGAATTCTGTCTGCCTCCTGACAGATTTATTTGTGGGGAACAACCAAGTTTCTGCATTTTACCATCATCGTGTTGGGGTGTGAGGCTACTGGAAAGATTTGGAGATGTGGTTGGGCAGGACTGTGTCTGGAGAGGTCACATCAGGCATAAAAGTAAGGTGCCAAGACGCTTGGGGGACGAATCCTACAAGATTCTGATTTTGGGTGCAGCGTGGAGCTGGTTTATCCTCCCTGTGAATATAGGCTTCCACTGGTTTCCTCTCACATCGCCTGGACTGATGGGGGTTAATTCACAGTAGCCAATTAAGCTAAGTGTTGGGAGTTGGCAAAAAAAAAATCAGGCAGGGCTTTCCAAATTGCCCACAGTACTAAAATGTCCCACTTGGCTGCATTTGGCCCATATCCCTCTGAACCCATCCGATCCATGTATCCGTCCAATCAAAGGTACATGGGAGAGCAAGTTGCAGGGCTGCAAGAAAATGGGATTGATCTGTTGGGAGCTGTCAAGTACTCCTTGGGTAATGGTCTGTAGTGTAAGAGTAAGTTATGATGTCATGCATCTAGTTACAGAGCAGGGCCTGCTCCTGACCACACACACACACACACAACACACAACACACAACACACAACACACAACACACAACACACAACACACAACACACAACACACAACACACAACACACACACCTTTTCCCACTGATCAACATCGCTCCACAAGATGATGATAGGCATTGATCCTAGTGGATAGCCAGAGACTTTTCCCCAGGACTGAAATGGCTAACACGAGGGGCGTAGTTTTAAGGTGCTTGGGAATAAGTACAGGAGGGATGTAAGTTTTTCCACATTGAATGTAGTGGGTGCATGGAATGCACTGCCAGCAATGGTGGTAGAGGCAGGTACAATAGGATCTGTTAAGAGGAGATTAGATAGATACACAGAACTGAGGAAAATGGAGGGTTATGCAGTCAGGAAATTCTGGGTTGTTAAGAGTAGGCTATTGGGTCGGCACAGGACCTGTTCTGTGCTGTAGATTTCTATTTCAAAGAATATCTATTTTCTGCCTCGAGGAAGCACATTAATTCATAATTTGACCTCTATTTTTTCCAATTTCCTTGAGAAAAGAAATCCCATTTATGATTCCACAGATATTGCTTGACAATTTTCTCTTGTACCCTTCCCAACCTGTTAATGCATTCTGCCTTTTCCAACTCGGGATTAGCCGGAGTTGTTTTTGGTTTGCACTGGATTCTGTCACAGCCAGGCAATTACTTCTGTTGATGAATGAAAACTCAATTACAGATATTGACCTGTGAATGTACTTGAGAAACTAACAATCACAGAATCTGACAACCCAGATACAAGTCAACTAGCAAATTGTGACCATCATTGCAAAGGCCAGTGGATTGAAGGATATTTCATTACATACTTACCAAATCATCTTCTCTATAGTGCATTTTTGAAGTATGTCGCCTCATGCTATAGACAGTGAGAAGCAGGTACAGGAAGGAGAAAACTGTATGGAGCCATAGCAGGTTATTCCTTTAAACAAATAGGAATAGATTAAAGGGATCCCATACAATATGGCTTAAACTATAATCAAAGACAGTGGTTGGTACGGTGAGTGTCGCTGTTACAGCACCGGGGTTTGAATCCTGTGCTGTCAGGAGCTTGTCTGTTCTCCCCATGTCTGCGTGAGTTTCCTCCAGGGACTCCAGTTTCCTCCCACCATTGAAAATGTACTGGGGTTGTAGGTCATTTGGGTGTAATTGGGGAGCAAGGGCTCATGGGCTGAAAGGGCCATTACTGTGCTGTTTGTCTAAATATATAAAAACAAAAATCTATAATCCCCGAAAGTGTGAATCCAGCAAATCCTTTCATCCACATTCTCACCTTCACGTCATGGTGTAGAGTGACGTATTATTTCATTTAAAATTGAACAATTGCTTTGCAGTTCCCATAGAAACTACTGCTTCTCCCACAACTTTCGCTTCACCCTGCAGTTTAGCTCTGATCCATGCTGAATGTGAAATCTGTGATGAGAGCTGACACATAAAGTAGGTGCAATACATAAATGCTCTGGAGAAACTCAGCAGGTTATGCCATGTGACCTGTTGAGTTTCTTCAGTGCACTCGACCTCAGCAGTTACAGACTTTATTGTTTAATTACACAATAGCGCTAGTATTTTTAGGCCCCCCCCACTCCACTCACTTTACAACAATGACTGTGCAGCTCATTATTACAACAACACTGAAAATTTACTGACAATACCACAGTAGTGGGTTGTGGGGGAGGGTGGGGGGGGCACAGAGTCAGCATGCTGGAGGGGGATGGAAAACTTGGCTGAATGGTGCACCAACAACAACCTTGCACTCAATGTCACCAGAACCAAAGAGTTGATTGTGGACTTCAAGAGGGGGATACCAGAGGTTTATGACCCAGTGAACAAAGGGGTAAATCAGAGGTAGAGAGGGTGAGGAAATTTAAATTCCTGGGAGTGTCTATTGCAGAGGACCTTTCCTGGACCCAATGCACTAAAATAACAATGAATATTCATTATCTTTTTTTGTATTTATTGTCTTAAAATCAATGCAGTTGTTTTTTTTAGTAGATAAACTACCTGATTGACTGTAGCAAGTGAGAATTTCAGTGTATCGCAACATTGTTAAATGTTCAACACAATAAACTCAATATCATTATCAATTGTTTGAAATCCTGATCGATCAACATTCAATTCAACAGGCCCCATTCCCATGGCTTTTTGGGCTCCTGTGAATTTGAACGAAAGAGAAAAGGGGAGCACTGGTGAGTTTTCCACACCCGTTTAAAAATTTCTCATGCTACTTTTCACATTGGCTTCGTTGATTTTTTTTAAAGGCGTTGTCACCATAAAGTTGATTGATACAAGTACAGCCTCTTCCCGACTTACGACCCATGCCCATCCGTACACACAACCAAAAAATTATATAAATTAAAAAAATATATGCAAATATCAAAATTACGCTTGGTCATACAGCTTTGTGTGTACATAGTGACTGTCAGACAATATCCTGGCATTGTGTACATCACAGCATCTCTCTCATTTCTCGCTCTCAGTTGCCATTCGGTAAACGTCCAGTATTCAAAAAAATCTCATGAATTTTCGTGCTGGATTAAACCATTATTGTATTAAACCACAAAGAATGTTGTTCAGGTATACGACTTCTACATGCCATGCTAACATACCTCTGACTTGCATTCATTTTGAGATCCGACGGTCGGTCAGAATGGAATGGCTGTTATATACTCGCCTTGATTTCTGCCAGTCAAGAAAACCTGCTTGTGGCAAAGCCTTGAAAATTCTGGAGCTGTACAGAGGCAAGTTTTCCTTCCCCGTGTGTTCATGATAACAAGACAAACACTGCAATAATATTGGCGTTTAATAACCTTTGTATTTTGGTTGCCCTCATTCACTACCAAGCAAACTGTTTAAAGGTGGACTGGCAGAAATCAAGGCAAGTCTAGGTTTCCCCAAAGAATTTGCATGGTTCACGCATTACAAACTCAAGTTAAACCAAGAAAGACTGCAGATGCTAGGGTTGAGTGCAATAAACAAAACTACTGGAGAAACCTTGACTTCCGATAGATGCTGCATGACCTGCCAGGTTTCTCCAGAACTTTTATGCATTATAAACTCAACACTCCCAGCCTTCAAAGAGTGAGGCAAAGTAGTAGAGAAATACAGTATGGGCGCTCATCCTTAATCAATAGCAGTAAAACTCCTGCATAAAAGGCAAAATTTGACGCAACCAAACAGCCTTGGAAGTTGCTTTGCGACTCTTAAATGAACACGGTTATGGATGCGAATTGGAGCATTAGGTCTGTGATGCTTACCCAGACTTCAGATTCGCTATCGTCGTTCGGCCAAAACAGTAGGCGTTATTTTCTGAAAGAGTCAGAATTTTGCTGTTTAGACTAATGTCATCATTAGAACATTCATGATAGAGAAGGGATTCGCCGTTGCTGCACCATCTATAAGAGGCGTTAAATTTAGTCATACATTAAGCACGAGAAGAGGCCCTTTCAACCCATGAGCCCATGCCGCCCAATTAGCTGACAACCCCTGTATGGTTTTGAAGGGCAGGAGAAACCAGAGCACTAGAGGAAACTCACGCAGACATGGGGAGAACACAAAACTCCTTACAGAAAGTGCCGGCTACAAACCCCGGTCCCTGGCTCTGCAATAGTGTTGTTGGTATACCATTTCAGACCATATCAATCAATTTTGATAAAGTCTGCACCCTCTCATCACCCAAACAAAACCAATTAGTTCAGGCACTTCTGCTGCACTTTATGTTTCATTTTACAGTTTGGTTATCTTACTTTCATCGATTATCACGTTCATCAGGCTTTTGATACTCCTCATACTACACCAGTGGCCAGTTAATGCAGCGCCAGTGACTCAGGTTCGAATCCGGCACTGCCTGAAAGGAACTTGTCTGTACTCCCCGACACCTGCGTGGGCTTTCTCTGGGTGCTCCGGTTTCCTCCCACGTTCCAACGACGTTCGGGATTGGTAGGTTCATTGGGTGACATGGGTTTGTGGGTCGGAAATTTTTAAAAAGTCCAACCCCACAATGAGGATGATGTGAACTAATGCCAGTTTTATTATTGAACTTTAACCGTGTACTCATTGTCTATCTTTTTTTTTAATACTTTATTTAAAATTTTGAATGTACAAATGAAAACCTTCTCCCCCCCTCCGCCCCCCCACCCCCAAAAAAGGAAGAAAGCAGGAGATTTAAACCATCAAAAACAGAATAGACCGCCATGGATCAGAGTAA
This sequence comes from Narcine bancroftii, assembly GCF_036971445.1. Classification (NCBI taxonomy): domain Eukaryota; kingdom Metazoa; phylum Chordata; class Chondrichthyes; order Torpediniformes; family Narcinidae; genus Narcine; species Narcine bancroftii. Next base: position 242,029,538 of record NC_091474.1, on the reverse strand, counting down.
CACCACCATGATGAGCTCCAGGGAATTCAACATTTTAACCCCATATAATCCAAATAAGGGCTCAATGCTTTAAAAGAAAAAGTTATCACCTAAATTATTTTCTCCCAAAGGAATACATGACCTCAGTTCCAGATGCCACCTCTGTAACCCCACATCAATCTCAGTTTTCCAAGTCATAGCTATACGATAAAGGGTGATCTGTTTATGTATTAATTATCTATTGAATTTAATTCTTTTTTTTCTTACAAATTACTTGTTCAGATGCAGTAAGAGAATGTTTTGGAGAATATGTACACTGTACAACAACCATATCATGCATATTCCGGACTGGATGCTGTTCAGTGTAACCTGCATTTTGGTAGGTCTATATACACTGAGGGCCAAAGGGCCTGTACTGTGTTAGAGTGTTCTGTGTTCTAGAGGAGTTTGGTGTTTATGGTCAAATTGTATTAGACATTGGTGTGGAGTATTGTGTGCAATTTTGGTTACCTAACTACAGGAAATGTATCCGTAAGATTGAAGAAGTGCAGAAAAGATCTCCCAGGATGTTGCCAGGACTCGAGGAACTGGGATATAGGGAAAGGTTAAACAGATTAGGACTTTATTCCCTGGAGTGTAGAAGGATGAGGGGAAATTTGGTAAATGCATACAAAATTATAAGGGTTTAGATAAAGTAAATACAAGTAGGCTTTTTTCCACTGAGGGTTAGGTGAGACAGAAACCCAAGGATATGGGTTAAGGGTGAAAGAGGTAAAATTTAAGGGAAACATTTGGGGGAAGTTCTTCACACAGAGAGTGGTGGGGAGTGTGGAACAAGCTGTCAGGTGAAGTGGTGAACGCGAACTCAATTTTAAATCTTACATAAACCTTGGACAGGTACAAGCATGGGAGGGGTATGGATGATGCAGGTCAGTTGCATTAGGAAATTAATAGTTCGGCACAGATTAGAAGGGCCTATTTCTGTAGTGTGATGGCTGTGTTGCCTACTCCCACATCTGTTTTTTTATTCTCAAGTCTCCATCTTAATAATAGGCGTACAGAAATTCAAGCGAAAACAGAATGATCGAGTGAGCATTAGTGATGGAATGGTCAATTCCCTTGATTTTATTTGATGCTAATTCAGATGAAGACTCCTGGGTCTTGGCAGTCTGGCATTCTGGGCCTGGCATAAATCACACTTTTCAAAAGCCAAGGAGCCATCTTCCTGACATTGATTGCCCATTTCACAAATGGCTTTTCCAGACAAAGATACCCCTTCCTCAATTAAGGGACATGCTTCCAACCCCATAAATCGCCCATCCATTATGGCCCAATGATGGAGAAGAACAATGCTGTTTTGCTCCAATTCATGCATAGTTCAAAGGAAAAACCTTCCACATGATTTTGGATAAAATTGCTGCATTCCACAGCTGTGCTGTGACAACCTAAAGCAATGCATTCATCATCAGGTCAATATTCCACAAGATTTTTTGACAAGGTCCTGCATGGTAGCCTGGCCTGCAAGTTTAAGGCACCTACGATCCAGTGAAAGTTGGCTGAATGAATACAGAATTTGCTTGGTGTGGGGAAGCAGAGGGAGATAGTTGAGGCACCAGCCTGTTTTTGCTTCTCCGTGACCAAGGGCCAGGCCCGAAATGTTTGTTATCCTTTGTTTCCAATGGATGCTATGTGACCTGTTGAGTTTCTCCAGCCCATTTGTGTATGTCACTCGATCCCAGCATCTATAGACTTTGTTTAACTCCGTGGTAGTGGAGGGTTGCCTATGGATCAGAGGCCTTTGAGCAGTGGTGTGGTGAAGGGAATGGTGCTGGGCCCTTTATTGTTCAATCGTCAAGATTAATGATTTGAAAGTGAATGACTAGAAGTCATTCTAGAGTACAGGGGAAGATCACTGGCGTCTCTCTTTCCTCTATTGACATTTACTGGGATTGATGCTTAAATAAGACTCAAAGGATCACAGTATCTTTCACGCACTACCATCAAGAAAGAGGTACAGGAGCATCAACATCAGGACTGCCTGGCTGGAACATAGTTTCTTCCTGCAGACCATGAGACTGACAGAATCTGGTAACACACACATATATGTATTAATGCATTTTAAATTATATCTTTAAATATGTGATTATTATCTACCATAAATTATGTGTCAAAGTGTGTGCATCATGGATCTGAGAAAAGCTGTTTTGTCAGATGTACAGTCAGATGATAATGAAGTTGAACATGACTGTGTGGATGGCAACAAAATTGGTGTACAGTCAATGAAAAAGGCCGTTTATGGTTGTAATAGGTTATTGACCAACTGGGAAAGTGAGCAAAGGAAACAGTAGATGGAATTAACTCAGACAAGTGTAAAGGGATGCAGTTTGGGATGTGGAATTCTTGCTTTGTCACTTTTTTTCCCCCACACCAAGATAACTGTACATATTTATTACTTCTTAATTGCATTACGTAGTATGTAGTGGCCTTTAGTTGTTTTTGTTTAAAAAGCTGTAGAAAATAATAATTTTCATGTAAATATACACTGTACAATTTTTTTGGCTCTGTATGACATACAGAGTCAATGGTAGGGCCCTGGGTGGTGTTGTTGAACAGAGAGTCCTTGGGCTACAAGCACATAGTTTGCTGAAAGAGGCAAGCCAGGGCAGTGAAAACAGCACGTGGCATGCTTGCCTTCATCGGCTGAGGCCTCAAGTACGAAAGTTGGGACATCACGTTAGTCTCACAAAAGGATGGTTAGGATAAACTTGTGTGCCCTTTTGGTTGACACATGACAGTAATGATATTAGAAAGTTAGTGAAGGGTGCAGAAAAAATTCTCAAGGATTTGGCCTGGAATGGAGTGCTTGAGTTATCAGGAGAGATTGGATAAGACAGTCATAGAACATTCAGCCCACCACTCTGCTGATCGATGTAAACCTACTCTACAAAAATCTACTGTAATTTTTTTCCAACCTCACACCATAGCCCTCCAATTTTCTTGCATTTATGGTAAGAAACTAGGTATCCATGGAGAGGTTATAAACTCGACTTGAAATTGCCTGTGTTGGAGAAAACAGAGAGTGGTAGTGGATGGTAGATCATGCTTGACAAACCTGATTGAGTTTTTCGAGGGGGTTTCAAAAAAGGTTGATGAAGGGAAAGCTGTGGATGTTGTCTATTTAGACTTTAGTAAAGCTTTTGACAAAGTTCCCCTCAGGAGGTTAGGAAAAAAGCTGGAGGCAATAGGTATAAATAAGGAGGTAGTGCAATGGATTCAGCAATGGTTGGATGGGAGGAGTCAGAGAGTAGTGGTGGAAAATTGTTTGTCCAATTGGAGGCCAGTGACTAGTGGAGTTCCTCAGGGATCGGTCCCGGGTCCACTATTGTTTGTTATACATATTAACGATCTGGAAGTAGGGGTGGAGAATTGGATAAGCAAGTTTGCGGATGATACAAAGATTGGTGGTGTTGTGGACAGTGAGGAAGATTACCGTAGATTAAAAGGTGATTTGGGAAGGCTGGAGGTGTGGGCTGAGAAATGGCTGATGGAATTTAGATAAGTGTGAGGTGTTACATTTTGGAAAAATGGCAAATCTAAATAGGTCATATGCATTAAATGGTAGGCTATTGAGATGTGTAGAGCAACAAAGGGATTTAGGAGTGATGGTAAATAGTACCCTCAAGGCTGATACTCAGGTAGATGGTGTGGTGAAGAAGGCATTTGGAATGTTGGCCTTCATAAATCGAAGTATTGAATTCAAGAGTAGGGAGGTTATGATGAAATTGTACAAGGCATTGGTGAGGCCAAATTTGGAGTACTGTGTATAGTTTTGGTCACCAAATTATAGGAAAGATATAAACAAAATAGAGAGAGTACAGAGAAGGTTCACGAGAATGTTGACAGGATTTCAAGGTTTGAGTTACAGGGAAAGGTTGTGCAGACTAGGGCTTTTTTCTCTGGAGCGTAGAATATTGAGGGGGGGCTTAATAGAGGTGTTTAAGATTTTAAAAGGGACAGACAGAGTAAATGTGGATAGGCTTTTTCAATTAAGAGTGGGGGAGATTCAAACTAGAGGGCATGGTTTAAGATTGAAGGGGGAAAATTATAAAGGGAACATGAGGGGTGGTAGGGATGTGGAATGAGCTTCCGGCAGACGTAGTTGAGGCGGGATCATTGGTTACATTTAAGGATAGAGTGGATGGTTACATGGAGAGGAGAAGACTGGAGGGGTATAGACCGGGTGCTGGTCAGTAGGACTAGGAGGGTGGGGATTTGTTACGGCATGGACTAGTAGGACCGAACTGGCCTGTTCTGTGCTGTAAGTGGTTATATGGTTATATGGTTGCTTCTCAGCCTGGAGGCCTGTGACTAATGGTGTTCCTCAGGGATCTGTGCTGGGACCATTGTTGCTTGATGTCTATATCAATGATCTGGATGATAACGTGGTAAATTGGATCAGTAAGTTTGCTGATAACACAAAGACAGGAGGTGTAGTGGACAGTGAGGAAGATTTTCAAAGCTTCCAGAGGGATCTGGGCCAACTGGGAGAATGGGACAAAAAATGGCTGACGAATTATGCAACAAGTGTCAGGTGTTGCATTTTGGAAGAGCAAACAAAGGTAGGATATACACAGTAAGTGCTAGGGTGCCAAGGAGCAAGGAGATCTGGGAATACAGATACATTGTTCCCTGAAGGTTGCGTTGCAGGTGGACAGGGTTGTAAAGAAAGCTTTTGGCATCTTAGCCTTTATAAATCAAAGTATTAAATATAGGAGGATGTTATATTGAAGTTGCTTAAGATTTTGGTGAGGCCAAATTTGGAGTATTGTGTGCAGTTCTGGTCACCAAACTACAGGAAGGATATCAAAAAGATTGAAAGAGTGCAGAGAAGATTTACTAGGATGTGGCCACGTCTTCAGGAGTTGAGTTACAGGGAAAAGTTAAACAGGTTTGGACTTTATTCCTTGGAGCGAAGAAGAATGAGGGGGCAATTTGATAGAGGTTTACAAGATTATGTGATATAATAGAGCGGATGTGAGAAGGCTCTTTCCACAGATTGGGGGAGATAAATACGAGAGTTTTTTTAAATTTCAGTTTTAAGCTAAAAGGGGAAAAGTTTAGGGGGAACATTAGGGGAAAATTCTTCACTCAGAGGGGTGGGAGTGTGGAATGAGCTGCTACCTGATATGGTGAATGCAGGCTTGATCTTAAGTTTTAAAAATAAATTGGATAGATACATGGATGGGAGAGGACTGGAGGTTTATGGAATGGGAGCAGGTCAATGGGACTAGTGGAATAATGGTCAGCACAAACTAGAAGGGCCAAATGGCCTGTTTTCTATGCTGTAGCATTCTATGTGTCTATCCCCTGGCAACGTATTCCAGGCACCCACCACTCTAAAACTTACCTCTGACATCTCCCCCTAACTTTCCTAACCCCCCACCCCCCTTAAATAGATGTCCTCTGGTATTTGCTATTGTTGCCCCAGGTAAAAAAAGGTGTTGCTGTCCTGTCTAGCTAAGCCCCTCATAGTCTGATACATCTCTCATTGCTTCAAAGAGAAGAACTCTCGCTCTGTTAACCTTGCTAACATCAACCTGTCTGGGTCTGTTCCTCAAGAGGCGACATGATAGATGTGCAGTAAAGCTCCTGATATCCAGCACCTATGGGGATTGGTAGATGCCAGATAGGTGAATTTTCCAGTTGCTTGAGACTGTTGTGTGATTGGCGAACTAACGGTGAGGCAATTTAAAACTTCCATATTTTTTACCTATTTATCTTACACAATTTTTTGTTGGTTGCTTGAATTCTGGATAATGGAGGTTTCACCGAATATAAAATTACAAATTGCTTAGAGAGGGCAAGTGTGCAGAGTCTGCTTTCCATGACAGGGCATCTTATAGCCAAGAGCACAAGTGTAAGGTGAGGAAGTTTAAAGGGATCTGAGGTGTAAAATTTATAGACAGGAGTTATCAGGGATGAACTGGCAGAAGAGAGAGAGGAAACAGGAACAGTAACAACATCTATACAGGTACTTGAAAGCACAGGACAAGGAGGAATATGAAATTAACGCAGGCAAAAGAGGAATTAGTATAGATAGGCCCAATGGTCAGCATGGATGTGGTGGGCCAAAAGGCCTGTTTCTGTGCTTTGGCTTTGAAGTCCGACATTGCTGTTATGCAAAACTTACCAAGCAAGTCTCCCGAGAAGTTCACGGGCAAGACTATACCCACAGAGAGAACGCCAATGACCACCAGGAGTCCGACGATGTGACGCTGGAAGGACAAGTAATGGACGGCATCCTCACCACACTTCTCCCTGATCTCTTCATCCCTGAGAGAAGTGGAAATAGAGAGGTCATGGGTGACACCTGCCCCAATCCCACTTATAAAATGCATCAGATTTTATATTCTATTTCCTCCTCAGACACTGTCAAATTAAAGGGGGCTATAAACATTCGACATCAAGCACCAAATAAATTAACTACAGTTCAGGAAGGACTCAGCATTCTTGGTATATTTAGGATTTCCCTTTTAAAGAGGTTTTACACAGATATAGCCAACAGAATGACAAGCGATAACAACTCAGCTCAGAACTTTGAATGCATCAGTGAGGAAAGCAGTCAGAGTGAGATTTCCACATGGGTTCAACCAAGATCTCAGGTGTGCACTTGGTATGATTCCCCTTTGGTTAACCCTGTGCTCCAGTTTCCTTGTGCCTCCCAGAGACTTGCTGGTAACCAACTCTCATAAATTGGATAGCAAGAGATTAAGTGGAGGATAGATGTACATGTGACAGGGATGTGGCACAGATGGGAATGCTTTGAGACCTAGAACAAAAACGTCCAAATGTCTTTCAACTGTGGTAATTGTACCCACCTCCATTTCTGGCAGCTCAGTCTGCATACCCATCAACCTCTGCATGAAAAAGCTGCCCCTTAGTCTTATTTAAATCTTTCCTTTCTCCTCAAATCTGTACCCTCTAGTTTTAGACTCACCTACCCTAGGGAAGACTGTGACCATTCACCTTATCTATGCCCCTCAAGACATCATAAACTACAAAGATCCCCTCAACCTCACATCATTCAAAGAAAAAACTTCAGCCTCCCAAGTCAAGCCTGCTTGTCCCTGATTAATCACTCTGCACCCTTTCCTGCAAAATGGCATCCTTTCCATCACCAGGTTTCAGAAATACATACAATACTCCATATGTAGTCTCACCAATGCCTTGCACTGTTGTGACATGATATCCCAATTCTCGTACTCAATGTCCTGACTGATGAAGGCAAGCAGGCCAAGAGGTTTCTTCATCTCCATCGATCTGTGCCCCTTTGTCTTCTCTGCAACACTCTCCATGCCTTTTCCATTCACTCTGTCTCTTGGTTTAACTTCCCACAATGCAAAACCTTGCACTTGTCCAAGTTAAATTCCATCCACCATCCTTCAGCCCTTGTTCCTAGCTAATCCAGATCCTGCTGTAATCTGATATAACCGAAAACCACAGAACCAAAACAGGCCCTTGGGCCTATCCAGTCTGCATTGAACTATTATTCTGTCTCATCCCACTGACATGCATGGACAATATCCCTCCACACCCCTCCCATCTATGTACGTCCAAATTTTTCTTAAATGTTAAAATTGAGCCCGCATCCACCATTTCAGCTGGTAGCTCGTTCCACTGTGTGAAGTTCCCCCTCATATTCTCCCCTAAATTTTTCCTTTTCACCGTTAACCCATGTCCTCTGGTTTGTGTCTCACCTTTCCTCAGTGGAAAAAGCTTACCTACATTTACTCAGTCTATCCCCAGTAACTCAGCTCAAGTTCCAGCAACATCCTTGTGAATTTTCCCGGCACCGTTTCAATCTTATTAATATTATTCCTCCTTCACTCTCTCTCTGTACTATCAGTTTGGTGCCACCTACTTTCTCATCCAAATAGTTAGTAAAAGTGACAAACAACAATGAACCCAGCACCAATCCCCGCATCATTCCATTGGTTACAGGCCTCCGATCTCAAAAAAAACCGCCTTATCCCTAATTTTGCAACAACGGGAAAGGACGCTGGTGGCGATTTGACAGAAGGTGATGCAAATCCCAACACGGATTGTACAATGGGTTTACTGATTCAATCACTGCTATCTTGTGTTGATTAAAACTCTACTATACAACCATCATAAATATTACGCCATTATGGCTAGGTATCAAATAAGAATATAGCATTAGCAAGGGATTTTCTCAATGCCATCATCATTTTTAATGATACAGCAAAGTTCTCATGTTAATAGCAGCAAGAATCCAGTTCGTGAGACGATTCAATAACTACAGTACTTGGCTTTCACAATTTTGAAAATAAATCAATATAAATTATGGATTTTATTTAAAAATCAGAATACTCACTTTATTCTAAAGATAGCAGTCAACCATGAACAGAATTCCTGTAAATAAATATTAGGATGTTAGAATGGCAATGGTGCAGCAATTTACCACTGTGTGACCCATAACCAAGTAACGGAGATGCTTCCTTTCTAATGGTTATGATGAGAAGATGGATGTGGCTTCTGAAGGCACTGATACAAAGTTACCCAATGGTTGGAGCAGATTGAGAGGTGATGTGACAACATTGAAGTCAACAACTAGGGAAGACAGAACTATTACATGGGAGGTTGAGGTGAAAATGTACATGCATGTAAACTTGAGTAAGAATCTAGAGATTGAAGGACACAATGAAACATGAGATGTGATGTGGCATACACACCAGCATGGACATGGTGCTTTCCATGCAGCAACTTTTGCAAACCTTGCAATAAAATCGACATGGCTTAATACTTAAAAATACTGAATGCTCGTTTTCCAACTCAAAATGCATAAAGAACCCAACCTGATACTTCCATTCTACAGAAGTGCGGTTATAACAAAACAGTAGTCTAAACACCTTGTGCACAAACTTAATAATCAGTTGTGTAAGGACAGATATGCAGGACCCCTACAAGAGGCGACTTTGAGATAAAATTAGTGGAAGGTCAATTAGAAGCATTTGGTAAGAACAACTTCATCTAGTCAGGGTCAGTGTGTAAACCCTTTCTTGCACAGATGGATCATGTCAAATGCTTCATTATTTCCATAAGTAACAATCTAGAATGGAAGGCTTGACCAAGGCTCACCACATTTTGGGAGGCACGTGATAAGATTTGCCGGGAAAGAAAGTGACAACTCTTCCTGCTATGCTTCGCAAAGCTGTTGGAACTTCAGCGTGACATCCATCCCTTTTCCATCCTGACCTTTAATTGGCAGCGAGGTAATAAATTCAGTCACCATCTCATAGGAGAAGAATTTCACGGTTGACTGCCAGTGACCATCAGTCTGATGGTGGGAAACTTTAACTGTGCCCTGGGAAGACACGTTTGCAATTGAGTCGAATCAATGCAATCAAGAGAAAAATGTCCAATTTACCTGAATGAACATTAACCATTTTTGGAAATAGGGCATAGAGCGACAAAATAAAAATCAGGATTTAATTCTCACTGAAGTGTCACTGATATTGCGGTTTATCTTCCATATTGCTAATTGCCTTTTCAACTTTCCAGATGCCCTTGGTTCTCAGTGGCGTGGAAACATGGAGCCGATTGTGGACTTCAGGACGAAGTCAGGAGATCGTGAACCAGTCCTCATTGAGAGGTCAGCAGTGGAGAGGGTCAAGAAATTCAAATTCCTGTGTGTTAACATCTCAGAGGATCTGCCCTGGAGCCTCCATGTTGATGCAATCACGAAGAAGGCTCACCAGCGGCTAGACTTTATGAGGTGGTTCATTATGTCACTGAAGATTCTCAAAACTTCTTCGGGTGTACTGTGGAGAGCATTCTGGCTGATGGCATCACTGTCTGGTACAGAAGTGCCAACACTCAGGTCAAGAAAAAAAACTCTAGAGGGTTGTTAACTCGTCCTGCGGCATCACGGGAGCCAGACTTCGCTCCATTGAGGACATCTTCAAGAGGCAGTGTCTTAAGAAAGCAGCTTCTATTCTCAAGGTCTCCTACCATCCAGACCAAGCCATCTTCATTCTGCTACCATCTGGAAAAAGGTACAGAAGCCTAAAGACAATCACTCAGCGGCACAAGGGCAGCTTCTTCTCCACTGCCATCAGATTCCTGAATGATCGATGAACCAAAGACACTGCCTTACTTTGCGTGCACTACTATTAAAAAAAAATTATAGTAACTTTGTAAGATGGCTACAATATGAACGTTTGCACTGTGACGCTGCCGCGAAACACTGAATTTCATGACTTGTTCATAACAATAAATTCTGATTCTGATACAGAATTGTCACCCCAGCAGAAGGGTGCTAGCTTTGCACCATATATATGCCTCTCATAATCTTGTCTTCTTTCTTTGGCTTGGCTTCGCGGACGAAGATTTATGGAGGGGGTAAAAAGTCCACGTCAGCTGCAGGCTCGTTTGTGGCTGACAAGTCCGATGCGGGACAGGCAGACACGATTGCAGCGGTTGCAGGGGAAAATTGGTGGGTTGGGGTTGGGTGTTGGGTTTTTCCTCCTTTGCCTTTTGTCAGTGAGGTAGGCTCTGCGGTCTTCTTCAAAGGAGGTTGCTGCCCGCCAAACTGTGAGGCGCCAAGATGCACGGTTTGAGGCGATATCAGCCCACTGGCGGTGGTCAATGTGGCAGGCACCAAGGGATTTCTTTAGGCAGTCCTTGTACCTTTTCTTTGGTGCACCTCTGTCACGGTGGCCAGTGGAGAGCTCGCCATATAACAGGATCTTGGGAAGGCGATGGTCCTCCATTCTGGAGACGTGACCCATCCAGCGCAGCTGGATCTTCAGCAGCGTGGACTCGATGCTGTCGACCTCTGCCATCTCGAGTACTTCGACGCTTGGGGTGTAAGCGCTCCAATGGATGTTGAGGATGGAGCGGAGACAACGCTGGTGGAAGCGTTCTAGGAGCCGTAGGTGGTGCCGGTAGAGGACCCATGATTCGGAGCCGAACAGGAGTGTGGGTATGACAACGGCTCTGTATACGGTTATCTTTGTGAGGTTTTTCAGTTGGTTGTTTTTCCAGACTCTTTTGTGTAGTCTTCCAAAGGCGCTATTTGCCTTGGTGAGTCTGTTGTCTATCTCATTGTCGATCCTTGCATCTGATGAAATGGTGCAGCCGAGATAGGTAAACTGGTTGACCGTTTTGAGTTTTGTGTGCCCGATGGAGATGTGGGGGGGCTGGTAATCATGGTGGGGAGCTGGCTGATGGAGGACCTCAGTTTTCTTCAGGCTGACTTCCAGGCCAAACATTTTGGCAGTTTCCGCAAAGCAGGACGTCAAGCGCTGAAGAGCTGGCTCTGAATGGGCAACTAAAGCGGCATCGTCTGCAAAGAGTAGTTCACGCACAAGTTTCTCTTGTGTCTTGGTGTGAGCTTGCAGGCGCCTCAGATTGAAGAGACTGCCATCCGTGCGGTACCGGATGTAAACAGCGTCTTCATTGTTGGGGTCTTTCATGGCTTGGTTCAGCATCATGCTGAAGAAGATTGAAAAGAGGGTTGGTGTACGGCCCCTCACCCCAAGCCCAAAGCCCGCTGCGCAGCTCAGACGGCAAAGTCCTCCTCAGCGACAAGATCTCCATCCTCAACCGATGGTCAGAACACTTCCAATCTCTTTTCAGTGCCAACCGCTCAGTCCAAGATTCCGCCCTGCTCCAGCTCCCTCAACAGCCCCTAAGGCTAGAGCTGGATGAGGTTCCCACCCTGGATGAGACATATAAGGCAATCGAACAACTGAAAAGTGGCAAAGCAGCAGGTATGGATGGAATCCCCCCAGAAGTCTGGAAGGCTGGCGGCAAAACTCTGCATGCCAAACTGCATGAGTTTTTCAAGCTTTGTTGGGACCAAGGTAAACTGCCTCAGGATCTTCGTGATGCCACCATCATCACCCTGTACAAAAACAAAGGCGAGAAATCAGACTGCTCAAACTACAGGGGAATCACGTTGCTCTCCATTGCAGGCAAAATCTTCGCTAGGATTCTACTAAATAGAATAATACCTAGTGTCGCCGAGAATATTCTCCCAGAATCACAGTGCGGCTTTCGCGCAAACAGAGGAACTACTGACATGGTCTTTGCCCTCAGACAGCTCCAAGAAAAATGCAGAGAACCAAACAAAGGACTCTACATCACCTTTGTTGACCTCACCAAAGCCTTCGACACCGTGAGCAGGAAAGGGCTTTGGCAAATACTAGAGCGCATCGGATGTCCCCCAAAGTTCCTCAACATGATTATCCAACTGCACGAAAACCAACAAGGTCGGGTCAGATACAGCAATGAGCTCTCTGAACCCTTCTCCATTAACAATGGCGTGAATCAAGGCTGTGTTCTGGTCATAATCTTGTAGACCTCTATTAAATCACATCTCATCCTTCTTCTCTCCAAAGGAGAAAAAAAAAGCTCTAGCTCTGTTAACCTTGCCTCAAGGCATATTCTCTAATCCAGGCCACATCCTGGTAAATCTCCTCTTCACCTTCTCCAAAGGATCCTTCCCATAGTTTTCCTCTTCCACCTCTCTAACCTTATTAGTCAGATTTGAAGGGTGGGAGAAAACCCTCACAGACACAGGGAAAACATACAAAGTTCTTACAGACAATGGTGGATTCGAACCCAGGTTGCTGGTACTGTAATAGCATTGCACTAACCGTGCAGTCCACATGATTCATCCTCCTGCACATTCTCCTGCCGAGGAGCCTCTTAAATACTGCTCTTGCATCGACTTCTACCATGACTCTGGCAGCCCATTTCAGGCACTCACCACTCTGCGTGCACCCCTTCACCTTCAATCCATTAGTGTTTCTAGCACCATGACCCTGTTCTCTACTTTATCTGCTGGAGGAAAACATCCTCTACGTCTTTTACATTGTTTCCTCCCCCAACCCCTCAAATTCAGTCATTATCAGGGATTAGAACATTATCGACGTTGCTCTGTACGTCATCACTTTCAGGCATCCGACAACTCCCCCTCCGAAATGTCTGTGGCATCATGCTCTGCCAAATGGAGGCAATCCACAAATTAGAGGAACACCCCCTGGGCACTCTCCAACCAGACGACATGAACAAAGACTTCTCCAGTTTCTGTTCACCCTCTCCTCCGTGTCTCTTTCCTACCAAGTCTCCTTTTCTTTAGCTCCCCAGTCCCGTCCTTATCCGCTCCTATCAGAGATCTACCCTCCGGCCCACTTCTCAGTTTTTCTACCTTCCTCCTTGCATTCATCTATGACCTGTTAGCCTGCACTCCACCCTCCTTTTTATTTATGCACTTCTGTCTGCATTTGGTTGTACCTGACCAAGGCCCCAGGCCTGGAAATGTTGGTGACCCTTTACTTTCTATCGATGCTGCGCGACCTGCTGAGTTTCTCCAGCACATCTGTGTATTGAACTCCCTTGTTAATTCTCTTTGCCACTCACCTTTACTTGTTAGGAACTAATGAATTATCCCTGGGAAGAGGAAAGTAACCCAGGGAAACTTGCATGGTCACAAGGAGAATGTGTAAACTCTTCAGAGAGGATCCGTGGCCAGCAGTGAACCTGCGTCCTTGGAGATGTGAGACAGCGGCACTAATTGCTGCACTGTCTTGGTGCCCCAGGTGCTGTTGCAGCTGTGTCCAGCGCTCTCAGATTTTTTTAAATTTGAAACCTCGGAGTGAATTGAATGGGCTTGTGACAGGATTCAGAGATGGTAGGTATCTTTGAAGTAGAGATGAATCATCCACCCACCATTATGTTATAATGTAGCATCAAAACCATGCCGAGCAATTTCATTTCCCAACATTTTTTATATATAGCACAGTAGAAACCAATTCCAGCCATTTAAACCTTTACCACCCAATAACACCTATATTAACCCAGAACCCTGTACATTTTGGTGGATGTAGGAAACTGGAGCAGCTGGGAAATCCTGCACAGACACAGAGAGAACGTACAAGCACCTTACAAGACAGCACTGGATTCAAACACTTGACATCAGTATTTTAGGCTTTCTGATGAATTTGACAGAAATGAGTGGCTCATTTATAGGCTGGCACTATAGCTCACTGCAGCTCAGCACTGAGGAACTGCAAAGAGATTGTCATATTTCCCTCATTAAAGCACCTTGTGGGAACTTGTAAGATTAGGAATGGCTGCAAAAATTAGTGTCAGTTCTGGCTGCATGCTTTAATCTGTGCACATGCAGGTCATTTCAAATGGCTTACGATGTTTGAACTTCAAAACTTTGTTGAATGATTCGGCAAAACATAAAAGGTTGCCAAGGCACACAGACTCTAGTTATAATCCTGCTATTTTGCACACAAAATGTGAAAAGGAAATGAGAAGCACCCATCCTTCCTCGAACCACAAGCAGCAACTCTGGGATTGTTGTTCCTTTTCACTCCCTGCAAGGGCTGCACAAGTTCAAAGTGGGTCACCAGTGCCATTCCTTAGTGCAGTCAGTGAGAAATAAGAAATGCCAGGGACATCAATAGTCCAAGAATTCAGACAGCCCAGACCATATATTTAAACTTTTCACGTGAATTTCCGATCAAAAGTTGAAAAGTGCTCTTATTTAAATAATGATTTTCACATGGGCAGAAAATACACTTTGTCAAGCTTGGCAATCACTGGAGATGCTCAGCAGGTCACAGGAAGAGTAACCAATGTTTCGGGCCTGGACCCTTGGTCAGACAGCCATTGATTTTTCCCCTCCCACTGCATTGACCACCCCTTTACTTCCGCTTCCCCTCCCCTGTAATCAATTCTGGGAGATCTGCAGATGCCGGGGTCGAAAGCAACACACGAATATGCTGGAGAAACTCAGAAGGTCACGAACATCCAGAGGAAGGGTAACTCGTCTTTTGGACCTGGGTCTGGGTCCTTCATCAGGTATAAGCAAGAGTGGGGAGGCACCTGAATAAAAAGGTGGGGGGGAGGAAGAGAGGGAGGAGCACAAGAGGTCACAGGTTGGGGCGGGGTGGGGGGGGGTAGTGATAAGCGTGGAGTGTAGCTCTCGAAGCTGATGAAGGGTCCGGGCCAGAAATGTTGGTTACCATTTACTTCCTATGGATTTGCTGCAATGATGTGCTAAGTTTCCACAGCACATTTATATATTGCACTCAAGCCCAGCATCTGCAAAGTTTCTTGTTTAATAACAATCCTACCAAACTGATTCTTGTCGTTGATCAGCAAAATCCAAGGTCATGGCCTGTCCTTGGATGAGGCATTCAAAATTCAGCTGCAGAAGCAGAACTCAGGGTTAGCTGACAATATAATTGAGCTTCATGATGCTCACTTATCAATAATTAAATCATCGATCAAATTAGGGGAGGACGAGTTGTCCCTTGGATGTGAATCATCTCAAGCTGCTGGCTTTATAATTGTACAAGTCTCATTGTTAATTGTATTTAACAAGGACAGGACCACTTTGATGAAATAATTTATGATTTTACAACGGCAATGACCCTTTCCAGTTCTGAAATGGAACAAATTCAATTGCGAAATCTCAGTTACAGCCGAGGTCTCAAAAGATCTTATTAAAATTTTAAAAAGTGAACTTTTCTTGCCTTTCTTTCCATCACTTAGATAATTTCCTCTCCACCCCTTTTGGTCCAATTTGACCTTGACAACAAATTAAAATGTTGCAGAGGTTGAAAACAAGAAAAATTGTTGCAGCATGGTCAGTACCACACTATTACAATGCTAGCAGCCAGGGTTCGAATCACTGCTGTCTGTAAGGAGTTCATACGTTCTCCCAGTTTCTGTGTGGATTTCCTCCGGGTACTCTAATTTCCTCCCACGATTGAAGGCGTAGAAGAGATTCACAAAATTTTTAGCTCGAGAAACCTTTTGGGGAGCATTTGGAAATCACGGAATCCTGTAGTTACAAATTGGAAGCTGACCAGAAGTAGAATGGTTTCAACTTCCAATTCAAGCATGGTTGAGTCTAATTTAAATTATTTTTCTTAAACAGTAAGTAATCTGAGGAAGTGCTTACAAAATCACATTTCTTCAGAATTTAATTATTTTGTTTCAACTGAAATATTAACCAAATTGCATATATAAATATCACCAACCTTCCAGAAGCCGACAGGCCAGATCTCCCAACACCTCTGATGTGAGTATCCTCCTTGGCCTCAGCTGCCCGCAGTTGAAGTTCCTAATGCCTCAGAGGTGGGTATGGATCCTGGCCCTGGTTGCCCAGAGGGCCGAACTTCCAACAATTCCATTGCTAACCCCTGTCCCTGTCGATCATATGCTACCATCGCCTCTGCCAGTGACCCTGACTGCAAACATACCGTAGCCCCCGACATCTCTATCGAAGCAGGTCCCAATCCCAACCAACACCAAGTCCATCACCAGTTTCCAAACCAACCTCAGCAGGGAGGGGGAGCGAGAGGGAGGAAGGGGAACACGAAAACCAGAGAGTCAGCAAAACCCATTCCTGCTGCACTGCAGACGTAGAATATCTTTCAGTTTAAATTAGAGAAATGTGGCCAGCCTCGCGCCAAAAGAAATCCAAGTCTCATTGGTTGAAAATGGCATCTTGAGGCTTGACGTCTGCACTGCTGATGTCAGGCCTCAAGACGTCATTTTGTTTTGTTATATTTCTAGATCCGAATCATGATGACCCATCCGAATCATGGGTCCTCTACCGGCACCACCTACGGCTCCTAGAACGCTTCCACCAGCGTTGTCTCCGCTCCATCCTCAACATCCATTGGAGCGCTTTCATCCCTAACGTCGAAGTACTCGAGATGGCAGAGGTCGACAGCATCGAGTCCACGCTGCTGAAGATCCAGCTGCGCTGGGTGGGTCACGTCTCCAGAATGGAAGACCATCGCCTTCCCAAGATCGTGTTATATGGCGAGCTCTCCACTGGCCACCGTGACAGAGGTGCACCAAAGAAAAGGTACAAGGACTGCCTAAAGAAATCTCTTGGTGCCTGCCACATTGACCACCGCCAGTGGGCTGATATCGCCTCAAACCGTGCATCTTGGCGCCTCACAGTTTGGCGGGCAGCAACCTCCTTTGAAGAAGACCGCAGAGCCCACCTCATTGACAAAAGGCAAAGGAGGAAAAACCCAACACCCAACCCCAACCAACCAATTTTCCCTTGCAACCGCTGCAATCGTGTCTGCCTGTCCCGCATCGGACTGGTCAGCCACAAACGAGCCTGCAGCTGACGTGGACTTTTTACCCCCTCCATAAATCTTCGTCCGCGAAGCCAAGCCAAAGAGAAAGAAGAAGGAAGATTTCTAGATATAGTTATTACTACCTATTTCTTCCCCAGAACCTATTTTGGTAAACGCTGCCATCAAAGGATGAGAGGAAACTTGATAGAGGCCTACAAGATTACAGAGAGATGTGGGTGCCTGAAATACCTTGGCAGGGATGGTGGTGGAGGTAGAAACATTAGGGACATTTAAGACACTCTTAGACAGGCACATAGATGAAAGAAAAATGGTGGGTTACATGGTAGGGAGGGTTAAGTACTTTTTAAAAAAAAAGGAATATATGGGTCATCACCACATCGAGCACCGAAGGGCCTGTACTGTGCTGTAATGTTCTATGCTTCAAAGACGAATGGGGAGGGAGTGGTTGTAAGTTAATTGATCACATGGCATATTTGCGCAGCATGGGCCAAAAGGGCATGTTACGTGCTGTAACTCTAAATATAAATCTAAAAACAGGTGTGAAAATATAGCCTAATGTCTGCTGACGGAAAATTGTTAGAATCTATTATCAAGGTAATAATAAAACTGTTGGAAAGTCATGAGAAACAAACATCTGCGGTAAATCTAAAATAAGAGCAGTACATGGTGGGAACACTCAGCACCTCATCTTTTGAGCTGAAGAGTCCTTCTGCATCAGGACAAAGAGGAAGGGTCCAATGAAGAGTCTTCAACCTGACATCCTTTCCACAAGTGCAGTCGGACCTGGTAAGCATCTCTGGCTACATTTCCTGCTCTGCCTTAGAACATAGGTGTCAGGCCTCCAGACGTCATTTTGTTGTCATTTACAATGCTCTGTAAAATGACACTGTGTCATTTACACTCTTACTATCTGGTGTAATCCACCATTGTGGCTTCATGCAGAGGGATTTATGAATGATGAAATCTCGCACCCTCCCTCCTCCTATCTACACACTCCCTTCCACCCCCATCCCCAGTACTTCAGTGGCAACCAGATCAAAGAGAAAATATAATTAGCAGATGCTATATATTAAAAATTTTGCTTCATTGTCTTAAAGTTGGCTGACAAAAGGTCACCTCGCAAGCCAAGAGCTCAAGATATGGGAGGCAACATATGAGCAAGGACAGAAGGAGGAAGATCGGCCTTATTTTAAAACAGTATTAACATTTTTGTTCCTGCTTTTACTGTATTCTCAGATTCACCCCCGAGCTCATTCTCAGCTGAATCTAGCAGCTCCCCCTTCTAACATAGTGACAGGTATATTAAACTCCAGAGATGAAACAGCTAAATCAGCCATTTTCAACCATTTTTCAGCTCTGATTCCCCCTAGAACTCTGCTCAAAGTTTATGGGCCCCATACCCTGTGAAGCAGTCAAGTTTTGGTTTCTTCTGCACTTCTCCCTACCGATTACATGCAAAAAATAATTTGTGTTTTTTTTTGTGAGGTGTAAAGAAAACAAGGCTTTGACTTAAATGGGCTGTAGCACCCCCCTCCCCCCATTGAGAATGGATGCTCTAGTGCAAGGATTTTGAGCAAACAATGAGAGGGACTCAGCAGATGAGATGGCATTTAAGGGTGGGAATGGTCAGTCAAGGTTTCAGGTGGGGACACTTCATCGAGGTTAGATAGATCTAGTCTAAGAAAGTGTCCCCACCCGAAATACCAGCTGACCATTTCTACCCCATGGACGCTGCCTGACCTGCTGAGTCCTTCCAGCTTCTCATTGCCTGTGATTGGTATTTATTGGTCTGGTCCAGTTGATTTTGTGGTCAGTGGGGACACACGCTACATCTTCCTTGGCCCATAACGAATCACTTTTTGTTTAGTGGCAGAGACTGATTCTCCACACTCAGAAAACAACAAATTGCCCGCTACGTTCTATTATTTTACTAAGGCAACTCTTAACACATCGAACGTCAGAACATTTGGTTGCGAATGCGAGAAAATGACAAGGTTTCTGTCATAGGATATCAGTGTTTCTTAAAGTATTTTAACCTCCCACTCTCCCTAGGATAAGATCTTAGCCTTCACTTGGTGGTATGCAGCGACCATTCAATTGAGCTCACTGCAAATTACAGTGAGCAATGACTGGTTTCAGCCACTCCAACACTCTCGTTAGTAACGAGACAAGGTAAAGAGCGCCAAGCGGCTAAACACAATCTAGTTGCATAGCGGTAAGCACGGTTTTCTCCCAGTAAGGAGTTGCACATTCTCCCCGTGTCAGCGTTGGTTTCCTCCAGGTGCTCTGGTTTCCTCCCACCCTTCAAAATGTACGGAGATCCTAGGTTAATTAGTGTATCCGGGGAGCACGGACCTGTCTAAATTTCAAATTTTGTCAGGTCCCCAGACACAACAAAGAGATCGTAAGACCATAAGATAAAGGAGCAGAAGCAGGCCATTCAGCCCATCAAGTCTGCTCCATCATTTCATCATGAGCAGATCCATTCTTCCACTCAGCACCACTCTCTTGCCCTCTCCCTATAACCCTTGATACCCCACAACCTAGATCAGTGCCCCTAAAACTATAAACTTATAAAAAGGAAAAGAATATACACCTGCAGAAATTTCAGAGCTGCGAAGAGGAAATGTCTAGAGCAGGGGTGTCAAACTCAAATTCACGGAGGGCCAAAATTAAAAACTTGGACTAAGTCGAGGGCCGAACTAAATATTTATTGAAAATTTTCAACAACATCTGCATGTTTTCTCTTCTTTCAATATACGTAATGTTAAACTTTAGGATATAACTTTAGGAGGATAATGTTACAGGTCAGGAGTAGGTAGCTCAAGTTCACCCTTTGCTTGACCTGAGGGAAACCTATTTGGTCCCTGTGGAGATGTAGTCAGCATTCACAGACTGTGTCCATTTTGGCCTGCATCAGGACTCAGCATTTCCTGCTAACTCCTCAGGCTCCAGGCCTCTATTCACCCTCAACCCACCATCTCTCTACCTGACCAGTCCTTTACCCAACCTCTACTCACCCCTCACTCCACTCGCTCTGCCTCTACCCACCCCATCCTATACACGCCCCTCTACTGCCTCTCACCTCAACCTGTTCCTCCCTCTACCCGTCTCTCACCCTCTAATCACCCCTCCCCTACTTGCCCTGCCCCTCCCCTTTTACCTCTTCCCTATCCACCCCTCCTTCTACTCATCCCTCCCTCTAACTGCCCCTCGCACCACCATAACTTCCCCTGCCCATTACTCCTCACCTACACCCTCTGCCCACCCCTGCTTACCCACCCACTCAGGCCCAGCCCGCTGCCGATCAGCCTTTGCGGACAGCCACCATCTCTCTCTTCACGTGCAGGGCCGAACCAGCCATCCCTGGGGTCCGCGCGGGTGCAAGCGCTGAAGGCCGTGGCGACCGAGAGAAGTGCGCTCGCGCTGTGGAAGGGCCATCCGGTGCCAGTCGCGCGAGGCTCGCGCTGCCCGGGGGCCGTGCGCAGCCTGCCATGCCCGTCGCGCCGACAGGAAATCACAGGTGCTTGCCCATCTGCCGCACCGCTCGACAGGTGGGAGAAGTGACTGGTTGTGCGGGGAGCCTTCCAACCGGCTTGCCGGCTGATGACATCGACAGACTTCTCGTGTTACAATGGGGAAGGATGTGCAATGAAGGGGGAGGATGGTGGGGGTGACATTACCAAAAAACAGCATCGGCTCTCGCTGCAGGGCGGGCCACCTCTAATACATTTTTGAAATGATCTTGCAGGCCAAATATAATTATATCGAGGGCCAAATTTGGCCCGCGGGCCAGAGTTTGACATGTGCGGTCTAGAGGAAAATAAGCTCATCTGCCAGCACAGCACTTTTGCCTTAAAATGCTATTGAAAATAGGCTTGGAGAATTGATAAAATGTTCAATGCTACCAATAACAAATTAATGCTATGTCAAGGCAAGCTAAACAGAAAAAAAACACGGCACACACCAATGAAACAACAACTTGGCAAATGCTAGGAAGAACAATATCTTTCCCAGCAGTGGAATACATCTTTGCAAACCTTGAAAGGATAGAATAAGCAGCAATAAAAAGTTGAAATAAATCAGAATACAGTTACACTATCCAAGAATGTTGTAAGAATTGCTCATAGAGTGACAGAATTGGAACAGAAACAGGCCCTTAAGGTCACCAAGTCTGTGCTAACACATTTATACCAGCTATTCTCAACTATTTTTTTTTTGGCTGACCCCCCCCCCCCCACCCCCCCAGGACTTCACTCAATGTTTATGGGGCCTGTTCCCTGTGAAGCAGTCAAGATTTGGTTTCTTCCATACTGACTACACAAAATAAAATTGATATTGTCGTGGTCGCAAACTTACCTGCGTCGGAAGCAGCGCCAGTCGCCGCTGATGACGTATCCAGTGAGTAATTGCATGCATGCACTAGTTAGTTAAGAAGACTGCATGCATGGGATGGGTCTCCGATGCAGGAGGAGGGTCAGGATCACTCGTGCCGTGGAGAGCCAATGAAAAGGCCCGTTGGGGTTTGGTTGGGTAGTGTTTGGGGAGATGAAGAATTCAGCGCTGGGTCTGAAGGGATTTAGGAGAATCAACTCCATTTTGTGCTGAAGAAAACGAGTGTATTCTATAACTGTGTGTAAACTGGGTAAGTTATTGTTGCGACGAAGTTACACGGGGTGAAAAGAAAGAAAGGCGTTTACTTAAATGTGCTGTGGCTCCGAGGGGGAGGGTGGTGCTGTCGGACCCCTGTTGAGAAGGGCTGCCCTTTAGAAATGCCTTATCACTCTCCTTCACATCATTAGGATGGGCAGTTTAAATGGATCCATCGTGCTATCTCCCCCCCCCCCCCTGCAATAAGAACGATCGAGGTCTCTAGCTCTCCATTGCACCAGAACCTGCAGCAGTGAGTGTTTAACAGCAGTCCCGATTCCCATATAAATTATATCCCTCCTTCCAAGTTCGTCATCCGATTGTACAAGTACAACGTGACGAAACAGTGGGCAAACACAGATACAGACATAACTCGCGTACAGAAAAACAATACATATGCACAGTATATACATACAAAAATTAAAGCAAATGAATCATTATCGTTCAACAAATGGCAGAGTCACGGAGGGTTTGTCTGAGCTGTTCATCAGTCGTTCAACTGTCTCAATGCTCGTGGGAAGCCGTTTCAAGTTGATAATGTAGGGGTCTGCACAACCTGAACATTATATCAACATGGCCACTGCAGAGCCCAAGACTACAAACTCACAATAACACAACAAAAGGACAGCTGCACTATTACCAAGTAATTCTTTGCACTAGAATAACAGTAAATATTTATTATCTTTTGTATTCACCCCTTTTTAATTCAATTGTAGTGGTTTTTCCAGTTGCAGCAAGTAAGAATTTTGATGCACATGGTATAACGTACTGTACATGCCAATAGATTCATGATCATTCAGGAAGTAAACTAGTGATCCTAGTGTTGACCACTATAAAATCTTCAGTGTTTGGATAATGACAAATGGAGGCTTGTGTACAAGAAACTTCAAGCCTCGTCAAAGAATTGAAACTTTAGATGGCGCATGAAGGTAGGTAGGTGATAAAAAATTCTAACCCCAATATTTAAGACAGTTTTCAATCTAAAAATATTAAGAAAGTGGGAGGAGGCCACACAGCCATGCCTGATACACACACAGTGTTTCAAATTTTTTTAAAATAACATCTAAACTGTACTGCAAAAAACAACAAATATAAACAGATGATCTTTACAAATTCTAACATGAAACTTTTTTTGGCCTTTATAAATCCAGCAAAAACCTAGTTATTTCAACATAAATCAGCGATTATCTGCCAGCCAGAGCCCTTCTTTCTATTCAATAATTTATCATTCTGCACATTACATACAATACAAGCATTCGTACAGAATAAATAAAGAACAAAAAGTCAACCACTCTGTCTCCAACTCTCCACTGCATTAACGTAATGTAAATTTATGTAATGGCCGACAAAATACATGGAGCCTCACTCACCCTCCTTCAAAGATCAAAGCCCACCATGCCACTACTGCACATTGTTGACTGAACCAGTGCTCTCAAAGATCATGCCAGAACTACGAGCCTGCGCTCTGTGCGAAATGTTCTCAAATTCCCCTCCCACCTGCGATCCAACCCCACACACGCCAACCGGCCCCAGTAAAATAACCAACTACACATGCGCCAGCCAACTCCAGCTCTCAGATTCATTGTGCATGCGCCAGTCGGCATAGCTGTGCACGGCCTACGGACTCCGGGATGCCACTGTCGCTGCATTTGGCAGGTAAGTGCCCCATCCCTTTCCTTCATTTAGGGGCATATGGCCATATGCCCCCAAAAGCAGGACAAATGAACGTCAGGTGGTGCTGGACAGAGTCCTCAAAAGCCGAACTGTCCAGCCTAAAAACAGACATCTGATCATTCAAAAATTTATCCACTTTCTTTCAAATACTCAACAAGGTGGCCTGCACAACCCTCAAACATTTTCAGTACATCCATTATTGAATAAAGTAAATTTGAAGTAAATTTGACAGATGCTCTGGCTCCTTTACTGTTCCTTCCTTGAACCATTCCACCAAATATTTAGGAATGAATCACAAGATCCCTCCATAATACAAGATTAGTCTTTGTACTCTTGGAAAACAAAATGTGACTGTAGATGGTACACTTTGTCACCTTTGTAGATCTATAAAAAGAATCAAGTATTTTGTCCTTGAATTAAATAAATGGAGTTCAATGACCCAGACACACACCTCTATTATGGTTAGAAAAGAAAACTGTAATTAATGTTTTTGAATTGTGTTGCAAAAAGAACATCTAACAGCTCTTGAATCTTGCCTTGAATCTTCCTGGAACGGGGGGGGGGGGGAAATAACCAATCACATTGAGTCAGAGTCATGACACAGAAACAGGCCATTCTGTTGCCATATCCATGCCTACCACTGAGTTTTAAAAAAATCCTATTTATCACCACTTAGCGCATAGCCTTCTGCACCTTGGTGATGCCACTGCCTCCACCATCACCTCAACAGTGTGTTCCAGATTCCAACCATCCTCTGGGTGAAAAGAAAATCTTCCTCAGATACCCTCTAAACCTCTTACCCTTTGCCATAAACTTATGCTGTCTGGTTTTGGATCTCAGCTATGGAGCAGTTTTCTCTCATCTGTGCCCCTCAGGTTTGTTTCCCTCTATCCAGGTCTTGTCTCAACCTCCTCTTTTCCAAGGAGAAAACCCAACCTACCTAGTATCTCTACCCAAGGCAACATCCTAATGAATCTCCTCTGAACCATCTCCGGTATAATTACTGCTTCCTAGGCATGTATGCCATATGCCTTTTTTACTACCCTATCTGTCTTAGCTAATTTCTTCAAGGATCTTTGGACTTGGGGGCATGGCAAGATGGCGTAGAACCAAGACATGGGTTCTGTCTCTCTCTAGGAGGATTAATTAATACTAGAGTTATATAAATTGTTTAAAAGTTAAAAAGTTCATTAGATGTATTATTAAGTGCTGAGGCTGCAAGAAATGAAAAAAGGAAAAGGTCAGAAGCAGAAGAAATTAGTTATTAAAGTTGTTGGAAAA
Organism: Narcine bancroftii; assembly: GCF_036971445.1. NCBI lineage: Eukaryota > Metazoa > Chordata > Chondrichthyes > Torpediniformes > Narcinidae > Narcine > Narcine bancroftii. The sequence continues at coordinate 242,004,786 of NC_091474.1, read as the reverse complement.
AGTGAAAAATCTGGGTCTACCAAGCAAGAAGCAGCACAAGGATCAATTAAGTATGGAACTCAAGCCACAGACGATGTCTCTGGATCAACTTGAAAGAAGATCGACATCTCCGGGGATCCGACCGATCAAAGATGGCGCCCACGTCAACCAAGACACCTGTGGAAGCAGCGCTGTCAGCGTGGCGGGGGGGGATGAGCCGAACGGGGTTGCACAGGGCAGCGCTTCAGTGCGCGCTGACGTGCCTGCGAGTGCCCGCTACTATGCAATGGGCCCAATGAGCATGTGCCCGACGTGGCATTTCCGTGGCATTTTGTGCTGTGGGGGCGGGGGACCTGCTCCATGTCAAGCTGACAATTTCGGCCCAACGTTGGATAGGGTTCAAATGCGCAGCATTGCGACTAGAGAGGATATAGTGTGGTATCTGAAGATGATGAAGAAGAACAAATTTAATATCTGGATGAAGAAGACCAAGAGTTGTTATTGATGGCAGCTGAAGCAATGGAAGGTAGGCCCAGAACTACAAAAATGGCTTCTTCTTTTAAATCTGTTACTTCACCTACTTCTAATTCTTCACCTGGACCTGATGTGGTTACAATGTTTGAGGAGTTAACAAAAAGAATGAAAATATTATGACTTATATAACTGCTGGCTTTCATAATGTTGATGAACAATTGGTGGATGTGAAAAGTAAAATATCAGATGTGTGTGGAGAAATTGCAGCTATGAAAGAAGATCTTCATAAATGTTGGATTGCGGTGGAAAGATGCAAGAATGTGGATAACAGAATGGATCAAGTGGAAGAATCAGTATCTGGGTGGGATAAGCAAAAGAATTTGTTAATGCAAAAAATTGATTCTTTGGAAAATCAAAGTCGAAGGAATAATGTAAAGATAATTGGACTCCAGAGGATGTTGAAGGTCAAGATCCTGCGAAATTTTTTCGTAAATGGATTCCAGAAATATTAGGGGTGGAAGCGTTTCCTCATGGATTGGAATTGGATAAGGCTCACTGAGCGTTAAGAAGAAAACCTTTTCCAGGGCAACCTCCAAGAGCAGTTTAAGATATCAATCTATTGATGTTTAAGATATCAAGATCGGGAGACGATTTGCGTCTTGCGGTGCAGAAAGCCTGAGTTGATCAGAATCCAATAATGGTTCAAGGTAGTAGAGTTTTCTTTTACGCGGATTTAAGTTAGGAGGTTATACAGCAGCGTAAGGAGTTTAATCAAGCCAATTCGGTGTTGTGGAAGAAGGGTTACAGGTCGACATTTAGATATCCTGCTGTTCTGAAAGTGTTTTACGGGCCATCTCCATTTCAATTTTCTGAGAAAGCTCAAGCTCTTCACCGTAGCTAATTCTTTACCAGATAATAAGCTGAGTTTTGATCTTTTCAAGAAGCCAGCAATCAATGTTCCTCAAGTCAAGAATGGAAATGAGAGCGAACAGCAGAAGATGGCGATGCTACAGCTGATTGATGTGGCGGAAGATATTATAAAGCAGTCTGGACTTTATGATTTTTTTCTATTTTCTTTTAGAAGTCTCGCCAGGGAGAGGCAGATGACCCGCTGAATTTGAAATCATCTGCCACTAGTGGTATCAACCACACCTAAGGGGGGTTACTGCTTTGCAGTTTGGGGGGTGGGTGGGGAATTTTTGTGTTTGTATTTCTGGTTGTTGGGTTAGTGAGGAGGGGGGAGTTTTTGTTTTTTTTCCCTTCCTTTTGGGGATTTTTATTAGTTTCAGAGGGGGAGCCGGTTTTAATTGTAAGAGTAAATTTTGTTAAGGGCCACTCTATAGGTGATAATGAACAATTTGAATTTTGCGACGTTTAAGGGGTTAAATCACCTGATAAAACGGAAACGTGTATTGGATTATATCAAAAAGTTGAGGGTGGATATAGCATTTTTGCAAGAAACTCATTTAACTGAGAAGGAACATTTAAAATTGAAAAGAGATTGGGTAGGACATGTGATTGCTTCATCTTTTAATTTTAAGGCAAGAGGAGTAGCCATTTTGGTAAATAAGAAAGTACCGTTTATTTTGAATTCTTTTTTTGATAATGCTGGAAGGATTTTGGTGGTGAATTGCAATTTTTTTTCGGAAGCTTGGACCTTGATGAATGTTTATGCGTCAAATGAGGATGATGAAGTATTTATTACAGATACTTTTTAAAATTTGAACCAATCGAATGGAAATATTTTAGTGGGCGGGGACTTTAATTGTTGTTTAGATCCTTTGTTGGATAAATCTCCAAAGACTTTAAAGAGAACTAAAATGGCAAAGAGAATTATTGAGGTAATGAAGGATTTAAATTTGGTAGAAATATGGAGAAAATTGAATCCTACTGAAAAAGATTATTATTTTTATTCTGCTCAGCATAATTCATTTTCTAGAATTTATTTATTTTTAGTTTCAGCTCCATTGCAAGGTAGATTTACACAAGTAGAGTAAAAAACTAGAACATTTTCTGACCATCCGTTGTTGTTGGCTTCTTGTTTACATACCGAGAAGGAAGGAAATACTTATTGTTGGAGATTTAATGAGATGTTATGAAAAAGACCAGAATTTATTAAATAGATTAGGGAACAAATTACTTTTTATTTACAAACAAATCAGGATTCAGTTGAGAGTAAATTTGTTTTATGGGATGCATTAAAAGGATATTTGAGAGGTCAGATCATTAGTTATACAGCTAGAATTAAAAAAAACAATATTTGATTGAAAGTCAGAATTTGGAAAAAGAAATTGAAAGGTTAGAAAAAGAATTTCAGAAAAATTCTACTGAAGATAATAAGATACATTTATCTAAGTTAAAATTACGATATAATATTTTGCAATCATATAAATATGAAAAAATGATTCAAAGATCGAAACAGCATTATTATGAGTTAGGTGAAAGAGCACATAAGGTTTTGGCTTGGCAATTAAAAAGCGGAACAAGGATCAAGAACGATGAATGCAATTAGGAAAGATTCTGAGATTACATAAACCTCAGGAAATTAATGAGGAATTTTTTAGATTTTATAATGAAATTTTACACAGCCGAAAGTAGACTGAGCAAATTGATTTGTTTTTGGCTAATTTAAATTTGCCATCATTGACTGGAAAGGATATTAATGACTTAGATAGTCCTATTACAGAATTGGAATTAAAGGAAGCACTGCAATCAATGCCGGGAGGAAAGTCCCCGGGTGAAGATGGGTTTACAACAGAATTTTATAAAGAATTTCATGACTTGCTGTTTCCGGTTTATATGGAAGTTTTGAAACAAGCAACTGAGATGGGTTCATTTCCAGAATCGTTTTCGAGCGCGTTGATTACTGTTATTCCAAAGAAAGATAGAGATCTATTAAAAGTGTCTTCTTACCGACCAATATCGTTATTAAATATAGATTATAAAATTGTTATGAAAGTATTAGCTAATAGATTGGCTAATTATTTTGCCAAAATTAGTAAACGTTGACCAAACTGGATTTATAAAAGGTCAATATTGAGTTGATAATGTCACGAAATTGATTTCTATAATTAATGCTGCTAGACAACAAGCTAATCAACCAATGATAGTGGCGTGGAATGCCGAAAAGGCTTTTGATAGGGTTGAGTGGAAATTTTTATTTAAGACTTTAGAAAAATTTCAATTTGGACCGCTCTTTACTACCTGGGTTAAAGCTTTATATACTAGTTCTACAGCACAAATAAGGACGAATGGTCTGATTTCATTGGCTTTTACATTATCTCGATCAACTAGACAAGGTTGTCCTCTTTCACCAGCATTGTTTGCTTTGATAATAGAACCTTTAGCTCAAGCTATTAGGCAAAATTTGGATATTAAAGGTATCAAAGTAGGTGAACAAGAGTCTAAGATTAATTTGTTTGCTGATGATGTTTTAATATATTTAACATATCCTAAAGAATCTTTGAGGGTGAAGCAAAAATTATTGAATCAGTTTGGTATATTGTCAGGTTATAAGGTTAACTGGGAGAAGAGTGAAATATTGCCGATATCAGATGAGGATTATTTAGATTGTAGATTATTTAGATGGTCCAATAAAATTAAATATTTAGGAGTTATAGTTAATAAAGAATATCATGACTTATATATTTTGAATTATATACCTTTGTTGAATAAGATTAAAAATGATTAACAGAAATGGAAAGATTTGCCATTAACTTTAATGGGAGAGTAAATTGTATAAAAATGAATATTTATCCTTGTATATATCTTTTTCAATCTATTCCATGTGTGATAACCAAAATTAATAAAAAAAAGAATTAAATAAAGTAATTCAGTTATTTTTATGGAAGGGTAAATTGTCTAGGGTTTCTATACATAAATTAATGTGGCGATATGAATGGGGAGGACTTCAATTACCACATTTTCAAAACTATTATGAAGCGGCACAGTTGAAATTCATTAATAGGTTGTTTGATGTTCAACAACCACCTGTCTGGGCTAAAGTTGAATTGAATCAAATTTCTGAAAAAGAAATGAGTCAATTTATTGATAAATGGAATCCTTTATTGTTACAAAAATATAAGTTACCAGTATTAAGACATATATTGGATATTTGGTATAAGCAGGATCAATTTATGGGCTCTAAAGGGGAAATTTTGATTAAATCACCGTTGTATCGGAATAAACTAATTCCGTTTTCTTTAAATAATCCTTATTTTAAAAATTGGGAACTGAAAGGAATTAGTATTATACAAGATTGTTTTTAGGCGGGTAAATTTTCTACATTTACTAGACTACAAGAGAAATTTGGTATTTCTGCAACTTCTATTTTTGCTTATTATCAAGTTCGAGATTTTTTGCAAACACAATTTGGTAAGGATTTAATTTTACCAAGTCAATCTAAGTTTGAGATTTTAATGGTTGACAAGGAAACAAAAGGATTTTTATCAGATATGTATAGGTTGTTGCAAGGAAAGATGGATAAAGTTGGGCTATATAGGACAGAAGAGTAAATGGGAGCAAGATTTAGATATTGAATTGTCTTGGGAGAAATGGTCAAATATGTATATTGATAGTGTTACAAAATTAATTAATGTGAGATATAGTATGGTTAATTATAATTATATTCATCAATTATATTTGACTCCAGAGAAGTTGAAGAAATATGGATTTAGTTTAACAGATTTATGTTTTAAATGTGGAGAAAAGACAGGCACTTTTATGCATTGTGTATGATGGACATGTAAGAAAGTTAAATCCTTTTGGGAAAAAGTTATTAAATTTTTGAGAGATTTATTTACAATCGATTTGCAAATGGATCCAATAATGTGTTTATTGGGTTACATGAATGCTGTTACTTTGGGATTGGCTTGCATTTTTGCAGTTAGGGTTAGCGTTTGCAAGAAAATGTATAGCGATCTCTTGGAAAATTGATGTGGAATTGAATATACAAAGATGGCATAATGAACTGCAATCATGTTTATATTTGGAAAAAATAACAATTTGTGAAATAAATTTTTTTGTTAAAATGTGGAGTTTATATTTGGATTGTATGGCTGTTGGTCTTTAAAAGTTATGTAAAGAGTTGGCACGTCGATTAATTAATTTTAAATGTATAATTTTTTGTAAGACTCTGAGGGGTGGGGGAGAGAGTTAAGATAGTGTAGCTAGTAGAGGGAGGGAGGGGGTGGATATCATTATTTTTCATATTTTTCAAAATATTTTTCATATTTTGTGTTTTTTTCTTTTTTAAATATATCTTTGTATTTTCTTTCTTTGTAATATAACTCAAATAAAATTTTCAAAGAGAAAGGATCTTTGGACTTTCACACCAAGATCACTCCTCTTTAATACTTTATAAGCCTTTGCTATTTATTTAGTCCTTTTTTCAGAAGACCTCTTCTGAAGTCAGCACATTGAGACAACCGTGAAGAAGGCACACCAACACCTCTACTTACCAAGGAATTTGAGGAGAATTGGCATGTTGTTGAATACTCTCTCAAACTTCTGCAGGTGTACTGTGGAAAGTATATGGACTGGCTGTATCACAACCTGGTTTAGGAATTCGACTACCCAAGAATACAGATGGCAACAACATAGCCAGGTCCATTATAGGCTCAGATCTCACATCTATCAAGAAGGCAGCTATCACCATCAACCTGACTACAAAGTATTCTATTGTCTATTGTCACTGCTACTTTCAGGCAGAAGGTAAAGAAACCTGAAGACCACCACCTCAAGGTTGAAGAACAGTTTCTGTCAAACAGCGATCAGAATCTCCCCTTGTTACACTAATCTGGACTGTCTGGACAACTGTGAACATTATCTGTTTATTTTGTATTTTTTTATCTCTGAAATTCAATTAATGTATTTTTTCTTGTTTATACAGTACCTGTTCATAAGCTAATAACCTTCTATTATTGGGCATCCGTGTGCCCATCTAAGAGTCTTTTGAATGTCCCTGCTGTACCAGCCTCCACCAACATTCCCAGCATTTACACATCTGTGTAAAATAAAAACTTTCCATAAACTTTCCTCCGCTCACCTTAAATTGATGTCCTCTGGTATTTGCTATTGTTGCACCCATCACAACCAAATCTGGATATAAGCAAACCGAACTAATTTTGGCCTTTTTCAAATTTCAATCACTTAATTAAGATCGAAGGGTCCTCAGCCAAATTATGGCCACTAGGAGTAAACCTTTGCAGTACAGGTACTCCCCAACTTATGACTGTAACTGGGATCGAAGGATCGGTCGCATCTCGGAATGGACACGTCGGAATTTTGCCCATGAGTGTGTAGTGTCGAAGTCTTAAAGCGAACTTTTTAATCAAATGTTGTATTTGACAAACTATAACAGGGATATAGGGCACTTAGGAGCCAAAATGAGCTTGCTTACTTTGTTAGTGGGTGTCCCAGGGTCCATAAGCTGGGTGCAGCCATCTTGATTCCTGAGCGCATGCGCGAGCCTTTGGTTGGCGCATGCACGGTGGGTTCATGTATTTGAGTTTGGTTGGTGAATGCCAATTGCTTGTTAAGTGCCCTGATGATATTGAATTCGCGCCCTCAGCTCTTGTGCAAGCGCCAACCGAACTCTAATGTGCACAGGAATCAAAATGGCTCTTCAGACCTGCAGAACCTTTTTACAGCCTCACGTATTTTCTCTTTATCCTTTAAAATTGTGGAAACGGTGGAATGAGAGAATCTATCCGCAAGGGATAGGTTTTTCCTCTTGCTTGGCATCTTTCTAGCGCGACGACAGAATGCGACGGTGCGCCGGGCATTAAATTGCACATAAACATATTTTTTTAAAAAATTGGTCGTATGTGCGGATGGACGAAAGTTGAGCAGGTCATGAGTTGGGGAGTACCTGTTTAAATGAAAGAGCATTTCATGTTAATATACTCTAAGAAAGAGAAAAGGCAAAGTTACTCACCTTGTCCCTCTGATCATAGTCAACTGAGCTTGACACTGAAGTCAGACGCTCGTATCTGTCGTGGTTGTCTGAGTGCAGAGCTGAAGCCACGCTGAAGGATGAAACAAAAGAGCTGTCATCAGCACAGGTTCACTCTGCCAAATGCACCGAAACTGGGCTCAGTGGCATTAAAACAGTGCAGCAGGCCTATGTGATCATTACACTGCATTGAAAGCGTCGTTCTTTCATCTTGCGCTTCCTCAAAACACGAAACTCAAATTTGACGGAAATGAGAATGGTGTTACTCATTTAGCTTCCATATTGAACTGTTTTCGGGCAATGAAAACTCTATTGTTCTGCTATCTCAACTGCAATGAGAAGAGGAACAGCAGCAAAAATTGTTGCCGTCTTCTCTTCATTAGCTGGCTCAGATATTAAAGGATACATGGGGCATGCTGACACTTGAAATAATGGCACCTAAATGTTGATATCACGTCACCAATCACCACCACCAAATCCAGCAGTTCATCTGCTGGCAACATATGCAACTTGCAAAGAGGTTAATGGTCAAGATTCCAAGAGTCACGGTCCTTTGCAAATCGTTATCAGCTGAGAAAATGGAAAGAAAAGGTGATGTTCAACTGGTGCTTCCAACAAGATAACAAGCAGCATTCTAAAATCTACTATCTTATACCCTTCTAAAGTTGGAAGAATTTGCTACAAATCTAATAGTCATCAAACTTGCTAATTCCCAAACAGATTTCTTGCAGAATATTTCTATCCCCATAGACGGAACAATTTAATTTCAGTGGGTCTCTCTGACTAAGGCTGTCCAATTAATAGTGAATTTTTAAATTTTAGATCTGAGTTAGCACTTGAAGCTTTAAAACTTGCAGGATTTTAGGCCCTTTCAAGTCCTGGACCTTAGAATTTTTCCGTGCAGTGCCAAAGGACCGTCAGAGCAGAGGTGATCGTTCAGGTGATTCTTTATTCCAATGCTTTTTAAATTAAATTTAAATTTAGACACACAGCACGTAACAGGCCAACTGGGCCTGCGCTGCCTAAAAACTCCAATTAACCTGCCCCCCCACACCCAGATACATTTTTGGAGGAAACCAGAGCACCTGGAAAAAACCCATGCACATATGGGGAGAACGTACAAACACCTAACAGGCAGCGCTGGATCCGAACCTCAGTTGCTGGGCCTGTAATGGCACTACAGCAACCGTGCCGCTCTTTAATCAAAACTGCTAGAAACAGGCGGGCCAATTATATTGAACTCTACTGTTAGTGGAATCTTGCTGTGGACCATTTCCCTGCATTAAAGGTGTAGGTGCAGTTTAAATTCACTTCATGGGCTGTACTTTGAGGCATCAGGAGGCCAATGTGAACCTTCATAAATGAAGACACTATAGTAATCTTTTTTTTTTTAAACAAAAAAAAATCACGCTTATAGGAACCAGTACTAGGGCTTTTCTTTCTTCAATGTAATTTAGAGATGCCGCATGGCAACAGGCCCCTCCAGCCAGCACTGCCCAAATGCACAAGTGTAACCAATTAACCAGCTAACCCTGTACGCTTTTGGAGGGCGAGAGGAAACTGGAGAAGTCAGGCATGATGAGAATGCACAAATTCCTCACGGAGAGCGCCGGATTTGAACCCGGGCATGATGAGAATGCACAAATTCCTCACGGAGAGCGCCGGATTTGAACCCGGGCATGATGAGAATGCACAAATTCCTCACGGAGAGCGCCGGATTTGAACCCGGGCATGGTGAGAATGCACAAATTCCTCACGGAGAGCGCCGGATTTGAACCCGGGCATGATGAGAATGCACAAATTCCTCACGGAGAGCGCCGGATTTGAACCCGGGCATGATGAGAATGCACAAATTCCTCACGGAAAGCGCCGGATTTGAACCCGGGCATGGTGAGAATGCACAAATTCCTCACGGAGAGCACCGGATTTGAACCCGGGCATGATGAGAATGCACAAATTCCTCACGGAGAGCGCCGGATTTGAACCCGGGCATGGTGAGAATGCACAAATTCCTCACGGAGAGCGCCGGATTTGAACCCGGGCATGGTGAGAATGCACAAATTCCTCACGGAGAGCGCCGGATTTGAACCCGGGCATGATGAGAATGCACAAATTCCTCACGGAGAGCGCCGGATTTGAACCCGGGCATGGTGAGAATGCACAAATTCCTGGAGAGCGCCGGATTTGAACCCGGGCATGATGAGAATGCACAAATTCCTCACGGAAAGCGCCGAATTTGAACCCGGGCATGGTGAGAATGCACAAATTCCTCACGGAGAGCGCCGGATTTGAACCCGGGCATGATGAGAATGCACAAATTCCTCACGGAGAGCGCCGGATTTGAACCCGGGCATGGTGAGAATGCACAAATTCCTCACGGAGAGCGCCGGATTTGAACCCGGGCATGGTGAGAATGCACAAATTCCTCACGGAGAGCGCCGGATTTGAACCTGGGCATGGTGAGAATGCACAAATTCCTGGAGAGCGCCGGATTTGAACCCGGGCATGATGAGAATGCACAAATTCCTCACGGAGAGCTCCGGATTTGAACCCGGGCATGATGAGAATGCACAAATTCCTCACGGAGAGCGCCGGATTTGAACCCGGGCATGGTGAGAATGCACAAATTCCTCACGGAGAGCGCCGGATTTGAACCCGGGCATGGTGAGAATGCACAAATTCCTCACGGAGAGCGCCGGATTTGAACCCGGGCATGATGAAAATGCACAAATTCCTCACGGAGAGCGCCGGATTTGAACCTGGGCATGGTGAGAATGCACAAATTCCTCACGGAGAGCGCCGGATTTGAACCCGGGCATGGTGAGAATGCACAAATTCCTCACGGAGAGCACCGGATTTGAACCCGGGCATGGTGAGAATGCACAAATTCCTCACGGAGAGTGCCGGATTTGAACCCGGGCCACCGGCACTCTAATAGTGTTCCACTAACTGCATCAGTCACAACTTACTAAGGCATTTCAAACAAGTTAAAAGAATCCATTTTGATGGAATAACTTTGCAAGAACTGTCATATGAAACTGCCAGGACCTTAGGGAAGCAGGAATTCTAATAGGAACGAGTAAAGCAAGCTGCCTACCTATATTTGAAATGTGATTGATATTAGAAGAACTGTAAAGTCAGGTCCACCTTCAGAACACTAAAAGGTATTTTAAGGAAAGCTAATGCTCCAAAATGAATCTCAGTTCACCCTCCAGAGTCTTATAGCTTACAATGAATGACTGGAGGCCAATTGGAAAAAGGTTTGTGCATACCTCCTCAAAATGATGTGGATATTATGGAGTATCGCTCCTCCTAAGTGAAGTAAGAGCAGATACAAAACTGCTGGTGCATGATTCTGATGTTAAATGTGAAGGAACGTGGGCCATGGTTTGATTATTGAGACACATTTATACAGAATCTCTCGATTATAAGATTATCTAAAGCAATGTGTAACCAATTATTTGCTTCCTTGAAAATGTAGGCATCTGAACAGAATTTGGAACAGGCTTTTTCCACTGAGGTTGTGTGAGACAAGAACTAGCGGTCATGGGTTAAAGGTGAAAGGGGAAATGTTTAAAGGGGAGAACTTCATGCAGAGAGCGGGGAGAGTGTGGAATGAGCTGCCAGCTGAAGGTGGGCTCCATTTTGACATTTACGAAAAATTTGGACAGGAACACAGAGGGTGATGGTCTGGGTGCAGGTCAGTGGGATTAGGCAGAATAATAATGGCGTAGACTAGATGGACTGAAGGGGCATGATTCTATAACAATTTTTTTTTTTTTTTAAATTTTTTTTTATATACACAGTAGGATGTTGCAAACACCTAGTTTAAAATCAGGAAAGAAGTTCTCACATGACATTGGTTGAGGGATAAATATCAAGCACAGTTCCTGGAAAGTTCTGCTCTCATTTGAAAGTGGCATTTGACATCCATTGACAATGTTAGACTGACTATCAGTTTAATTAGCAACAATCGGCCGGAGGAACTCAGCAGGTTGAGCAGCATCAGTGGGAGAGAAAGAGTGGTTAATGTTTCAGAACCTTACGTCAGTACATAGATGCTGCTCGACCTGCTGAGTTCCTCCAGCAGTTTGTGGCTCCAAATTCCGGCATCTGCACTCTCCAGTGTGTTATCAGTTTCATCAGCTGAGAGATGGCACCTCCAGTACTAAAATGCTAGCCTGGATATTAGGCTATATTCAGCACGCAATCTAAATGAAGAGCTGACAAGGGCACCAATCTCCCTAGTAGAACCAAAGTCTTAAACATTAAATGAGGGTGAGTGGCCTCATATTACTGCTGAAGTATTGAGCCAGAAGATTAAATGATCCAAACGGTTTGCATAGCGATTCACACAATGCTATTATACTGCCAGCCATCTGGGTTCGAAGCCAGGGCTGAAAGTAAGGAGTTTGTACACTCTTCTCGTATCTGCGTGGGTTTCCTCTAGGTGCTCTCTAGTGTGTTCCCACCATCCAAAATCATGCATCAATTGGCGTATTTGGGCAGCTCGTGGGCCAGAAGGGCCTGCTACTGTGCTGTATCTCTAAATTAAAAAAAATATATAATTAACTTGGCTCATTGAACATAATTAATCAACCAGATATGAATGAACTTGGCAAATCCATCTACCCTTGTTAAACTGCAGGAAGCTCAAGTGAACATGCCTCAATATCAGGAGACCATGCAATATATGCACCTTGTGAGAAGCTTGACTGTTTACCATACAAAGCCAGGATTATTTAATAAAATGGGGAAAAAAAAACAAGCACAATGATTGAATAGGCGTTTCTAGGGCCCTGTCTGCAACAGCACTAAAACTGCTGTGCCTCACCAGCAGTCGTTGTTCCCTCTCGTTTCTCTTTCTTCCACCACTTCCCTCCAACTCGCTTTTCCCCACAAGGCCCATCTCTATGGTCCAGTCAATTAACCTCTCACCCTTCCTTCTGAAGCCTACCTTTCCATATTCCATCTTCTGCCTTTCACTTTACTTGAAGGCTCTTAAATAACCCAACTTCATTTCTCCTATCCCCAAATTCCGAATGCTTCACAGCAATGTATCAATGAATAAACCAAATAATCCTTATGCTCTATTTTGCCACATGCATCCTTCCCCTGCTCACCCCTCTAGACTTAAATGACACATTGACCACCATTTGCTCCCGTCTCCTTCTTGATATTAATTGTAAAAACCTCAGCTGTACCTTTCGAGCTGGGTTGAACTAACCAGTTCTGCAATCTCCCATCAGTATTCTACCCTCAACTCCTGAATACTCTGCTCCTCTGTACACTCACACCTCAACAAGCATTTTGCTGTTAGAATAATCCTCACCTCTGCCTTTCTCCTATGGCTCACTTCTAAATCACTGGCCTTTGAGAGAATCTCTTCAAAACCCACCTGCTGCAGGAAACCTCCGGCTGTTTAATTAATAATTCTTTCCTTGTCTGCAAAGTATTTTTCAGATTACTTACAGAGCTATCACGAATGTGATTAGTGGGACTTGCCCAGCTCTGCATCTTCCATTCGAGATTAGCAAGAATTTCCTCCCATTGTGTTATATTTGATGTATTCCAATGCTAGTTATATTTAGATTTGGGGGTCTGGGGTAAACCTTCTGCAGCTTCTCACATGGGCAGTAGACAGCAAGCACTGATAGAGACTAGGCTATATTAAAGAATATAGAATCCATACAATACACTTGGCAAAGGAATATTAACCATCACCAGACCCATACTGAAAAAAAAACATTAGTAGTAATTCAACCCAGAGAATGTGAATTAAAAAGTTTGTTAAAATGCTATCACAGATCGAGGGAGAGAAAACCAAAATGGAAAAATAAACTTCAAAACATACTATTCCCGCTCTTCTGCTGGATGCTTTCCATGCCTCTTTCTAAAAATGTAAGAGAAAAGCTTTCAAAATACCTTTCAAAGAAAATTCTAAATTAATGGTATGCAGAGGCGCCAATAAAGTCCATGGAAATAGTCTATCATTAATGAGAGTTTGGGCAAAATTGAGAGTAGGTCTTGAGAAACTGTCTGGTTCCATAAAAACACTCAGAATAAAACAATTTCCGTGAATGTGTCCCTACATCAGCCCCAATTAGAAATGAGATGATAACACAGGATCCAATGTTATTTTTATTGAGTGATATTAAGAATATTGAATCAAAGTTGAAATTGAATATGTATCAAAAGAGGTTTGTTCAATTGCTTAGCAATAGCAAGAAAATGTATTGCCATAACTTGGAAGTCTGATACGAATCTGGGTATAGAAAGATAGCATGTTGAAGTCTGGAGTTGTACACCACTTGAAAAAAATTACTTATGATTTAAGAGACAAATATTACACATTTTAGAAGATATGACCCTTATTTACAGAATATGGGTGTTAATATTTAAATGAAGCCATGACATTTTCTTCTCCTTAAGGACTCTGTATAAGAGATTTTAAAGTAATAGGCACCCCTGTCCCGTTCTTACTCTTCTTTTGTAGGGGGAGAGAGGGGGGGAGTGGGGTGGTATATGGGAGGAGTGGGATTCTTATTTTTCTTTTATATACCACATGAATTTGTACTGTTCCTGAATGATCTTTAATTATGTATTTTTATTGTGTGGTTTTAAACTAATAAATAAAATTTTAAAAAGCACATGCTCCAAAGCACTTTGCCAGAGCTGATTCAGGGAGAGTGAGAGGAGTAAAATAAAGATTCTATGCCCAGCACTTGCTTCAGAAGTTTTGCTGTTGAGTTTCATAAAGTGAAGTAACACAAGACCGGAATCAGCTATTTAGCCTTGTACGTACATTGGTTCCACCAGCTGCTGCCTCAACGCAATGAGTTAACCAAAGTGAAACGTGCTGACCCCTTACAGTTATTGTTTAAAAATTAAAGCACTGAGAAGATGACTACTTACCTGCTCAAATATCCTAAAAGTGTCTCTGAACAATTCGGTCAGAAATTGAAATATTAAAAAAATTACCACCTCGGAATTCCACGCAACTAAATTCAAATCCCAAATAAATGTAGCAGTTAAATAAAAATTTAACACAAAGAACAAATTATTTGAACATCTGATTCATCAAAAAAATATAAATTTCTTGTCAATCTTAAACCAAAATGCTCTTTCCCTTGTAAAGTTATAAAAATATACCTAATGAAAGGGAGAGTTCAACACCAAATTTCATGACTTGTCCACAACAATAAATTCAGATTCTGATCAGGTCAAGGTCACATGGCTGTGGGGTGAGGATTAGAGATATCGTATATACTTGTGTAATTGAGTATTTTGGACCAATTTTTGGATCAAATTTGGGGGAGTGGGGTGGGGATTCACTTATACAGCTGCAATAAGTACCTGCATCGTTCAAGGCACTGGGAGCTTGGATGGCTGTGACTGAGTGTTCAGGTTCAGGGTGTTGGGAGCTTGGACGGCTGGCGACCAGGGCCTAGGAGAGAGTCTATGGCGTCGGGAGCTTGGATAGGCCGGGGGTGGGGGGTGGGGCTGAGGCAGTTTCGCAGACGGACCAGGTGGTTGGGGCCAAAAGATTTGGGGGGGGGGGGGTAGGTTTTGACTTTTACTCGTCTCATGGAAAATATGTGACTTTTGGGCCAAAAAGAGAGGGAGGGGTCGACTATTACACAAGTATATACAGTAGTTTGGGATGACTGATACAAACTTTATATAGAGTGTGTAGAAGTTGCGAAGAGATAATTTACAATATATGGCCTACACCAGTCAAGGCATTGAGAACAGGAGCTGGGATAATGTATTTCAATTGGATAAGTGAATGGGAAGAGAAATGGAATTAGATGCCACAATCCTAAGAAGAGCAGAAGAGGAGACAATTATAATGTTTAAAATGTATTTAGACAAGCACAAGGTTAGGAAAAGGTTCAGTGTTAGGGCCCAAATAGAGCAAATGGAATGAGCTCAGTCAAACATTTTTATCTCCAGGGACCAGTTGGGCAGAAGGGCCTTGTTTGTGTTGTAAAATGAATTCTCTCAGCTGAATAGAAATCCAGCATGTAGAAAGATGACAGGCAGCAGAAGGTGTGAATCTGGGCTCTTACCAGTCTTTATTCAGAGGTGGAAAGGACAATAAAATTTACAAGGTCATGAGAGGTGTGGATGGGGTGGATAATCAGAAAGTTTTCTCCAGGGTGAAGCCTGACAAGGTTTAAGGTGAGGAAGTTTAAGGGAGATCTGTAGGGCAATTAAAACAAAAGACTGTTGGTTGGGTGCCTGGAACAAGCTTCCTGAAGTCGTGGTGAAAGCAGATACTAAGTAGTGTTTAAGAGGCTTCCAGATAGACACTGGATTTGCAGGGAATAGAGAGACATCCATCAAGCGCAAACAGCTTTAGTTTCATTTAGGCTTCATGCTCAGCACAGACACATGGGCTGGAGGGGTCTGTTCCCGCACCCCGTTCTTCAAAAACACGAGGAGGTAATAGAAAATTCTCCAAACCAAGTTGTTTTTGAATTTTGAACAGCAGGTGTAACAGCTATATTAGGTGAAATATAATGCACCATAATTATACAAATCTTCACACAGTTCCCATTTTAATCAAATCTCTTGTATGACTGACACTTAAAATGAAATGATATAGATCTTGTAGAAATTAAAAGAGAGCAATTTGAATCAAGTATATCCCATTTAATCTACATGCAAAATGCAAGCTCCAAGGTAAATGCCCTCAAAGCCCAACCAAGTGACAACCCAGGGAAGCTGCACAGGTAGTTTATCCTTTCTCCAGATAATTTAGAAAGGAGACAAGCATTATCTGCAAGGAATGAGTACATCATATGATTTGCATCAGCATTTCAACCTGCCCCTCGTGTGCAAATATATATTGAAGCTTGTTGTGATTTGCATGAATCTTAGCTGCTCTTCTGGAAGTGTTCATGTCAAGAGTTTTCCAGTACAAAACAGACCCTTCAGAACAACTCATCCATGCCAACCAAGCTCGTCCCAGTTGCATGTGTTCAGACTATATCTTGCGAAACCTTTCATATCCATGTACCTATCTAAGTGTCTTTTAAATGTTACAATGGTCCCTGCTTCTATCACTTCCTTTGACGGCTCATTCCACACACCCACCATCCTGCATGAAGATGATACCTCAGGTTCCTTGTGAATCTTTCGCTTCTCACCTTAAATCCATGCCTTCTAGTTTTAGATTCCCTTATCCTGGCAAAAAGACCATGACCATTTATTTCATCTGTGACCCTCAATTTTGGAAACCTTTACAAGACCCGACCCCCCCCCCCCCCCCACCTTAGCCTCCTGTGCTCAGAGAAAAGTCCCAGCCTATCCAGCCACCAATCCCACAGGTCCCAGCAACATCCCTGTGAATCTTTTCTGCACCTATTCCAGCTGGGTGGAACTGCACAGAATTCTCCAGCTGCAGCTGTAACATGTCCCAACTCTTGTCCTTAGTGCCCTGACCATAAAGGAAAAAGTGCCAATCCTCTCCTTCACCACCATGTGTCGCCTTTTTTATGCAATGATGCACTGGACAATTTCCCAATCAATAGATGTTCATATCATATTTCCAATCTCTACCCAGAACAAGAATCAAAACATTGTTTAATGCTACAGTCACTGCATTCTCCGATCTGCCTGTGCAGTTATATTGTCAGTAGGGCCAGGAGGAGGTAGAATGGAGAACATGCTCACCTTTTTATATTTTTAAAGCCCAAAGACACCATTTCATAATGAAAACACAAATATTACTTCATTCTGCATAGATTACTCAGCAATTAGCCTATTAGAGTGTCCCTGATGTCCACTCTAACCTTAGAAGCCAAAAACAAATTCCAGAACACTCAAGCAATAAATATCTGATTACAAGTCAAATTAATGCAGTGCTTTTGGACAACTGAATAACAGCTTTGAACCTATACTTCAAGAAGAAATCAACAGGAAAGAGAAACAGGAGTTACCAGAAGAGTTTTAAAGAAGATAAAAATCAAAGTTTTACTGATGACTAAATTCATTTCACGGCTCAAAGATGGGAAATGAACCTGCACTGTATTTAATTATAAGCTCCAGCATTTCGAGCTTGAATAGGACAGTAATCTCTTTGGGATCTTAAAAGCTTGCAAGAAAAAGATTCTTTTGTAGCGGCAGCTTCACTGCTACTGAAAGAACACACGACCAGACGGGTTGAGCTCAGTGAGCAGAACTGATTTATTGCAGGTTGCTGGGCTGGACTTATACTCCCAGCCCAGACCTGGCTGAGAACGGCGCTGGGGGGCACTGACGTCTCACCCGGGCGTCACGTGGTCCCGGAGTGTGGGCTTCTGAGCCCTGTGCTGAGAAGGGGAAACCCCTGACGGTGATATTTTGGCCGGCTGCCCCGCCGCGTGGATTACAAGCGGGGCCGGTTCGCCTGCCTAATGGTGTGTCGCCACACTTTCAACTTAATCATCCTAAGGGGTGGGGGGAAAGAGATCAATGGAAAGTTTAATTAAGCATGACAGAGTTTTTTTTAATCGAGACTTTAAAGAATTGGTCATTTATGCTGGTGGGTAACCCACGAGTTAAGGGTGCCAGTTACCCAGGACTACTCCCAAGATGCCTCTCTGAGCTTGTTCCATTTGCCAGCATTCAGCTCTTATCTCGCTAAATTCCCCCCAGCCTGCCCAAGAAATTGTCTAAGAGTCTTTTATGCATCATAATTTTACCCACTTTTACAACTTTCTCTGGCAGCTCATTCTATAGATGAGCCACCTTCTGTGCAAAAATGTTGTGCCTCAGGTGCCTTTCCACTCTCACCTTAAACTTATGCCCTCTAGACTGCCCGGCACTGGAGAAAAGATGATGAGTGTTCACCTTATCCACTTTTGTATAAACCACTCTCAGCTTCCAACACTCCAGAGAGAAAAAAAAAAATTCTAGTCTATCTCGTCGCTCCTTACAACCCGAGCACAAGTACTGGCAACCTAGAACATCCTTGTGAATCTTTCCATTGTAACCTTTCTTGCATCCACGGTGATTAGAATGGCACAATATTCCAAAGGTAGCTGTATCAATGTCCTGTACAGCTGTAACCTGCCGCCCCAGCTCCATCCCCAATGCCCTGACTGATAAAGGCAAGCGCGTCAAACCCCTTCACCTTCCTGTCTACCTAAATGATCACTGTCAGGAAAACACGTCCTTGATTCCCTAGGTCTCTCCATTCTGTTAGTTATAGTGCCATTACGTGTCCGTGAAGAAGTTGAGCCACGTTGATATCTAAGCGTGCTTGTTAGAACCCCATCTTGGAATGTAGTAAAGACAATGAAACACAGAGACTAACTCACTTTCTCTTCTTCAGGGCTAATTATATTTTTTAAAATGTAATTTATTGTGATCTTGTACCTGTAATGTCGCTGCAAAACAACAAATTTCGTGACAGGTTCACAACAATAAATCCTTATTTTGAAATTCTGATTCTATTCACCATGATCCCCTACTTCTGCCTCCTTACCAGTTCCTTGGCCACACTGCCACTATTCCATCAACCCCCCCAGATCTGGGGAGGGGGGGGGGTTAGAAATATAAAAGCCCCTATGTTCTTGCCCCATTTGTACTTCAGTGAAGTTAGAGATCCCAATTTTAACAAATCTCCGACTTTAAAGTGCAACTATGGACCAAACTGTCAGAAGGCCCAGAACCAGCAGTGAAATAACTGGGTTAAGCCAAGAGATGGCCTTTGAATGGTAGCAGTATGCTTTAATTAGGAAATACTTTTAAAATCAGTGATTTAGGAAAGAAGTCACAAAGAGTTCTTTCATCTGAATTTCCACATTTTAATTATATTTCAGTTACACAGAAATCTACAGCTCAGCACGGGCCCTTCGGCCACAGACTAGTTCGTGCTGACAAAATAACCTACTCAACCAATTGCCTAGAATTTCCCTGCTGCATAACCCTCCGTTTTTCTCAGCTCCATGTACTGATCTAATAGTTTCTTACAAGATCCTGCTGCACCTGCCCTCCATCTCCGTTGCCAGTTATGCATACCCCAACACCCAAGTTATATTTTAGTTCTGGGCAAAAAAAAAGTTTATTCTTGATCCAACTTGGTGAGGAATAGCACAAAATTTGTGCCAAAAACTAGTTGGTTACCCTGAATGTTGGTTATAAATCTTTAGCTTTGTATGGACAGGCTGAGTTCCTCCAGCATTTGTGTTTTCACTACAATCACAGCATCTGCAGACTTGGTGTTTCACTCAAAAACTAGTTGGTTCACATTTAAACACAACCAAGGAACAGAAAAAAAAATTAAACAGCCAGATCCAGTGATTGAATCACCTCAGTCAGTCTCAAAGTTCCATTTGCCCTCACGATCTATTCCTGACCTCTTCACTATTGTATACAGTAAATGACTGAAACACTTCTGGTGTTGAACTGTCTCTTTCCATTCATTGACTTCTCATTAGATGTTCTGGAGAACTGCTGCAAAGCAGACAGACAGTTCAGAGAGTGTCAACATTAAGAGATTGGTCATATCTGTTATTGATTAATACTGTTACAATCCATACGTAAGTACAGGTACATGATCTTTTTATCTAAAACCCTTGGGCCTGACACTTTTTGGAATTTTTCGATAATAGAATTATTGAATACAGGGGTTGGGATGTCACATTGAAGTTGCATAAGGCATTGGTGAGGCCAAATTTGGAATACTGTGAGCCGTTTTGGTCACTGAATTATAGGAAGAATATAAACAGAAGAGAGGGCAGAGGAGGTTTACGAGAATGTTGCCGGGGTTTCAGGGTTTGAGTTACAGGGAAAAGTTGAGCAGGCTGGGACTTTATTCCTTGGTACATAGAAGATTGAGGGGGTGATTTGATAAAGATTTAAAATTATGAGGGGGACAGATAGAGTCAAGGTGGACAGGGTTTTTCCACTGAGTGTGGGGGAGATTCAAACAAGAGGACATGGATTGAGATTGAAGGGGGAAAAGTTCAGGGGAAACATGAGGGGGAATTTCTTCCTCAGAGGGTGGTGGGAGTGTGGAATGAGCTTCCATCCGAAGTGGTAGATGCAGGTTCGATTTTAATATTTAAGGAAATGTTAGATAAGGAAATGTGGAGGGCTATGGCTGGGTGCTGGTCAATAGCACTAGGTGGGAGAAGGTGTTCGGCATGGACTAGAAGGGCTAAATTGGGCTGATTCTGTGCTGTAATTGTTAGATGGTTATAATAGTAATTGTGTTACTTTAAGTAATTGCACTGATTTCAGATTTGCACAAAACAAGGACACACTCCAACGAGAAGAATCTCTGGACAGGGGGAGTGGGGGTAAATGAAGTGAGAAAGATGGACCATAAAATTACTAGTGTATTTTTTTATTTTTAAGTAAAACATGTAAAAATTCAAACATAAACTGGCTCAAACTAAGCTAAACACCTGAAAATATGGTGACCATCGTCTTCAGGTTGGAGTCTTTTTAAAGACTTCATCCAGTGTCATCGGGCTCCTGGGCAGGAGTGGGGATCGTATTCGGGGATCGGCGAGTTTAGGAGGGGTCAGGGACCACTGGCATCGAAGAAGTCATCTTGGGCTCCCAGGCAGGAGCGGGGACCGTAGTCAGGAACCGGCAGCGGTGGTTGGGAGGCTTTGGGGACTGGTGGCCATCTGCATCGAAGAAGTCACCTCAGACTCCTGGGTAGAAATGGGGACCTTGGCCTCCTGGCATGTCTGACTGGTAGGAGCACTGAGACATGGCGCTGGGCAAGGTGGGTCACGTCAGGTGCCAGAGCTTTGGTGTGCAGACGACATCCATGAAAAAAATTGTTCAGTTTTCAGAGGTTTGGATTTTCAGAATTTTGGATAAAAGATTATATGTACCTGCATAGGGTACTATTCAAAACACATATCAAGCAATTGTAGCACAGGAATAGAGATTAGAATGTTATAACTGCTTAGCTTGGTGGGCTGCTTCATAGGGATATCAGATTAGGATTTATGATCTCAATAGGGTCTACAAATTCATTTTAATTTCAACAAGCTGTATATTAAAAGATATCAATTTTTATGATCCATCGACAACATAATTTGGAATAGTGGGGATGGGATAGAGGTAATTGGAAAGTAAAGTGTGAATCTATGCAAATTGAACCATCATCTGTTGTACAGTGTAGAACTTCATTTTGCACGTTATCAAGTTGGGTCAACTCATACTTAAGTAGCAGAGACAGTGAAAAATAAAACAAAAAAAAGCACAGTGCTGCAGAGAATACATTCAGTTAAAACAGTGCAAGGGCAGAATCATTTAACTAACAAAGGGTCTGCTTGGTGGCACAGTTTGCAAATCTGAGGCTATCTGCAAGGAGTTTGTTCGTTCTCCCTGTATCTGCATGGATTTTCCCCAGATGCTTCTGACTGCTTCCACCTTCGGGGGCAGTAGGTTGTATTTGTGCGGCATGGGCTTATTGGCCAGAAGTGCCTTTTAATGTGCCGTATGTCTAATTTAAAAAATCTGTTTGTCTGATAACAATGGGTAAGAAACTGCCCTTGAATCAGGTGGTGCGTGTTTTCAAGCTCATTCTTGAAAGGGAGGGGGGAAAGAAGAACATGTGCCTGGGATAGGAGGGGTTGACTGCGTTCCCTAAATAATGTTGATGGAGTCGATGGCGGGGGGCAGGTTTCAAGATTGCCTGAACTGTGTTCACAAATATCTCTAATTTCTTGCAGTCCTGGGCAGAGCCAGTTCCCATTCCAAGCACTGATGTAATTTGATAGGATACTTTATATGGTGCACATATAAAAGTTGGAAATATTTGGGGCATGCTGAATTTCTTCAGACTTCAAAGGAAGTTGAGGGATTGGCGTATTACAGCATCTTGACCAAAGCGACAGCAACATGGTTGGACCAGGAAGGAGTGTTTGCGTTAAATTACAGCAGCATTATTTCAAAGAATTTGAAACTAAAGAATTTAATGTATTTTAGATTCTAAATGTAGAATTTCGTGACAATAATGGAACCTTTACCTTTAGTAAGACAAAATGGCAAAAGTAAAATGATACAGAAGCTAGATCAGTGGTTCTCAACCTTTTTCTTTCCACTCACATCCCACTTTAAGTAATCTCTATGCCATCGGTGCTCTGTGATCAGTAAGGGATTGCTTTAGGTGGGATGTGAATGGGAAGGGAAGGTTGAGAATCACTGCTCCAGACCCAAATGTTACTGAAGTATTTTGCTTGAGAAAAACAGTCATTGGCCCATTTCCTTTGGAGTTCTGAAACCGTACACATAACGAGTCAATGAGGGATGATTAAAACAATGGTTTTCAAACTTTTTCTTTCCACCTATATACCATTTTAAGCAATCCCTTACTAATCAGAGCACCGATGGCATAGGGATTACTTAAAGCGCTATGTGAGTGGAAAGAAAAAGGTTGAGAACCACTAAGCTACATAAAATACTTGTTTCTTCACCCAACAATTTCATCATCTCTTTATTAATGTTTGTAGTGACTAAAATAGATTAAATTTATTTCACTGTAGGGACCCTGTGTCCCTGTTTCCAGGGACTACCAATAAGCGCATATGCTCCATGACCCCATTTTCCGGGACTAGTTTTCTACTCTACCACCAGCTGGTTTGTACAGTAGTTTCCCCATGGACCCAGTTCAGAGTATATATTATGAAAGGATAAAAATGGCTGGTGTCCAAAGGATTAAAAGCAAATTTTGCAAAATAACTGCTCTGACTTCTGGCATGCTCAGTTTAATTCATTTAGTATAGACTGATGAGGCAATATTTATGCTTGAACTAATGGCCCATTCTCCTGGCAATCAACATGTAATGACAATTTGAAGACACCAAATAAAGTAGATATCAAAGGGTTTGGAAGTGCAACAATTAGGGATTTATTTTAGAAAGAACATTTAAATTAGCCGGATAGGGGGAGGTGGGTCAGAAAAGTGAGACAGTGGTCATTTTATAAGCAAAAGCTCAACAAGTTAGGATGCACCATCCATCTGCAGAGGCAATGTTATAAGCACAAGTTGGAAGTTGTAATTCATCCCGATGATGTGTGGAAAAGGATTTCAGTACTTTGATGTGATGAGCTCCAAGGCATCTTGGCTGAAGCAATGAATACCGAGGTCTCTTGTGTTCATTTCAACCTATCACAAGCTGTTCTGCTTCTTCAACTTCCCTGATCCGTTCCCTCCCCATCTCACCCTCAGCAACAAAATAAAATCACCAGAATTTAAGAACTATTTTTAATTAGCGACGGCTGGGACAAAGGATGGCAAGAAGCTGGGAGGCAAAGGAGAAAGAGGGAATGTTCTCCAACCTGTAGAATGTGACATTTCCTGAACCAGAGTATCTGAGCTTAAGCGATAAGAAGAAAGAAGAGCAAGTTGCACAAGTCTCAGGAAGTGGCGTCGGTCGGTCATGAGCTACCAGGTGGAAACTGCAATGGGTGTGAAACACTACGTCGGCAGACACTGTGATTTTATTAAAAACAGAGATTCTTGAGGAACTCGGCCAGTCTCACGGAGCCCAGAGGAGGTGAAGATTTATTACCGACATATCAGGCCTGAGCCCTTCCTTAAGGTACAAGTAAAAAGAGAAACAGGCCTTTGTACAATTGCATTTGGAACAGTGATAAAGCAGACAGAGTAGACGGGAGGTTAATGTGGGCATTGAGATCATATTCCAAGACTGACAAATCAGAATGACAACAGGTACAGACTTTGAAAACTTGTTTGTGGTGGGCGGGGCAGGGGTGTGGGAAAGACAGAATGTGAAAGGCACAAGATGATTCACAAACTAGCGTCTAGGTAACAATACTGAGCACAATTTTAGAGATTTACTAAGTGTTCCAACTGTTTGGATTTCATCTTCTAACCTACTCTTTCCATTGGTGTTCAGATGTGGAAAAGCTGGTTCCAATGGCTGGATTAATAACTGGAAGAATGAAAGATAATTATCTAAAGACATAAAGGGGAGGGAATGATTTTAATGGAATGAATTGTACATTGTTAATCTTTTGTCTGGTATTATTCCAGGATGCTGATGAGAATGGTGGCCTATATCTCAAGAAGCAATGAAAAAATACTTGGCATAGACCACTGGCCAGATACCATCTGCATTTCAATTTCTCGCACTTCACTAAACAACCCAACAATCTTTGGAGTGCCCCAGATTCCCTATCGAACCAGGGCTAAAAACAACACGTCACGCAAGCAATGAACAATTTGATTGATGAAGGGGGGGTTAGACTATTTCCTTTTAAAATGATAATGGATTTGGGTTTGATGTGGAGAATCTATTGCTGCACAAAAACTTAGTTTATTCTAAAATGAAATCAGATCACCCACCCTCCCCACCACTCCCCCCCCCCCCCCCCCCACCATACCGCTTTCACACAAACATGCACACAATCCGCAGATGAGCGATAACCTGGAGCACACATGTAAGAAAGCACAGTCATCCTTCAACATGCCAACAGTCACAAAAAAATTAACAGACAACTACATTGTGCTGTTACCTGTCAGCGTCTGAAACCAATGCAAGCCGCCCATAATCCCAGGCCACTTTCCGCAAAATGGAGAACACAAACAAGAGTGCCTAAAATAAAGCAAGAAAGATGAAAACATAGCTAATATTCAAAATGTATTTATTGTGTATCTGACTTTCAATGACCAGTGATTGCCTCAATTTGGTGATTTATTCTGACATCGATATAAAGGCATACACATCTTGGCAGAATGGAGAAGCCCCTAACGTTATATAGTCAAAGCATTATTTGTCAACTCCATTTCCCCGTGGCTGTCCAGGATGCAAGGAATGGTCAAGATAATTTTTAAGGATGTTGGTAAGGTCATTTTCATCTCATCGATTTGTTCTGCTCTTGCCCCTCTCCTCTCCAGGGCAGAACAAGGATGGAGATCCCCTACTCCTCACCTTACTCCCACCAGCCTCTGTATTCAACAGATTACACTTCACAATTTCTGACACCTTCAAAGATTCCACAAGATACATCTCACTCTCTCTTTCCCTTTCAACATTTTGCGGGGATGGTTCCCTTTGCGATTCCACTCTTCTAACCAAATGGGATTAGGCCAGAATGCAAACTTGGGTTGGCAATGACACATTGGGATGAAGAGCCTATTGTATGTCTGATTTTTATGATATCATTTTACTTACAATAATCTTGCCAGGATTCTGTTATGGTTTAATATTAATATTGCTGCAAGAGATTTCCAAACTTTTCTTTATTGTGTGTTCTCTCCCAGGTCCAACAATGTCCCCAATGCTTCACAAAATTACCATTTTTATACATTTTAATTTCTTTGTCACAAATTATTTGCCAAACTTAGACCAATCCCCCTCTCTTGCCCCTCTCTGTAAAAATGTTCCTTTTAAATGGACTAAATTTACACTGTACTTGTGCAAGCCTCAGTGTTCAAGCCTTTGCTGAGGAACAGCATGAAGTTTATGTCCAGTATAAATATTACTTAACCCATAACTAGATTTATGAAGCCTAATGGCTTTAAGCATCAGTTAATGAATGAATTTATTCTATTAGCTCATTTCATTTGTTAGATAGACTTATTCTATTTGAATTTAGCTGATATCCTGAACAGCCACATAAGAAGGCTTAGCATTGGAGCCACTGAATTAAAATTAGATGCGAAATTTGAGTACGGATTATTTTTCTTCCTTCTCCTGGATTGCAGATTGGCCCTTTTAAAATTTGACACAAATTTCTGTCGGCATAATCTTGGAGGAAGACAATAGAAGTGGGAGTAAAACAGCACAGTAGTAAAAATGGGCAGCAAAGAAGGGAAAGGTATTAGACTGACTGCCAGAATTTTACCAGGATCACCCTGAAGGTAGTTGCTACACAGCTTTATAGACTCCAACAGCACAGAAACAGACCCTTTCCATTGTGAGTTAGAGTGCAAAATATAAAGGCATTCTTATCCTATTGGAACTCAATATATAATGGTAGTTGTCAAAAGTTTCCTTGCATTAGACAGCACAACCCATGTTTGAATTTGGTATGTTCTGCCAATATCTAAGTAGCAAGCTACCTCTGAACCTTCCTCCTACTTCGCTTTTACCACGTCCATCCAAACACCATGGCCACCCTCCCCCAGATTTCATCCATTCCCATGCTCCGCAGAAATTAGATTGAGGCAGGTACTTAGTAATAAGTACTTAGTACTTAATAATAAGTATTACAACCAATTGCATTTATTTTATACAGTAAAACCTCTGCTATACAGAATTCGAACAACCAGCAACCGCATCAATTGGCAAAATTCAAGGAAAAATATTAAAAAATTTAAATAAATGAGAATAAAATAATAGGCAAAAAAGAAAGTTTAAATTGTAAAAGTAAATGCTGTTTGAATAAAGTTGTGTGAAACAGCAATGGCATCATCCAGGATGAAGAGCTGGTTGACGCTGCTCGCGGTTGGGGTAACTCTCTTAAAAGGTCTCCCTATTCCTGCTTGGCAAGAGTTGCTCTGGTCAGAGGTTTTATCTGCAAATTTACAGGATTTGGGGGGGTGGGGGGGGGGGGAATGGTAATTATCTATAATGTTATTGTTTATCTTTCAGGCAGCTTGTTGGAGGGGGAGGAACCTGAAGTGATGGTTAAATGGTTTCAAAGAATGTGATTGAAAATAAAGCAAAATGCTTTAAAGTTTATATATCATGCAAATGCAAGTACAGTAGAAGATTTTTGCCTTTTAAACTGTTTATTTTTAATGCAGGTGTATTAGTTAGGCATTGGAAGAGTAAGTCTTAAGCAACTGGAAAATACACTTATCCAGGACCTACCAATTCCCATAGGTGCCGGATACCAGGAATTTTACTGTATCTATGCTCTGATCCCAATGGAAATTAGGCCCCTTCAATTTTCTGCACTTCAACTCGATCAGATCCATCTGCGCATATAAAATTCTCCATTCTTTTCCGTGTCCATCCCCTTTGTACACCTTTTAATGCAAGCACATCCTACTTGCCATGCAGTGGCCAACACTGAATGGAATTCTCCGTCAGTGCACAATTTTATTTATAAATTTATTCATGAGACATGGCTGCTGTTGGCAAAGCGAGCACTTGTCAATTCTTAATTGCCCTTCAGGTGGTGGTAGTGAGCTGCCTGGGCTATCTGCTGCAGTCCTCATGTTGCAGGGTATAGGGTTCAAGGATTCTGTACACGCAAAGAAAAAAACTCCTGAAAGCAGGAGTTTGTTAGACGAGGAAGAAGCCCTGGGAGTTTATATTACGTCAATTAAAAAGATACTAGAACTGGAATGATCGTCTAGACTCTCAATGATTCTTTCTTTCTTTTTCTTTGGCTTGGCTTCGCGGACGAAGATTTATGGAGGGGTAAATGTCCACGTCAGCTGCAGGCTCGTTTGTGGCTGAGAAGTCCGATGCGGGACCTAATGTGCCAAACTCAGGATTCACTTGTGTGAAGGCACATCCTGATAATACAACTCTCTTTAATTTAAAGTGGGTCAGTTGGCCAAGTGTTTAAAGATAAGGACCTCATTTTAGGCCTAAAATTCATGATCTGCCCACCTACCACAACACTGGAAAGACATCACCAACAGTGTCTGCACAAAATGCTCAACTGCAGATTCTTGAAATCTCATGGGAAGAGATTAACAGATGGACAGAGGAACAGGTTCAAGGGTACTCTCAAAGAGCGCCCCCCACTTCCACCCCACCACCCCAGACAACTGCAATTTCCTCACTAACTCCTGGAAATCCCTGGATCACCACCACCTCGTGGGAGGAAGAGCACGTAGGATGGTACTGACACCCCAGCTCAAAAAGAAACACACCACCTCATGACTTACCCACCCACCCACCATGTCAGGCACTCCAGTCTCAACGGTGGACGAGTCCAAAGTTACTACAGTGGCCTCAACCCTCAGGGAATGATCATGCAAAACTAGTACTGGCCCATGATTGTAGCGTTTGTGGCAATTATCCTCACAGCTTCCTTGAAAGGAAATTGTTGGGTATCAACCACAGATATGAGCAATATGTTTGGAAAGGATTTTAATAAAATCTATTGAATTGTTGATGAATACTATCTGAAAATGCATACGTACCAAAAAGCACATAAAATCTAGTGCAAGCACAGTAGGAACGCCTCCGAAGGGCAAGCCCTGCAGCACAGTACTTCTTATTCGAGCACTGTAGCAGTACTCCTTAGTTGAATTAGAATTAACGGTCACGCTGGAGCTAATGGCCGACTCAAAATTAGAGGTCATCTTTATTTCTTCATTATTTTAGCTGAAAAGAAAAGAGAAAGAACTAAATATTTTCAATAGTTAGGTATGAATAAACCAGTAAAAGCACAAAGCAGGCAGGTCTATATATCTTTGGCTACAAATTCACTTCTTCATCCAAATTATCAAACGAAGTCCTTTTGTTAAATGTTAGAACCCAAGTAGTAATTGGGCTGGATGAAGATACAGTAAAACCCCCGTTATCCAGAATTCAAGCAACTGGCAGGTCAAGCAACCTGCCAAAAAAAAGGGAAAATAAACAAGTCAAAAATGTGGAATTTTAAAATTGGCGTGCCTTGCCGTTAGTTTGCAATCTCAAACAAATGGAAAATTCACTTATCTGGTACCTAACCATCCCCATAGGCGCCGGAAAGCAGGGATTTTACTGCATTTCACTTTTTTCCCCCTTCTGTGAATGAAGACTCTTCCCTAAACTGAATGGACACACATGTGCCCATGTGTCACTGGCCAGATGAACAACCAGACACCTCTCTCTCGACAATATAGCAGGTAGGGCAAAAGGTGGAATTGCTTTAGAAGGGGACAAAATGAGCTCACTGATAGGCATCCATTCATCACGAACAAGCTCATCACCTACAATCATCCAAAAAAATGAGGTCAGGGATAAGGTCGTTTAGGTAAATTAAACTTTGAGGCATTTTGGACTGAAGTTAGATGATTTAAACACTGCAGCTGGCTACTTAGTTTTTCCTGTTCCCTGGGACTTTGGTTGTGTTTAAAAGTGAACCAAGTAGTTTTGACATAAATCCTGTAAAATTCCTCACTAGGTTGGAACAAGAATTAACTTTTTTTTGCCTACAACTAAAAATACAACTTGGGTGAACAAAATGTGGTGCTGGCAACAAAGATGGAGGCATGGACAATGGGATCTTTTTTAGAGAATATTAGATAGGGACATGGAACTGATAAAAATCAAGGGTTATGCAGTAGGGAAATTCGAGTAGGGTACTGAGCTGTAGGTTTCTATGTTCTAAAATGTTCTTGACTGCCATGGTTTACTAATGAGAAAAAAACATTTAGTTTTATCTTCTGGGCTTCATTCATTCTTTATTACTAATCTAAAAATGGTTTTCTACAGCACACTATACGTGATGACATCATACGCACGGAGACATACATTCACGGACAGTTGTGGAGGCCAAGTCTCCACAGGTATCTGAATAGTCAGGGTATCAAAGGCTATGGGGAGAAGGCAGAGGAGTGGGGCTGTGGGAGAATGGATCAGCTTATGATGAAATGGTGGAGCAATCTTGATAGGCTGAATAGTCCATTTCTGCTCCTATATCTTACAAGACTGTAAGACCAATTGGACATATAGGAAGGCAGGAGACAAAAGGTGAGAATTGATGGGGAGGGGGGGGAGTGGGGCGTTTGGCTTCGTTAATACAGAGCTGGAGGAAAGGATTTAGGGAAAAGGAAAGAGAGACAGAGCTCGAGGAGACATGGGAATAAATAGAAGAGGAAGCTAATAAAACTGGGAAAGTTGATGGATCAGCTCATGATGGAATGGCGGAGCGATGGGCCAAATGGCCTACTTCTGCTCCTATATCTTACGATCTCAATTAAAAAAAAAATCTCTTCTCCTTTCACTTCAAAATATTGCCATGTTTTGAGCTTTCCACAAATTTAGAAATTGTGGCTTGCACTTCCCAGATCATTATAATGGATCAATAACAAAATGCAAAGACTATAGCACCAGTTCCTGGGAGACATCACTATTCACCTTCCATTGGTTCAAAAGTAGACACCATGACTTTGTTGTCTGTAACCCAGCCAACTTCATGTCCATGCTATCGATGCCTCTTTTGTGCCACATACTTCAAATGTGCTGACGTGTGCATAAACTTTATGTCGCTATTTCTTATCCAGCATTAGAGAAACTAGTTCACGTCAATACTGTTAAATCCTTTAATCATCTTAAACACTCATTAAATTACTCCTTCAGCTTCAACATCCAAGAGAATGGAACACATGCTATTCTTCATGAATAAACTCTGGGCAACAAATTCACTGGATTCAAAATTGACTTGGTGATAGGAGGCAGAGGGTCGTAGCGGATGTGTGTTCTTCTGACTGCAAGTCTGTAGCTAGTGGTTCACTGCAGAGGTAAGGGCTGGACCCTTGTTTGCACTTGGATGTGAAGGCAGGAGGTCTGATTTAAGAAGTTTGCAGAAGGCATAAAAATATGGTGGGAAAGGAAGGGTAGAGTGGTGACAGAAACAATTTAATCCAGGAAGGGGTGCAGTAATGCACTTTGGCAAGTCAAATTCTGGTTGGACATATAAATTGCAAGGGCCTTAGTAACATTGTGAATACCAGTGTTTCTCAACCTTTTCTTTCCACCCACATCCCACCTTAAGTAATCCCCTACTAATCAGAGAGCATCCATGACACTGGGAGAATGCCTGCATCAGAGAGAATTAGCCAAAAGGAGAAGCTGGACAAGCTTGCATCGTTTGTTTGTTCTCTTGGGCAGAGAGGAAATCTGACAGAATGTTATAAAATGATGAAAGGTACAGATGGGGTTTTTTCCTTGTGTGGAAATGTCAAAAAGTAGTGGGCAGAGATTGAAGTTAGAGAGGAAATGTTTAAAATGAGTGGCACAAATTCGCATGTCGGTTAGCCCACCAAGACTACATCACGCCGCTGTCTGGAAGGAGTTTGTACATTCTCCCCAGTGATCTGCGTGGGTTTCTCGGGTGCTCCCGTTTCTTCCCACTCTTCAAAATGTATGGGGTCAGTCAATTAATTGTGTCTAATTGGACAGCATGGGCTAGAAGGGCCTCCTACAGAACAGTTTCATTAGAATATAATGTAAAGAGATTTGCAAGACTTTTTAAAAAAAGCGATAGGTGCCTCGAGCTTGCAGGCAGGGGAGGTGGTAGAAGGAAATATAATCAAAATGATTATGTTTAAGAGGCATTTAGACAGGCAGTACAAACAGGCAGAAGGTGGACATTGACTACGTGACGGCTCACCTCATCTTAAACGTGAAACTCATTTTTCCAATAATGATCCCTAGTTCTAGATTCTCCCATAGGAGGAAACACACTCTCCGTATCAACACACCATGGTGTGTTATCACTCTTATCTACTAATCCAGCTAAACTGAAAAATTCAAAGTACAGTATGGATTCGAGCTGTGGTCATCTCTTCTCTCCTATATGGATGTGAGACCTGGACCCTGTACTGACGTCACATCAAACCGGACAAATTCCAAATGCATGCTCTCTGTCCCATCCTTGGCATCCGCTGGCCAGACTGGAAGTTTTGGGTCGCGCAATGTACACCAGCATTGAGTCCCTGATCATCAGAGCCCAGATGCAGTGGGCGCATGTTTAGACTTCAGCTCTGTGTCTTCTCCTTTCAGCATCAGTGCTGTGTGGTTTGGACAAATCGGAAACCCACCTGTTTCTGCTCAATGATTGAGGATGGATTTCTGGCTGTGAACAGCATTGTGGCAAAGCATTGTCTGCACAGAGAGTAAAATGCACAGTTCAAAGCACACCCTGCTATTAAAAGAATCAAATTCACACAAGAACATAAAGGGGCAGTACAATTGTTTGCTTACTTGCAATCATAAGGGCAATTTGAAAGGACTGTGTGGCTAAATTACTTAATTATGCCCTTAGAAACAATGCAATCAGCTGTGCCTTTGGTTACCCTTAAAGTAGATTCTCATCAAGTCCAGGATCATAGAGGAATGGAACAGGCCCTTCAGCCCAACTCATCCATGCCGACCAAGTTGGCATTCTGGTGTAGTCCCAGAATTTGCCTGCAATATCGGCAGAAATTCAGCTGAAGAAATCTGATCAAAGTGTCAATGACTAAATAAGTATTCAATGTTTATGCAAATTTGGTACCTGTGCACCCAAATAATGGGATTAAATTTGAAATGATATCCCTTCTATGTATCTATGCCTTTAAAAAGGCACTGACAGGGGCCTGATCAAACACTTGAGGGAACAGAGGAAGGAAGAGGTGAGCAGGTAAGAGATATTATTCTAAGGGCATTTACTGGGCCTAAAGTAAAGTTGGGAGGGGAAGGAAGTAAGGTGTAAAGAGGAGGGAAGGTAAGGAGTCTTTTTTAAGGCACTTACCGAGGCACCTGTTGATTAAATCGGGAGGAGAGGGAGTCAGAGGCGACCGTTAGAGGAGCGAGGAGCGAGGCTGCCAGGAAGGTATGGCCTATAAAAAGGCACTGACTGGGGCCTGATCAAACACTCGAGGGAGTAGAGGAAGGAAGAGGTGAGCAGGTAAGAGATATTATTCCAAGGGCATTTACTGGGCCAGGTCTAATTAATTAATTGGTTAATAGGTCAATTGGTTAGTGGGCCAATAAATAAGAGGGGAGGCCCAGGGAGTGGCCCAGTTAAGGAGTGGGGCTTCAGCTCATTAGGATTCAGTGAGCAGAGGCTGAGGACGACCATATCTAAATTGAGGTAAGATGGTCACATTTAGTTTAATATATATCTTTTTATATTTACACTGGTAAGGTAGAAGAAGAAGGAGGAGGAAGGATGAGTGTGAGGGCAGTTTTCTGCTCCCTTTGTCATATGTGGGAAGTCATGGAGTCTTCTAACCTCCTGGATGTCCATGTGTGTACAAAGTATATTGAGCTGCAGTGTCTAAGGGACTGAGTCAGGGAACTTGAGCTGCAGCTTGAAGACCTCACTTTGGTCAGGGAGAGCGAGGCTGTCATAGATAGGCATTATAGTTAGATGGTCACACCTGGCCCACGGTAGGAGGGGCAGTGGGTTACTGTTAGGAAGAAGAAAGAGGGTCAGGCTCCAGAGAGAGCATCTGAGCCTGAAATCCTCAGAAATTGATACTCCTCCTTAAGTACTGAGGAAGGGGGATAGTCAGCCTAAGGTAGGCAGAGGTGTAGGGTCAGCCTCTGTAGCCCAGAAAGGAAGTAATAGGAAGAATAGGGTGATAGTTATAGAGGACTTGCTGGTGAGGCAGACAGACAGATGATTTTGTGGACGAGATAAAGAAAATCGGATGGTGGCTTGCCTCCTTGGTGCCAGAGTCCGGGATGTAGCTACTCGAGTCCAGAACATCCTAAAGGGGGAAGGGAAAGAGCTGGAGGTTGTGGTTCACGTCGGTACCAATGACACTGGTCGGAAGGAAGGAGTGGTCCTGCAAAATGAATGAGTTGGGCAGGGAGCTCAGAAGAAGGACCACTAAGGGTGTAATCTCTGGATGACTTCCTGTGCCATGCGATAGTGAGGGGAAAAATAGTCAGGTGGAGATTGAATGTGTGGCTGAAGGGGTAGAGTAAAAGACAGGGTTTTAAGTTCTTGGACCACTGGAACTGTTTCTGGGGGAGATGGGACTTGTACTGTAAGGATGAGTTGCATCTAAATCCCAGAGGTACCAGTCTCCAGGCAGGGTGTTTGCTAGGGCTTTAAACTAGTGAGGTTGGGGATAAGGGTTCATCTCAGGGAGGAGAGCAAGATAGAGTCTTTAGGCAAAGAAAAAAGGCTTTTTCACACAATCTGGAGATGAAACAGCAGCAGGCCAAAGTAACAATTGTAGAGAGGGTGAGAGGCAGAAAGTTAAATGTGGAAGGTCTCTGTGATGTATTTATTTCAATGCAAGGAGTGTGGTAAACAAGGTGGATGAACTAATGGTGTGGATTGACATGTGGCCTTGTGATGTGATAGCAATTAGTGAGACATGGTTGAAGGAAGGTCATGACTGGCAGTTAAATATTCTGTGATTTCGCTGCTTTAGATGTGACAGAACTGGTGGGGTATGGGGTGGGGGGGAGGTGTGGCGTTGCTTGTCAGGGAAGATATTACAGTGGTGCTGAGGCAAGATAGACTGGAGGACTCATCGCACGAGGCTCTGTGGTTTGAACTTAAAAAAAAAAGTAAGAAAGGTGAGGCTACAAATATAGGGATATATTATAGGCCGCCAAAAGAGGATAGGGAACTGGAAGAGCAAATGTGCAGGGAAATAGCTGAGATGTGTAGTAGAAATAGAGTTGTGATAGTTGGGGATTTCAATTTTCCTAACATTGATTGAGAAACACAATCAGTGAGAGGGCAGGATGGGTTAGTCTTTGTACAGTGTGTTCAGGATTGCTTTTTTTTTACAGCAGTATGTTGAGGTGCCTACTAAAGGGGAGGCAATGTTAGATCTATTGTTAGGAAACAAAATAGGGCAGGTGACGGAAGTGTGCGTTGATGAGAACTTTGGACAGTGATCATGGGTCCATTAGCTTCAACTTAAATATGGAAAGGGATAGGTCAGGTCTGAGGTTGAAGGTCTTTGAGTGGGGGAAGGCCAGATTAGAAGAAATGAGAAAATTGTATGGGCTGATCTTTTTTCTGGAAAGGATGTCAAGGAGATTAGGAGGGTATTTAAAGAAGAGATGATGAGAGTACAGGATATTTACGTGCCATTCAGATCGAAAGGCAAGGCCAAAAGCCTAAGGGAACCGTGGTTTTCTGAGAAAAATAAGGAAGTTGGTTCGGGATAAGAGGGGGCATTTACTAAATTTAAGTAGCAAAAAATGGGTTGAGAGTTGACGGACAAAGGTTTAGGAGTAACATGAGGGGGAATTTTACTCAGAGAGTGGTTACTGTGTGGAATGGATTTCTGGGAAAAGTGGTGGAGGCAGGGTCAATTTTGTCATTTAAGAAAGAGTTGGATAAGTATATAGATGGGAGGGGGATGAAGGGATATGGGCAGAGTGCTAGTAAGTGGGATTAGAGGAGGGTACTTGGATCAGTGTGGACTAGAAGGGCCAAATTGGCCTGTTTCTGTGCTGTAATTGTTATATGGTTATAAGATGTATGATTATTAGATAGATTGTAGAAAATACCTGAAGGAAATTAGAAAGGCAAAAAGAAGGTATGAGGTGTCAATAGCTGTTAAGGTAAATGTGAATACTAAAAGAAGGGTTAAGGATAGGACTGCTGGAAAATGAGAGCGGTGAAATGTGTGAGGAACCGTATCAGATGGGAGAGATATTAAACAATTTTTTCTCATCTGTGTTCACAAATGAAAAGGACATTGGACTATGTAAAATAAGAGGAAAATGGCTTAATTATGGAAAAGATGGGGATTAGTAAAGAGAGGGTTTTGGAGCTTCTAGAGTCAGTAAAAGTAGGTAAGTCTCCTGGTCTTGATGAGATTTTCCCCAGGATGTTAAGGGAGGTCAAGGAGCAAATAGTGGAGGCATTGTCAGTGATTTTTCAACGATCACTGGAGGAGGATGTGGTGCCGCGGGATTCGAGGGTTCCTAATGTAGTTCTGTTGCTTAAAAAAGGCATGAGGTGACGGCCAAATAATTATAGGCCTGTAAGCTTGACTTTGGTGGTAGGGAAAGTTGTAGAGAGTATTCTTAGAGATGGTGTGTATAAATATCTGGATAGGCAGGGATTGATCAGGAGCACCCAGCATAGATTTGTGAAGGGGAAGTCATGTTTGACGAACCTTGTTGAGTTTTTCGAAGAAGTGTCAAAGGTGGATGATGGTAGGGCAGTTGATGTAGTCTATCTGGATTTTAGTAAAGTTTTTGATAAGGTTCCACATGAAAGATTAGTAAGGAAGGTTCAGTCACTAGGGATTAATGGAGAAATAGTAAGATGTGTTCAGAGGTCCATCCTAACTGTCTTGTTAGGATGGAAGCCTGTAACGAGTGGTGTGCCTCAAGAATCGGTGCTATGTCCCCTGCTGTTCATAATTTGCATTAATGATTTGGATGATGGTGGTTAACTGGGTAAGTAAATAAGCAGACGATATGAAAATAGGGGATGTGGTGGATAGCGAGGAAGGTTTTCAGGGATTACAGAGGGACTTGGTTTGTCTGGAGAGTTGGGCTGAAAGATGGCAGATGAAATTTAATGTAGAGAAGTGTGAGGTGCTTTATTTCGGAAAAAATAATTAAAATAGGACATGTGTAGTAAAGGGGAGGACATTGGGGAATGGACAAAAACAAAGATCTTGGAGTTACGGTGCAGCTTTCCTTGAAGGTGGATTCCCATGTTGACAGGGTGGTTAAGAAGGCATTTAGTATGTTAGCCTTCGTAAATCATAGCATAGAGTATAAGAGCTGGGAAGTGATGCGACTGTTTAAGGCGTTGGTGAGGCCAGGTTTGGAGTATTGTGTTCAGTTCTGGCCTCCAAATTATAGGAAGATGTAGATAAGGTGGAGAGGGTGCAGAGAAGATTTACAAGGATGTTGCCTGGCTTAAAATACCTAGAGTACAGAGAAAGAATGAAGAGGATAGGATTTATTCAGTGGAATGTAGATGGTTGAGAGGGGATTTGATAGAGATGTTTGAAATTATGAAGGGAATAGATAGACTAGGTACAAGTAGATTCTTCCCCCTGAGAGCAGGGGAGGTTGAAACAAGAGGACACAAGTTGAGAGTAAGGGGGCAAAATTTTAGGAGAAACATTAGAAGATGTTTCTTCACTCAGAGAGAGGTGGCTGAATGGAATAATCTTCCAGAGGAAATAGCTGAGGCAGAATCTATTCTTTCATTTAAGTGGAGGCTGGATATATACATGGATAAGAGGGGGTTTGAGGGTTATGGGCGGAGACTAGGCGGGGGGGGGGGGGGAAAGCTCGCGGAGTTGTTTGAGTGAACCAGTGTGGACTTGAAGGGCCGAGATGGCCTGTTTCCATGTCATAAACTGGTATATGGCTGTTATATGGATATAAATTCTCTTCTGAGTAGCTATGAAGAATTTGGAGATGTGTGCTGGACGATGCTTCTTTATGCAATCCAAAAATTCTTTCTTTTTTATAACATAGATTTATAGCATGTATATTATCTTTTGAGGGGGGAGGTTTGGTGGGAGGGTTTTTTTGGGATGGGGTGAAAAACCATCATGTATGCAACTTTTTGAAATCTATTATTGCATTAATTATCATTACTACATGAATGGAAAATTTTTAAAATAAAATATTCAAAGTATCAATAACTTAAAAGATTGAATTTTCCTGGTGAAATGAGAAACTACAACAGAGTAGCCATC
This sequence comes from Narcine bancroftii, assembly GCF_036971445.1. Taxonomy (NCBI): domain Eukaryota; kingdom Metazoa; phylum Chordata; class Chondrichthyes; order Torpediniformes; family Narcinidae; genus Narcine; species Narcine bancroftii. The sequence continues at coordinate 241,967,086 of NC_091474.1, read as the reverse complement.
TTCAATTATTCTTCATTGCAGTCAACTCCTTATACCCTCAAAAAAATGGTTATATATATCTGCTATCTTAAATATACACTGTACATTCATTCTATCTGTAGCCCAGTTTCCTGACCTGGATCTGACTTCTAAGTTTAGGTCAGGCCAGGTGTCTGCAACAAAATATTTATGTTCAGGACAGATCTTTAAGGCCTTGACTAGATTGGATCAGTTCTTTATCCACTTGTTATCTGTTCTTGCTTAATAGCAAAGCAAGACTTTTTCTAATTTTTGAACCATGAAGTCGGGTGTGGAAAAATTAAATAATTTGGCTGGCCTTGGTTGGGTTTTAATTATATATCCACACAGACCATTAGTTCCATCTGAAAATGTAGTAGAAGCCATGTGATTAAGATATCTCCAATAGCATTCCACATTTATCCAGCTTTGTTAATTATTCACTCTCCAACAATACCTTCACTAAAACATGTTTGGACTACTACAAAAGGGAGATTAATTCTTTTTACCTGTAATGCTCTGCACTTAATCACTACACTACACCCTTAAACAGATTCTATTTTAATACATGATAATAAAGACGCAATAAAATTATGCAATGCAGCACATAATATCCTCAAATCTAAATTGCCTTCAACTGGCAAAAATGTCAACTGAAAAGGTCATAGATATAGGCCTTAGGCATTGCCCCATGTGTCCCAGTTTCCTTCATCTGAGGATTGGACTGAGGCACATTCTGGTAAGATGTATGCAGAATTGTTACCTGCTATTCCTTTTTTAGACACTACAACATACAACATTCCAACACAGCACAGGCCCTTCAGCCCACAATGTTCTACTGGCCTATGTAAACCTACTTCATAACAATTCAATTATTCTCTATCTCACATCCATAACTTTCTATTTGTCTTACATCCATGTGCCTAAGAATTTTTTGAATGTCCCTATTATACAAGCTGCACCACCACCCCTGGCAATGCATTGCAGGCATCCACAACTCTCTTTATTTAAAAAAAACTTACCTTTGACATGTCCCCTAAACTTCCTTGCACTGACATTAAATTGATGTCCTCTGGCATTTGCTATTGCAACCCTGGGGAAAAAAGTGCTGGCTGTCCACCCTATTCAAGCCCCTCATAAGCTTATATACACATCTATTAAGTCACTTCTCATCGTTCTTCACTCCAGGGAAAATCCCTAGCTCTGACTCAATCTATTTGAGTGGCTGCCAGCATGGCAGGTCTGTCATATGAGAGGTAGGCAAAATCTCATCTATAGAATTCTTGAGAGTGCAGGTCAGAATAGATACCAGAACTTTTTTTTCCCCCCATTGACTGGAGCCTAGAAATAGCAGGCATCCTTATTTAGGACCAAAATTAAAAAAAAAAAAGCATAATAAAAGATCAGAAATGATGTTCCAAATAGCAATACTTTCTTGGAGGATGCTGGAAAACTTCTTCTCCCCAAGGATGGTGAATCTTTGGAATTTGCCACCACAGACAACTATGAAACTCTAGGTCATTGAGTGGTTTCAAAATTGGGATGGATTTCTCAGTATTGGAGGAATCAAGGGATGCAGGAATCTAATGTATGAACAGAGTTGGTCATAAACAAATTACTGCACGGGGAGGTTGTATTGCCTCTATTGTTTGTTACGGTACAAAATTTTCCTGACATCCTTGGCTCCATTTTCCTCTAACAAAATCCTCAAGTACTGAAGTCAGTCTTCCAGTTTAGAGACCCAACTTCAGATTAATCCTTGTATTTCTCAATACAATGATCCCTCTTTATTGCCCTGTGATCTCCAGATCCAGTGACATTTCAGTTCTAGTTGACCACCATAGTCAAAAGTCAAGAACATGTTAGTTCTAATTAGCCAAATAATAAGTGGAATAAGTTAACATTCCTCATGTCTACAATTTCCCCCACAGTGAGGCTCAATGAATACCCCTTTCATTCAACTCTAATCAAATGGATTCTATCCTTTCTCCTCAAAAATATCAGATTTTTTTTACACTGCACGATTCAATCTGAAATGTCAACTTCTTTTCTCACTACAGATTTAGTCGGACAAGTGTGCAGTATTTTCAGTTTTAACTTCATCATTATGTGGCTTTGAGACACATATCTTCCATGATAGGTTCTGCCTCTTTGCGCCCCCCCCCCCCCATTCTAAATCAGTGATAGTCAGCACACAATCCTCACCATTCATCAGACTTTTTGATTTTACTGCATTTCCCACGTGTGCCTGCTAGTGCTTTCATCTCCGGGTGCCCCACTCTGGGTGCCCCACGTATTTGTGAGAAAATGCAACATCCTGACCGTTGCCTGGGAGCATTACAGCACAGAAACAGGCCCTTTGTGCTGAACTGTTGTTTTGCCTAGTCCCACTGACCTGTACCCAGTCCATGGCCTATATCCCTCCTATCCATGTACCTGTCCAAATTCTTCTTAAATGTTAAAATTGAGCCCCCATTCACTACCTCAGCTGCCAGGTTGTACCATTCTCCCACCACTCTGTGTAAAGAAATGATCCTCTTTCAACATTGACCCATGCCCTCTAGTTTGCATCTCATTTACCCTCTGTGGAAAAGGGTACATTTACTGTCTATACACAATAATTTTAAATACCTCTATCAAATCTCCCCCCTCATTCTTCTACACTCCAGGGAATAAAGTCCTAACCTGTAAACCTTCCCCTGTAACTCAGTTTCTGAAGTCTGGGCAACATCCCAGTAAACCTCTTCTGTACTCTTTCGATCTTATTGATATCTTTCCTGTAGTTGGGTGTCCAAGACTCCACACAATACTCCACAACTCCACAGCCATTCAAACTGGAGGAGGATTTATAATTGTACTGGGATCCATAAGCCCAGGCTGAGGGCTGGAGTGCATGACTTTTCAAAGTTCCCCATCTGTGGAAGTTTCTGCAGCTGTCACATTAGCTACCTCAGAACCTACGAAACCAAAGTGGAAGTCAGTTATCTTAGAGCTCAAGAGACTGCCCAAGATATCAACAAGAAGACTTGATTTTTTTTCCCCAATATGCTACTCCACTCTTTAATACTATCTGACATTCTCACACTTTGATTCACCTCATTCTTAGTCGCTGCTTGTAAATGAGTTCAAGCTCTCACAAACCTAATAGAACATCCCTTAACAAAAAAAAAGATTCACTTCAAGGAACTTGATAGTAACATTTATTCAGGCCCTACTCTAAGTGATCTCAATGACCAAGGTCAGGATGAGTGGACAACAATAAAAAGATGCAGGTTGTCATGTTCATGAAACATTAAATGAAAGCTACTCGCACAAACAAGAAATCCTGATGTACTGTACCTAATCGAATGCGCAGACTGTTATCACTGAATTGCACATTCTACTAATATCTGTACTTTCAGGCTATGCTATGCAATAATGCTTTTTTTTCATGGGGTGGAAGTAGAATGATGCTTCAAAAGTAGCATCGGAGGAGTCATGTGATGGATTAGTGGCCGGTAGGGGAACTCCAGCCCTCTCCAGAAAAGTTAAAAAAGATCGAGAAAAAGCAAAGGCACAAACTTAAAAACCAAAACAAAGTGAAAGTAAAAGTGTGAAGAAAATGGCAGCGAAGAAAGAAAAACCAAAAATAACGGGAAGAAGGAAAGACGTCGGAAGAAGAAGGTGAAGGCCTTACCTGTAGGAAGAGGCCCGTCGCGGAGAGAGAAGCCCGCTCCCACAGGTCAGTGGAAGTCCCGGGCTCGGGACTACAAAAATGGCTCGCAGAGCCGAGTAAAAGTGCGCAACTGCACATGCGCATGAAAAAAAACACTGACGGGAGGGGGGAACAGCTGCGGAGTCGTTCTCCACAGCTGAGAGAGACACCTGCAGCACAGCAAGAGGTGCAGAACACAGACAATAACGAGAACAAGAAAGAAGAGGGTAAAAAGAAAACAAGGAAACAACAGATGGTCAACCCAGAGGAAGAAGAAGAAGAAGAACAGAAAGAAGTGGAAGAAGAAGAGAAAAGCAAGACAATGGATGTATCTTTTTTAAAGAATATATGGAATCAGTGAAAGAATGGCAATTACAAGAATTTAATGAGATAAAAAGAAGAATTAAGAATGGAGAAGAAAAAATGAATAAAATGGAAATGGCCATATCAGAGTTGGCAAAAAGAGTGGAAAATATGGAAAAACGAGAAACATTTGTAGATATGGAAGTAGAAGACTTAAAAGAGAAATTAGAAGAATCTAATTAAAAAAAAAGTTAGAGGCACATGAGCTGTTAGCTCAGAAGATAGATATAATAGAAAACTATAATAGAAGAAATAATATAAAGATAGTGGGCCTTAAGGAAGGTGAAGAAGGCAAGAATATGAGAGAATTTATAAAAGATTGGATCCCCAGGGTCCTAGGAAGACCAAAATTACAGGAAGAAATGGAAATAGAGAGGGCACATAGAACTTTAGCCCCGAAACCACAACCACAGCAAAAACCAAGATCCATTTTAGTAAAATTCCTAAGATATACAACAAGAGAAAATATATTGGAGAAAACAATGAAGAAAATAAGAGAGGACAAAAAGCCACTGGAATATAAAGGTCAAAAAATTTTTTTCTATCCAGACACAAGTTTTGAACTCCTGAAGAAGAGGAAGGAGTTCAATACAGCGAAAACGATCTTATGGAAAAAAGGATATAAGTTTATGTTAAGGTACCCAGCGGTACTTAAAATAATTATTTCAGGGCAACAAAACAGACTATTCTCGGATCCAGAGGAAGCAAGGAAATTTGCAGAACAACTACAAAACAAGCAGAGAGATGAAGACATGTAACAAGAGTAAAAATGACCACGATCTATATGTATGTGTAAAGGGTTATATGTGTGTGTATATATATAGTGTCCATACATGAATGTATCTGTATTTAGAGGAAAATATATAGAGAATAGACAAGAATTAATAAGGGAGGGAAATGGAATAGAGGGAATAAGGAGGAAATTAAAAGAGTGACCTTTGTTACATATGAAAATTGAAATCTTGGGGGGGGATGGGTGGGGAGGAGTTACGGTCACTGCAAAATCAGCTGACATTTGCGAGTGAATTCGCAAATCCAAATGGAGAGGGGAGATGTGGTTGTCCGACAAGGGATAAAGGACAACTCAGGAGGGGGAGGGGAAAATGGGGTTAAAGAAATTTTAAATAGGAGAATAAGGAAAATGTTTGATGTTTTAGAAATGTTGTCTTATAAAGTGTTCAAAACAAGAAAGCAGAAATGGATAACAAGGAAAGGTGATGATGGAGAAATGGAAAGGGAAGATAAAAAAAGTATAAAATGGCTACGCTGAACTATGACTTTAAATATTAATGGAATACATAACCAGATTAAAAGGAAGAAACTGCTAAATTTACTGAAAAAAGAAAAAATTGATATAGCATTTGTGCAAGAAACACATTTAACTGAATTGGAGCACAAGAAATTAAAGAGAGATTGGGTAGGACACGTAACAGAAGCGTCGTATAATTCAAAAGCAAGAGGAGTAGCTATATAAATTAGTAAAAATTTGCCAATTAAAATAGAAGAGGAAATAATAGATCCAGCAGGGAGATATGTAATGATAAAATGTCAGATATATTCGGAGTTTTGGAATCTACTCAATGTATATTCACCTAACGAAGATCAAAAGTTTATGCAAGATATTTTTTTGAAGATAGCTGATATGCAAGGGAACATATTAATAGGAGGGAATTTCAACCTGAATTTGGATTCAAATATGGACAAAACTGGGAAAAAAATTAACAGAAAGAACAAAGTAACCAAATTTACAATTAAATCGATGGAAGAAATGCAACTTTTGGATATATGGAGGAAACAACAACCAAATGAAAAGGAATATTCATATTACTCGGCTAGACATAAAACATACTCAAAAATAGACCTATTTTTGTTATCAGCTCGTATGCAAGATAGAGTAAGAAAAACAGAATATAAAGCTAGAATATTATCGGACCATTCACCTTTAATATTGACAATAAAGTTAGAGGACATCCCTCCAAGAATGTATAGATGGAGATTAAACTCCATGCTACTTAAAAGACAGGATTTTAGAGAATTAATTGAAAGACAAATTAAAATGTATTTTGAAATAAATACGGAATCAGTGAAAGATAAGTTTATACTATGGAATGCAATGAAAGCATTCATTAGAGGGCAAATAATACGTTATGTAACCAAGATGAAGAAGGACTATAATCAGGAAACAGCAGTTGGAAAGGGAAATAGTAAATATAGAAAAAGAATTAGCAATGAAGGAAGATACAACTAAAAGAAGAGAATTGGCAGATAAAAAATAAAATATGAAATACTACAAACATATAAGGTGGAGAAGAATATAATGAAGACAAAACAGAAATATTATGAACTAGGGGAAAAAACACACAAAATTCTAGCATGGCAGCTTAAGACAGAACAAGCTAAGAAAATGGTATTGGCATCAAGGAAAAAAGACAAACAAATCACATATAATCCAAAGGAGATCAAGGAAAACTTCAGAGAATTCTATGAACAATTATACCAAACTGAAAACTAAGGGAAAGAAGGGAAAATAGGTGAATTTCTAACTAAAATTGAACTACCAAAATTACAAATAGAGGAACAAAATAGATTAACAGAACCATTTGAAATAGTAGAAATACAAAAGATAATTAAAAAAAAATACCAAATAATAAAACACCAGTAGAGGATGGATTACCAATAGAATTCTATAAAACATTTAAAGATTTATTAATTCCTCCCCTCCTGGAAGTAATCAACCAGATTGACAAAACACAAAGCTTACCAGATTCATGTAAAACAGCAATAATTACAGTAATACTAAAGCAAGGGAAAGATCCACTTGCACCAGTGTCATATAGACCAATATCATTACTTAACACAGATTATAAGATAATAGCTAAACTATTAGCAAACAGATTAGCAGAGTATGTACCGAAAATTGTAAATCTAGACCAAACTGGATTTATTAAAAAAAGACGCACAACAGACAATATTTGTAAATTTATTAACTTAATTCATGTAGTAGAAGGGAGTAAAGCACCAACAGTAGCAGTTGCTTTAGACGCAGAGAAGGCCTTTGACAGAGTAGAATGATAAATAATTCCAAAGTATTGCAAAAATTCAGTTTACCAGAGAAGTATATTAATTGGATTAAAGCATTATATAAGGGACCATTGGCGAAAGTGACAGTAAATGGATATATCAAAGCAATTTAACTTAAGCAGGTCAACACGGCAGGGATGCCCACTATCACCCTTATTGTTCGCGTTAGCTATAGAACCACTAGCAGAATTGATAAGAACAGAAAATAATATAAAAGGGATAAAAATAAAAGACAAGGAATATAAAATCAGTTTATTTGCGGATGATGTTATAGTATACTTAACAGAACCAGAACTATCAATAAAATAATTATATAAGAAATTGAAGGAATATGGAGAAGTGTCGGGTTACAAGATTAACGTAAATAAAAGTGAAGCAATGCCAATGAATAATGCAGATTTCTCAAAATTTAAGAAGGAATCACCATTCAGATGGCAAATGCAAGCAATAAGATACCTAGGTATACAAATTAATAAAAATCTCGGCCAACTATATAAACTCAATTATTATCCACTAATGAAAAAATTACAGGACGATTTAGAGCATTGGAAAGATTTACCACTAACACTAATAGGAAGGATAAACTGTATTAAAATGAACATTTTCCCAAGGATATTATACCTATTCAGGCATTGGCAATACGTCTGACAGAGAAATTCTTCAAGGAGTTAAAGAAAATAATAAGGACATTTTTATGGAAAGGGGGGAAACCGAGGATAGCACTAGATAAATTAACAGAATGGTATAAACAAGGAGGCTTACAACTGCCAAGCTTTAAAAATTATTATAGAGCCGCACAATTAAGATACCTATCAGATTTTTATCAAACTAGGGAAAAGCCAGATTGGACGAGATTAGAATTAGATAAAATAGGGGAAAAGATACCTGAACACATATTATATAAATGGGATGAAAAATTGGTACAACATAGAAGTTCTCCAGTATTGCATAATCTACTCAATATTTGGAAGAAGATTCATGTAGAAAAGAATAAAACAAATTATCAATTACCAAAACTAATATTGACGCAAAATAAGTTACTCCCTTTTACAATAGATAACCTTTCCTTTAGAGAATGGGAGAAAAAAGGGATCAAAAGAATAGAAAATTGTTTTTCAGGAAATAGATTATTATCCTTTGAACAAATGAAAGATAAATACAATATAACTCAAGATTCAGTGCTGGCATATTACCAATTGAGATCCTACTTGAAGGACAAATTAGGAAGCAGTCTGAGGTTACCAGAGGGAAGTAACTTTGAATATGTGATTACAGATAGAATGATAATTAAAATATTTATAACAAATATGTATATTAAACTGCAAGAAAAGGAGAATGAGGAAACAAATGGTAAAACTAAACAAAAATGGGAACAAGATTTAAATATAAAGATAAAAAAGGAAACATGGGAGAAGTTATGCTCTGGAATGATGAGAAATACAATAAATACGAGGTTACGTATGATACAATATAACTGGATACACAGGCTATACATTACACCTCAAAAGTTAAATAAATGGGACCCAACAGTATCTGATAGATGTTTTCGATGTTAAAAATAAATAAAAAAATAAAAAAATAAATAGATAAATAAATGGGAACAACAATTCATGCAATCTGGACATGTGAGAAAGTAGAAAAATTTTGGGAAGATCTAAACCAGATATTAAATAAAATTACAGAAAACAATATACCAAAGAATCCAGAGATTTTCCTCCTGAGTAACATAAAAAAACAAAGAATTTGGAATTGATTTGGAGGATGCACAAAAAAGATTTGTTAAGATAGCTCTAGCCGTAGCAAAAAAATGTATGATGTCAACCTGGAAATTGGAAGATAATTTGAAAATACAACAATGGTATATAGAAATGAATAAATGTATTCCATTAGAAAAAATAACATATAGTTTAATAAATAATATTGAAATATTTGAACAAATATGGGAGCCTTACATGAAACACAATAGAGAAAACCTACCGGGGTCATTCACTACCTAAATTAATGAAAGGAGAAGGAAATGAAAAGAATTGACTCAGTGGAATTTCTTGTTTATTTTTATTGAATGACAACATTGTTTGACTGGTTTAATGTATCCTAGATTTTGTACTTTAAAGGGAGGGGGAGGTAGGGAGGGTGGGATGGTAGGAGGGGGGGGGGAGAAAATGGCAATGTATATATTTGAAAAGGAAAAAGTATGTATCATGGTTAATGTGGTTTATGGTGTGAAAAAATAAAAATTAAAAAAAAAATAGCATCTTTCACCATCACACTGGACTTTTGCTCAGCAAGTCACGACTCAGCAACAAAATTATCATTCTGACTCACCAGTGGGAAGCAGGATTGTAGAATGGCCAATCGTAAGCATTTGCTGGAATGCCCAGAACTTCTGTGGTCAAGAACAGCTCCCCCCCCCAAAGCCATCAGACTTTTGAACCTCCCCACACTACCCCGATCATAAACTACCCCAGTACAACAAAAAGACCTGTCTCCACTATTGAAACATCACTTTTTTCCTTCTTGCACTAACTTCTTTTCTTTGGCTTGGCTTCGCGGACGAAGATTTATGGAGGGGTAATGTCCACGTCAGCTACAGGCTTGTTTGTGGCTGACAAGTCCGATGCTGGACAGGCAGACACATTTGCAGCGGTTGCAAGGGAAAATTGGTTCGTTGGGTGTTGGGTTTTCCTCCTTTGTCTTTTGTCAGTTGTTATTTAATGCTTTCCACACTAATTTAATATACTGTTGGAGTTCGAGTATTTTTAAAAACTCTACCTGTTTGGCTGTAACAAATAAGAATTTCGGCACACATGCGTTGTATTTATGTATGTGTATGACACTCATTACACTGGACAGCATTTTTTTTCCAATAGGCTTGCTTCCAGAAAGAAAATGGGAATTATGATTGACAACTTCAAGTTGAACACAAAGATAATTTCAGATTTTCTGTATCATGTAGGAAGTTGGAGAAATATTAAATTAATTTCTATTGAATTTGGCATTAAATGTAACTTGCCAGAAATGTAACAGAATGTATCGCAGCTGATGTGACAGACGAGACATTTCTGCTGTATTGAATCTTCTTGAAGACAATAAATGCCATGGTTAAGTACACTCACTATCCCATTGCCTGAAATGCACGTGCATCATGTTCAATCTATAATTAATGTAATGCACAACATCTGTATATGTGAGCTTCTATTTTATAGCCGGTTTACATCTATCCTGATTAAGCTTGCCTTGGCCCAAGACAACATTTGCATAGCACCTGTACTGAGTGCATGCCTGGGCATACTTGGACCGACCAAAACGGCTTGCTTTGGGGGCAATATACTAGCAGACTTAAAATATGACAGGAAATAACAAACATGGGTATATATCTAAAACATGATATGTGATAGGAAAGTTTTAAGGTAATTTTTGTGATCAGCAGCCCAAAATCCATAAAATGCATCCAAAAGTATTCAGGAAGCAAAATCTTTGATTGAAGTGCTATCAATACTATCATGTCCTTGTGTCAAAACAAGAATGAGGACAGATCTCGATGTCCCAGATAAATTAACCCCTTTCTATTAAGTGGATAAATTTAAGGTACATGTTAATGCCATCATATTTCTCAAATTTTCTTCGTGACCCAAATATTGCTATTTGGCTTACTGAGGTGAGCCAGCTCTCCATATAACCACTTACAGCACAGAACAGGCCAGTTCGGCCCTACTAGTCCATGCCGTAGCAAATCCCCACCCTCCTAGTCCCACTGACCAGCACCCGGTCCATACCCCTCCAGTCCTCTCCTATCCATGTAACGATCCAGTCTTTCCTTAAATGTAACCAATGATCCTGCCTCGACCACGTCTGGCGGAAGCTTATTCCATATCCCCACCACCCTTTGCGTAAAGAAATTTCCCCTCATGTTCCCCTTATAATTTTCCCCCTTCAATCTTAAACCATGCCCTCTAGTTTGAATTTCCCCCACTCTTAATTGAAAAAGCCTATCCACGTTTACTCTGTCTGTCCCTTTTAAAACCTTAAACACCTCTATCAAGTCCCCTCTCAATCTTCTACGCTCCAGAGAAAAAAGCCCCAGTCTGCACAACCTTTCCCTGTAACTCAGACCCTGAAATCCTGTCAACATTCTCGTGAACCTTCTCTGCACTGTCTCTCTTTTGTTTATATCTTTCCTATAATTTGGTGACCAAAACTGTACACAGTACTCCAAATTTGGCCTCACCAATGTCTTGTACTAGGGGAATCCATTTCCCAGCAAATCATTCTTCCTTGTGTCAATTAATTACATCCAATTCTCCTATCACTCATCCAAAACAAGGGTAATTTACAGTGGCTCTCACTGTAAAGAAGGATGCAGATGGTTCTAATGAAGTAGCATGGAACTGAAGAAAGGTCCAAGGATAGAGTGGAATATAGCAGTAATGACACCCAAGATTCAGGGACTCAGTTAATTATGTTAGAGCGTACACCGTTTGCTGTAATAGGAAATTTGATTTTTAAAATTACATTTTAAAATTTAGACATACAGCAAGGTAACAGGCCCTTCTGTCCAACACTGCCCAATTACACCCATTTAACCTACAACCCCACGTATGTTTTGAAAGGTGGAAAGAAACCCACACAGACACGGGACGAATGTACAAACTCAACAGACAGAGCCGGATCGAACCCAGGTTGCTGGCGCTGTAACAGAGTCGCTACGTCAGTTACAATCACAATACATATCCACTTTAACAAAGACTTGGAGCCATGGTTAACTAAAATTTATAGACCAATAAGCATCCTATTCTGTAATCAACTCCTATCTTGCCAGTATTTAGAACTTTGTAACTCACATTCTGTAAATCAAAACCTTAAAACTAAGTTCATCAAGTTTCTGTAATTTGTGTCCACTGAGAGTATTAAACCTGCATCAACATCACGCTCAGGAGATCAGCTTTCACTGGTCTCCTGAAGCGCACCAGTTTTAATAAATTGCCCAAAGTAAAACAGGAAAGTCTGCAGATACCATGGTTGAATAAAAACACAACGCTGGAGAAACTCAGCAGGTCAAACCGTGTCCTTTATATAAGATGAAGATACAGAACAATGTTTTGGGCTTGAGCCCTTCATTAAAGTATGATGATGTAATACAAGGGTTCCCAACCTGGGGTACATGAACCCCCAGTGGTACATTTGCACTTTCAGGGGGTACATTGGGTCTGAGAGAATAACCGCTACTGAACAATACATGGTGTTGTAATCTGCAGTCAGTTTGCACAATGTTGTGTTTTTTTTAATCCTTAATTTTTAGGGGTACACGGGGTATAAATGTCCAAGGGGTACAGAGGAACAAAAAGGTTGGGAACCCCTGATGTAATACCTTGATGAAGGGCTCAAGCTTGTAACGCTGGTTATGTATCTTTGCTATATAAAGGACACTGTTTGACCTGATAAGTTTCTCCAGCATCGTGTTTTTAATAAATTGCATCAACTCCACAAAGTATTTTTGTGGCTCCTACAATCTATAACTCCCAGTACCCCAGAAAAACACATCCACTCCAGCCACATTTCTTTTCACTCCCCTCCTATATGGAAGAACACGCAAGAGTGTGAGATCATTCATTTCCAGATTTAAGGTTCATTTCTTCTCACCATGATCAGATTCCTGTGTGAACCTCACAATAAAATTATTTTGCCTTTGCTCTGCAACAACTGATCTCTCAATCTGCAGCTCCACATTTTTGTAGCCTGCCTTACTTGTTGTGCTGGGTATGACGTATCTCCTTGCAAAACAACCTCTATCATTGCATCTTGGTAACATGTCATAGAACTTGGATTTGAACAACTAACCCATCAGCACATCTTTGAGACATGGGGAACAACATTGACTATCCAAGGGAAAACATGCAAAATCCAGACAGCACCATAGGTCAAGACTGGACCCAGGTCACTGGAGCTGTGAGGCAGCAGCGCTACCTGCTGCACCAATGTGCTGCTTTCGCTGGTTACAGACAGAATGGAATCTCTTTTTAAATCAATGATAATTATAAGATTTACATTTGATAATGTCCAAGGTCCATTTTCAGAACCTGCTGTATCAGTCTCCCGAAAAGCAACTCCTGTTTTTAGCTGTGTTGAAAGAGACTGAAATTCATTCCAGCCAATCATGTGAATTTAACTGCAGTAGATGTCCCAAGTAACAGGTCCATACCCTCACAAGTACTTGTGTTCACCTGCCGCTTTAGTGTTTCCAGCATTTAACTTTGGATGAGCAGTTCATCTGCTTTAAATTTAGACATACTACACAGTAACAGGCCTTTTCATCTCATGAGCTCGTGCTGTCCAAATACATCCAACTGATCTACAACCTCCAGTACGTTTTGAACGTTCTTTAACCCCAAAGGTTCAGGATCAAGAGCTGGGAAACAGGGTCAGGTTGTTTCTTACCTTTTATGTCCAGGATTGGTAATACGTGGCTTTTTTTCTGTGCCATAAACATCTTTAATTCTACGATTCTTGTATCATTTCCAGATGTGCCCCTTCAGTCTTTAATGAGGTGCATTTAATGAAGGATTGCTGTTACAACACAATATAGCCATTGAAAAGACAGAAGATGCTAGAAATTTGAAGTCAGAGTCACGGGCCTTTGAATCAGTATTCATATCCTTCCAAAGCCTTTCCTATTATTATGAGCTCCCGGTTTAGTAAAATGGATTTATCACTAGGCTCTTTCAGGAAGCCTGAACACCCCAGTGTAAAGCCACATAATCTTCCCCTTGGGGCTAAAGAAGTACTCACCTGAATACGGCAGAAGTGCCTCCGAGGCGCTGACGCCAACCCTCCTCGGGGAGGGATAATCAGCGGAGCACTGGGCTCCACCAAGGTACCTGAGTGTGCAGCCACTGTAAGCGGCTGCCCCCTGGGGGCGGACTGATGACTATCAGCCCACGACCCAACTCCCCGCTGCCTGACAGACCCCCACCGCCCCACTGGGATGTCAGGGCAGGGGTAGCCAATGGGGAGAGACCGGTGCGGGCTGTCACAGCCTGGCTGTTCGCTCCTGCACCAGGGTTGCTCTCTGCAGCTCAAAATACGGCATAGCAATGGCGGTCTTTGCTACCCATAATCCCTCACACAGCTGGAACTATTGTGGGAAACAGAGCAGTTCCACCTGCACATATTTAAGATGGTGGTGCTGTGGCACCAGTTGCCCTGTCTCCATCAGATCCAGAGGGTGCTACTAGGCGCCTCTGGATATGAATAGGCCCTTTCAGGTGAACCAGGTAAAGCTGCCACTTTTTAGGGCTGCCACCTGAAAGGTGAGTCCGCAAGTTAAGATCGACTCTTGCTGCCACCCTCAAGGCGCACCTGAAAAGGCCTACTGTAAGTGATAGTATAGACAGGAGGGACTAAATGGTCACAGTTAACATTCAACATTTTTCCCATCACAAGTCACAGCCCAGCGACAATTCGATATAATATAAGAACTGAGGGAAGGTTTGTCACAGTCTGTTCCAGATTTGATACATTTGCAAAGACGTTGTGATTTTACAAGGAAAAACCATTTTGACTGAAGAGAAAACTTTTTGAAGCAGCTCTTGTGGCCAGCCATTTTTGTGGAATTCAGAGCAAAGCATGCTCTGTGAATGACTGGGCCTTTTCGGTGGATTGACCTGTGCCAGGAGGGTCTTTTGGGAAGCAAAGTGCTTCATTTTGATTGTGACTAACAGTGAAGCTCCCAGGGTCTTGGGAGCTTCGTGGAGGCCGCCCAGTTCGAAGCTTGCCTAAAAAAGGACTAGAAGTGTTGTGACCACAGCTTATGTGGACGGGCATTTCTTCAAAAGCAATGCGAGGAGAATTTGAGAGCCCGTAGCAGCCACAACTCCAGTCTTCCCATCAGTTCATTAATTCTGGGCATCAAATTTCAAAGACCTACAATTCAACGCTGAATTTAAAAGACTGAATTTTGAAGTAACTTTCTAGATTTTGGCCTGGACAGTAATGGTTTGGGTATATCCCAGACACACACACACACACACACACACACCTGCGCATAGTTGGGGATAGATTTAGTGCAAAGGATGGTTTAAGAGTTAAGACATAGTTTAAGAACAAGAAATAAAATTAGTGTTTTAAAACGAAACACTGTTGGATTCATTGTCTATTTATGCTCGTTACGCATGGTTCATAACACTATCCATACATGTTTAAATGTCTTTTGAACATTGTAACTGCCCTCGCTTCTAGTTTCCTCTGGCAGTTCATTTCAGATACAGATTCACCTCAGCAAAAAAAGTTGCCCCTCAACTCCCCTCTTAAATCTCTCCCCTCTAACTTAAACCTATGCCCTCGACTTATAAAATCATCTATCCTGGGAAAACTATGAACGTTCACTACCCATGTCTCTTCATTTTGTTCACCTCTACAATATCACCCGAGCCTCCTACATCTTTCCTTATAACTCAAGCACAAGTACTGGCAAAATAGAAAATCTTCGTGATTCTTTTTTTTGCAACCTATCTTGCATCAAAGGTGATCAGAATGGCACATAATATTGGTAGCTATGTCAACATCCTGTACAGCTGTAACCTGACGCCCCAATGATCTGACCGATAAAGGCAAGTGCCCCAAACACCTTCACCTCCCTGTCTTCCTAAGTGATCACTGTCGGGAAACCACGTACCTATACCCCGATGTCTCTCCATTCCTCGTGAACTTTCACTGTTTCTATGGTTGTGATAGTACAATGTACATAGTGTATATAGTTACTGTATCTAGACTGTGCTTACAGCAATTGGCTGAGAGCTAAGCCACGCCTATTGTCTGGGCCTTAAAGGGTTGTGTCCCTAGCCAGGTCGGGTCATTCCGGACTGGTCGGCCACCTGTGAAGAGCTCCTGTCTTTTGCTAATAAAAGCCTTGGTTTGGATCAACAAGTCTTTGGTTCTTTCGACGAGCTCTACAATGGTGTCCTATTCAATTTACACCAACTTGCTTTATTTTATCAAAACAAATCACTTTACACAGTCCTGTAGTAAATGTCATCTGGCTTTGCATCTCCCCCTTTCACCAGCTTGGCTCAATCCTCTTGATGCCAGTTACTGTCCCCGTGACTTACAATTATTGCTCTGTTTGCATCAACGGTAAAATTTGAAATCTTGCAATCATCAATTTTAAAAAACAACTAGACTATAGCTAAGTTTCAACACCATCAGACCCTCAGTACGAGTCAACAAGAGTCGAAACCTGGACCTCTGTACTCCCCTCTGCAACTGGGTCCACGACTTTCACATCGGGAGACCACAGTCAGGATGAATCGGAAGCAATCTCACTGACAATCAACACAGGCCTACCTCAAGGATGTGTGCTTCGCCCACTGCTCTACTCACTCTGTGCGCATGACTGTGTGGCTATTGTGACAGAATATAGAGCTATGTTTTTGGGGAGATAAATTGGGAAAAGGTTGTAAGAGTAGGTTACATACAAACACTTGTTGTTTACAAAAGGCAACCAATGAAAGATCTTGTTGGAAGAGAACTTGTTGTTCGAAGAGGGTCATGTGGTTTTGCAAGCAGAGAGAGTCAAACAGGCTTTATCTCTAAGAGAGAGAGGGACTTCTTCTACAGTGTTACAGCCAGCAGAAGTAGCTGGGACTAGAACAGGACAAGCTGGCAAGCTTGTGGAAAGCTCCATTTGGAAGACAGCCTGGTCAAACCCCTTGTGATTCATGCAAGAGGAGAGGACTGGCTGTCTAATGTTTCACTTGGAATAAGAGAAACAAAAAGACACTCTGTTGTGACCTGAAAGAAAGAGGTTATCATCTGGAGAACCCTGAAGGGGCAAGTTTTTCATCAGTAAGACACTGGAATGACTGATAGAAGTACATCAGTTGTGGATGTCCTGGAACAACAAATCTCTCTCTGAAAACCAACAAGAATCTTCCTGAACTGTAACCATTTAACTTTCAAGCACCAAATCCTGGTAAACTTTATAAATGTTAAATTCTGTGCACAGTATAAGAATTGCCTGCAACCAGTGAACTTGGAGGAATGAGAAGTGAGATTGGACTGTGAACCAAAGAACTTACACACACGTGAGCTTAGAATTAGAAGGGGGTTAAGTTAGGTTAGTTAAGTTAAAGTGTGATTCTGTTTTCATGTTTAGAGATAATTAAAAGCAACTTTTGTTTAAGTAACCCTTTGTCTTGGTGAATATCTATTGCTGCTGGGTTTTGGGGTCCTCTGGGCTTGTAACACTATGCACAAAACAAAAGCCATCTACAGTTATCAGCTGAATCACAGATCGCAATAAGGAAGATAGATAGATAGATCAGCTGGTTGAGTGGTGTCACAACAACCTTACACTCAACATTAGCAAACCTAAGGAACTGACGGTGGAGTGGACTTCCGGAAGGGAAATCAGAACACAAACCAGCCCTCACTGAGGGGTCAGCAGTGGAAAGAGTCAAGAACTTCAAATTCCTGGGCGTCAACATTTCTGAAGACCTACCCTGCCACCTCCATGCCGATGCAATCACGATGCCGGCAGCTATACTTTAGTGAGGAGTTCAAGGAGATTTGCTTGTCTCCAAAAACTCTTTGCGAATTTCTACAGGTGTAATGTGGAGAGCATTCTGACTGGTGCATCGCTCTCTGGTATGGAGTTGCCAATGCACAAGACAGGAAAAAAAAACTAGAGAGTTGTGAACTCAGCTAATGTCATCACAGGCATCAGTCTCCACTTCATTGAGGACATCTACAAGGGGTGGTATCACAAGAAAGCAACCTCTATCCTCAAGGACCCTCACCTCCTAGGCCATACCCAATTCAGTAAGGAAGTACAGGACCCTGAAGACAAATACCAAGTGGCACAAAGACAACTTTTTTTCTCTTCTGCCATCAGATTTCTGAATGGACAGTGAAACATACACTAACTCACTTTCTCTTCAGTGCTAATTTATTTATTTTTAAAAATGTAATTTATTGTGATTTTATACACTGCAAAACAACAAATTTCATGACATGGTCAAGACAATAAATTTTGATTCTATTCACCACAATCCCCTACTTCTGCCTCCATACCAGTTCCTTGGCCACACTGCCACTGTTCCGTCAACCACCCAGATCCGGTGGGGAAAATATTAAAGCCCACATGTACTTGCCCCATTTGTACCTCAGTGAAGAGAGAGATCCCAATTTAAAAAAAAACACAAACCTCAGACTTTAAAGTGCAATTGTGGCCCAGAAGCAGCAGTGACCACTAATTCATAACATTGAAAAGAAATACCACAATGTAGTGAGAAGCAAACCGTTCCAATTATAGCTGGGTTAAGCCATTTAACTAAGTAATGGCCTTTGAATGGTAGCAGTATGCTTTAATTAGGAAATACTTTTAAAATCAGTGATTTAGACAAGAAGTCACAAAGAGTTCTTTCATCTGAATTTCCACATTTTAATTATATTTCAGTTACACAGAAATCTACAGCTCAGCACAGGCCCTTCGGCCACAGACTGGTTCGTGCTGACAAAATAACCTACTCAACCAACTGCCTAGAATTTCCCTGCTGCATAACCCTCCGTTTTTCTCAGCTCCATGTACTGATCTAATAGTTTCTTACAAGATCCTGCTGCACCTGCCCTCCACCTCCGTTGCCAGTTATGCATACCCCAACACCCAAGTTATATTTTAGTTCTGGGCAAAAAAAAAGTTTATTCTTGATCCAACTTGGTGAGGAATAGCACAAAATTTGTGCCAAAAACTAGTTGGTTACCTTGAATGTTGGTTATAAATCTTTAGCTTTGTACGGACAGGCTGAGTTCCTCCAGCATTTGTGTTTTCACTACAATCACAATGTCTGCAGACTTGGTGTTTCACTCAAAAACTAGTTGGTTCACATTTAAACACAACCAAGGAACAGAAAAAAAAATTAAACAGCCAGATCCAGTGATTGAATCACCTCACTCAGTCTCAAAATGCCTCAAAGTTCCATTTGCCCAAATGATCTATTCCTGACCTCTTCACTATTGTATACAGGTAAAGACCCAGCTGATCCAACCTCTCCCAATAACTCAAACTATCAGACCCAGCCATGTCCCACTGAATCTTATCTGCACTCAGTCCAACTTTTTTTTTTTATTTTTTATTTTAAATTTTTTATTTTTCACACCATAAATCACTCAGTCCAACTTATTGATGTCCTTCCTACAGCTGGGTGACCAGAACTGCACACAGTACTCTAGGTGTGGTCTTAATTTAAACATACAGCACAATAACAGAGCCTTTCAGCTTACGAGTCTGTGCTGCTCAATTACACCCAAGTGACCTACTATCCCCGGTATGTTTTCAATGGTGGGGGGGAACCCACACAGACATAAGGAGAACGTACAAACTCCTTACAAAGAGGGCAGATTTCAAACCTATCGCTGCCCTTGTTGGTCTCACCAACATCTTGTACAGCTGAATCATCAGGTCCCAACTTTTGCACTCAATACCTCACCTAATGAAGGCGAGCGTGCCAAATACCTTCTTCACCACCCTGTGTGAATGGTCACTATCAAGGATCTATGTGCCAGTACTCCTAGGTCTCTCTTCTCCATCAATGTCCAGGGCTCTAGTTTGCAGTTACAAGGCCTGGTTTGATTTGCTCAAGTCCCCCACCTCTTACTTAGAGTTAAATTCCATTTGCCACTGCCTGGCCTATGTTCCCAATTGATTTACATCCTGCTGTAAACTTGGGTCTCCTTTTACACTGCCCACTCACTGCCAATTTTAGTATCATCTGTAAATTTTCTAATCACGTGAACTACAATGCCATTCAAATGATTAACACAGAAAACAAACAGTAGATCCAACACCAAGGGGCGTTGTCACTGGTCATAAGCCTCCAAATACTGTAAAAACCCCTTGTTTCTGGAATTCAAGTAACCGGCAGCCTCAAACAACTGGCAAAAAAAAAAATCCATATATTAGACTTGTCTGGTGAGCAGAAATCAGCGGATCATGAGGCAGCGGATAAGTTTTACTTAGGCATTGGAAGAGTAAGTCTTAAGCAAGCGGAATATACCAATCCCCAAAGGTGCCAGATACCAGGGATTTTGCTGTAATAAATTGTTGAAAATATTCAGCAGATCAGTTAGTATCTGTGGATAGAAACAGATGAACAGTTTAGGTCCATGATATTTCATGTGGAAAAGAGAAATTGAGCACAATCTGAGCTGCAGTGGAGTCAAGAGGAGAGAACAAGGAGTCTGTGATAGAATGCAGACCAAGAACAATTTTAGATAAATGGCAGTACCAGCTGACAGAGGGTGGGAAGGATTCTCACACAGCTGGTCTGTCTGGAGATGCTGGCATGATGAGATGATTGAGGAGACTGGTAAACAATGCTGCAATTGACAGACTCAAACTCTGCCGCTGCTGGAAATCCAAACAACCTTAATACCTAATGGCACTTCTGCACATAAAAAGCAATGGGTTGGACATTGTCTAAATTATTAGGCTGCATATAGTAATTACGGTTTGGCAAGCCGTATTGGAGCCCACAAATCTTCACGTACAGATGCAAAGATCAATTTAAAGGGACATTATCTCAACTGATCTGAATATAAAAAATGCAAATGATAGCTATGGAGAATTGGTTGGATGCCACATGGATTGCCTTATTAAGCAGACAGGATGCATTCCCAGGAATGAGTGCATACCTGGAATTAGTGCTGAATAGGGTTAATATGGGATTATATTAGTGAGAGAAGCTTTAGCCTCTTCTGGTACACCGAATGCAATGAAACTCTTCTGTGATTTTGTGGTGAGTGCTGCCTGGGAATTCTGGTGTGTCTCCTGGCAACACAGTGAGTCCAGGCCTTTGCCAAGGACTGGCATCGGCTGCACCAGATCACCTGGATCCTAGGGTTTTCATCTTGTCCTCCTGAGAAACAGTAGCTTCCATCAAAGGCAAATGGTATGTTGGCCTTCATATCAAGAGGGTTTGAGTATAGGAACAAGGATACCTTACTGCAGCTGTACAGGGCCTTGGTGAGACCCTACCTGGAGTATTGTGTGCAGTTTTGGTCACCTTATCTAAGGAAGGATGTTCTTGCAATGGAGGGAGTGCAGAGGCGATTCACCAGGCTGATACCTGCAATGGCAGGAATGACTTAGGAGGAAAGATTGCGCAAATTGGGATTGTACTCGCTGAAGTTTAGAAGATTGAGAGGCGATCTCATAGAGACCTATAAAATTCTGGCAGGACTGGACAGAATGGATGCAGATGGGATGTTTCCAATGGTGGGAAAATCCCAAACCCGGGGCCATGGTTTGAGGATAATAGGCAAACCATTTAGGACTGAGATGAGGAAGAATTTCTTTACCCAGAGGGTGGTGAATCTGTGGAATTCATTGCCACAGAAGGCAGTAGAGGCAGGTTCATTAAATATATTTAAGAGGGAATTAGATCTATTTCTTCAGTATAAGGGTATTAAAGATTACGGAGAGAAGGCGGGGACGGGGTACTGAACTTTAAGATCAGCCATGATCTCGTTGAATGGCGGAGCAGGCTCGATGGGTCGAATGACCTACTCCTGCTCCTATCTTCTATGTTTCTATCACAATTAACAGGCCGTGATGAGGGAGATCACAGGATCTGGGCAACGTGTCGACTCAGGGAGCAGGCATTCACCATGATAGTTCAGGTGCACCTTTGTTTGCCCAACCAAACACAAGCCATCCCATGCAGTCTCTGTACATACCTACATGGATAACTGCACTATTTCATTGCAGCAGTGCACAGATACACATAATGAGCAGAACTCTTTTTTCCTGAAGTGGGGTAGGTACATGTGTGTATTTGGACTCAAGGATAGAGAGCATTATAACAAGGGCTAGAGAAACCAATACATTGGCCTTGTAGCAGATTTTAAGTCAGGTGCAGAACAGAGTAAAAGATAGAGGAAGCAGTTTCTTTAGAAAAAAGGGGTCCGCAAGAGAATGCATGCTGAAAGTGGAGCATCTTTTGTTTAAAAAAACCACACTAATCTTACTCTCTGCCATTCTCCCCATTGACTCCCCATCTCCTCCAGCTTCTACCAGTCACTTATATTTACAGTCTTTGAATGTGGGAGGAAACCAGAGCACTGGGGAAATCCACCTAGCCACAGGGAGAATGTGCAAACTGCAAATAGACTGCACTGGAGGTCCATCCTTGGCATTAAAAAAAAGTGTAACAGAATACAACTTTAACGCTTAAAACATTTCTGGGCGCTACACGGAATCAGAGTTTTGCAGCATGAAAACAAGCCTTTTAGCCCAACATCTGTGATGACCAAGTTATCTGCACGTCTAATGACCTACTTGACTGCATTCAGTCCATGAGGGCATCATGGTTAGCGCAACAGCTAGTGCAACACTGTTACAGTGCCAGATTTGGGGCCAGGGTTCAAATCCAGCATTGACAAAAAGGAGTTTTGTTCATTCTCCCCGTGTCTGCGTGGGTTTCCTCTGGGTGCTCCAGTTTCCTCTCAGCGTTCAAAACATTCCAAGAGTCAATTGGGTGTAAATGGGTGGTACAGCTCATTGGTCAAAAACATGCTGTATGTCTAAATTTGAAAAAATAAAATTTAAATCCCTTTACCATCAATGTACCTGTCCAAATGCATGTTAAATGTTGTAGTTGTATCTGCCTCTACCACTTCCTCTGACAGCTTGCTCCCTACACCCACCACCCTCTGAAGGAGTTCCTCTAGTCCCCCCTCATATTAAATCTATGCTCTCTAATTTTAGACACCCCTCCCAGAAAAGTATATGATCATTCACCCTGTCTACAATTCTCACAATTTTACATACATCTTAAAGATTCATCATGGAAAGAAAGTACAATCTAAATTTACCAGGTCAGGATGAAATTAACACTCCACAGGGGAGTAATTTAGGGGGCACATTTTTTTCCTGAAATTTAGGTGAATTTTCCCAAGAACAGAATAATAATTTAGACAGTGTCCTCCCTAATGTTTGGGATAAATACACTTTTCCTCCCCTTTATTTGTCCTATGCTCCATAGTTTTATATTTGTAATCAAACAATTCACATGTAATTAAAGTGCACGTGCCAGATTTTATTCAAGGTTATTTGTATACATTTTGGTTTGTGGAGAAATTACAGTACTTTTGAAATCTAGTCCCCTCATTTTAGAGCATCATAATATTTGGGACAGAACAATGGTATGTCTGTTAAAGTAGTCATGTTTAGTATTTCGTTGCATGTCCCTTGCAAGCAATGACTGCTTGAAGTCCGTGATTCATTGGACAGCACCAAGTGCTGAGTATCTTCTCTGGTGATGTTGTGCAGGACTCTACTTCAGCCATCTTCAGCTGCTCCTTGTTTTGGGGGATTTTTTCCATTATGTTTTCTCGTCACCATGTTTAAGGCCTGCTCAATTGGAGTGAGATTGGGGAGACTGAATTGGCCATTCAAGAATTTTCCAGTTTCTTTAGCTTTGAAAAATTCCTTTGTTGCTTTAGCAGTATGTTTGGAATCATTTAGGGTTTTTAGACTGCAGGAATATAATGGCACAATCAATGAAATTTGCTGTTACGTGGGCAGTCTAAATAGGAAAATGCAGAAAATTTTAGTCAATTTCTGTACAGCGATTTATCCTGCAGGACCCCTACTATTTTTCAGGGGAAGCCTGCAGTCTAAATTGCACCGCAAAACTCACCTCATGAATTCGATGTCCAGCTGATGATTCAGGCCACATGGCTCCATGTAAAAGCACTGGGACTAATGCGCACAGGAACTTTAGGCTTGCAGTGGAAACAACCACAGGGGAGTAATTATATTAATTTATGTTAAATTTTTCCACAGATTTTTCCAACATTACTGTCTAAAAAACACTGTCTTGCTGTAAGATGAAGCATGAAGCACTGCCTGTAATGGGAGGGTCACTTGACTTCTCACCTGGCTGGAAGTCACTTCACCTGTCAATTAAGGCACAGCCCTATCCACAGGTGAGCACATGCCTTACTATTGGCTACTTTGAAAGTAAACACCTCACTGCTGGCTCCTGTCCATACGGGGTCAGCCTCTCTAGCTGCAGTACAAAAGGTCATCACGTTGAGCAGCTCTCAGGCTTGGCCTCGAGGGTCTAATCCCAGCACCACTCTGGGTGGTGGGAGACGTGGACAATACTGGAAAAATTCGTGTAAGGTGCGCGCCATTCAGGGTGATGGATTTTTATGCTGTTTTGAACTATTTTACACTTATACTGTTTGTTTAATCTACCCACTTAAACAAGGGAACCATGACTTATTTGCGTCTGAGCATGGGAACCATGATTTATTATTTATCTATGCATCTGAATGTGGGAACCCCATGATTTAATATCAGTTAGTTGTATCAAGTAGTCATTGTTTAGCTGTATCTGCTGTGTGTGAGTAAAGACCCCCCCCCCCCCCCCTTTAACATGATCTCCCCAGTATGTTAATAAAGATTCTCTGTCCCTAATCTGTGTTCGGATTTGTTACTTCTCAGGCCCGCCGAACTTGTTCTGTTCCTAATACCATCCAATAAGTTCGGAGGCATTTGCTCGAACTTCAGCAGATGTTTCTAAACACCTTAGATTTCATTTAGTTACTGCCATCAGTTACATCAATGAAGATAGGGGTGCCAGTGCCTGTGGCAGCCATACATGCCCAGGCCATAACATTCCCACCACCATGATTCACAAATGAGGTGGTATGCTTTCGTGCTTGGACAGTTCCTTTATGCTTTCATATTTTGCTCTTGCCATCACTCTGATGTAGATTAAACTGTTCAGAAGACCTTTTTCCAGAACTCTGCAGGTTCTTTCAAACACTTCCTGGCAAACTGTAATCTGGCCACTCTGTTTCTGTGGCCGACCAGTCACCTTGCAGTGTAGCCTCTTTATTTCTGTTCATGAAGTCTTCTGTGGACATGGTCATTGTCACATTCACACCTGCCTCTTGAAGAGTGTTTCTGATCTGTCATACAGGCCTTTGGGAATTTTTCATCATTTTGATGAGAATTCTTGTGTTAACAGCAGTGGAGGGTCTTTCTTGGTCTTTCATACCCTTTGCAACTACTGAGCTCACCAGTGCACTCTTTTATCTTATTGATGCTCCAAACAGTTGATTTTGGTAATCCCAAGGTTTATTCTTTTTTTTAAGCCTCATGATGGTTTCTTTGACTTTCATTTGGCTCAACTCTGGTCCTCATGTTGAAAAATGGCAACTACACATGCCAAAGGTGATCAAAAGCTTAGAAGCATGCCTAGTTCTCTTATACCTGCACTAATGAAGCGATGAAACATACCTAACACATGTGAAGCCAAATTTCCCAAATATTTATGGTGCCGTGAAATGGGGGAACTATGTGTAAAACATGCTATCATTTTTACATGGTCAAACCCAAATGTCTACAAATAACCTTTAATAAAATCTGGAATGTGCCCTTTAACCATATGTGAATTGTCTGATTACAAATTTAAAACTGTGGAGCACAGGGGCAAATAAAGAAAATGAGTCTTTGTTCCAAATATTATGGAGGGCACTGTAACTGTAGATATAGACATACAGGTTGCTAACAGGCCATTCCACTCCTGAGGCCGTGCCGCACAATAACACCTAATTGACCTACAATACTCATCTGTTTCTTGGAGGATGGGAGGAAACTGGAGCACACGGGAGCAAACCTGTGCAGACACAGGGAGAATGTACAAACTCCTTATAGAAAACGCCAAATTCGAAATCGGGTCACTGTCATTGCTTTGCACTAGCCACTAAGATAAATGTGCTGCCTGCTAATCTCCTATTTCCAGTCCTTTGTTGCTGGGGCTAATCCTGAAACTCACTCTTGAGCAACATTGAATGAGAACCTTCACCAAATAAATTGCAGCTGTTCAAAGGTGGTGGTCACCAGAATTTCAGACATAGCAGTCACCCTCAATGAGCTCCAATCCCATGAATGAATAATTAAGAAAAATTCAGGCTTACATTCAAAGATGCAACAAAAATCATAGATTAATTCAAAATACAGGTACACAATCCTTTATCCGGACATCTAAAATCTGGAAAGCTCCAAAAACCAGCATTTTTTTCCTGCTGCTGGTACAGTGGAGAGAGAGAGAGAGCAGCACGACTAGGTTGGGCGGGGGGAGGAGAGAGAGGGCTGGCAGCGCGACTCAGGAGGGTGAGAGGGAGAGAGACGCCAGCGCGACTGGACGGGGGTGGATACGGCAGCACAATTCGGGTGGGATTAAATCTGGCTTTTATTCTGAAATCCGGAAAAATCAGAAATTCAGAACACACTGTCTGTCCCCCAGGGGTTCCGGATAAAGGATTGTGTACCTGTACTATAACTGGCCAAACCTTACAAATAATACCACAGAAAGGGCACATTAAAAATCCATGCCAGAATTTCAAACTGTGGACAAAAAGGCAGAAGTTTTTTTAAACTGAATGTTTATTAAGTCAATACAATTATCAAGTCAGAGGACGTGCCTTATTTTCTTCTAAAATTAGTGGGTGCAGCTAAAATAAAGGATTGTAGTCACAGGGCTAGTTGGGCAGCAATTTCTATAGGCTAACACAGGCCTTCTTGAACTGATCGCCTACAAGATGTTATTTATAGCAGCTTTAATTAACATTCACATTATACCGGTAATGAAAGCCTCACTTCTCTTCTCACGAGCTAAAATATAATTATCATTCAAAGATCAAGACCGAAATACCAGCAAGTGCCAGACTCCAATTCTACTCTTCGTGTTCATGGAACTCAAAAGTCTTTCATTGGTTTTTAAGTGATTATTTAAAAAAATTCAACACATTAATAAGCTAAGATGCAGATTGCATATGTTGCAATAAAGACCCAACTATTTTGCAAACATCAAATCAAATATTACATTTGCCACAAACTTCTCTGAAGCAGAGACTGCTAGGAATCAGGAAAAATCCAAAATATTTAAAACAATGCCTTTGTACCCACATACAGGTAATCAGTTTTCTTGTTGTCAGCTTTGATCCTTTATGCCTGTATTTTGCAGCTTTCCAAGATATGGAACTAATCTTGATTTATTCTGAAATCGAGAATACATTTACCATTTTAGAGTCATCAAGAACCGAGGCTTTAATCTGCAAATTAAGGTCCAATGTCTATTGGTAGCAAGTTTAGAATCAGGATTTTTCTTTCTGAAAATAAAATGAAGGTTTGACTAGTTAGGACTAAGGGCAGTTTCAGGAGGAAGGGAGTGACCATCTAAAATGAAAATGAGTTTTGAAGAATTAAAAACACTTGTACAAGGTCTAGAAAGTTTCAACTCACTCAAGGATATGGACAATTATTTTTAATTGCCTTAAGGGGGTGAGTCACAACCTTAGATCGCTGAAGCCCTTCAGCAAGACACCGTCAGGTGAGGAGCCCCAGCAACTTTCAGAGACACGAGTTTGCTGTTCTTGTGTGCCTGTTCACCACTTCTGGCTAAAGATGGCGGCAACTAACTTTCTGCTAGTTATGACTGGACCCTGCAAAGAGTTGTAACCGATTCTCATTTATTACAACTTTGCTGGGATTTTCCTATGCTACATTAGATTAAACACTTCTCTAACGAAAATGACTTGAAAATGCTTTCAAATAGCCTTTGGAATTCAAATCCAGGACAGAGATACCCTTGAGCCCAACTTGTTCATGCTAATCTAGTTAGAACCATAGAACATTACACCGGAGAACAGACCATTTGGTCCTTGTAGTCTGTGGTGAACTATTTTGCTGCTTAGTTCCACTGACCTGCACCCAGTCCATAGTCCTCCATAATACTCCTATCCATGTACCTGTCCAAATTTTTAAATGTTAAAATTGAGCCAGCATTCACCTCTTTGGATGGCAGCTCATTCAATGCTCCCACTACTGTGTGAAGAAAGGCCCCCTCATGTTCCCCACAAACGTTTCCCCTTTCACCCTTAACCCACACCCTCTGATTTTTATCTCACCCGCCCTCAGTGGGGAAAAAAAATACCTACCTATATATTCTGTCTATCCTCCTCAGAATTCTAAATACCTCTTTCAAATCTCTCATTTTTCTACACTCCAGGGAATGAAGTCCTAACCTGTTTAACCTTTCCCTGCAACTCAGTTCCTGAAATTGAGCCAACATCCGAGTAAATCTTCTCTGAACTCTTTCTATCTTATTGAGATCTTTCCTGTAGTTAGGTGGCGAAGAATGCACACAATACTCCAAATTTGGCCTCACCAATGTCTTGTACAACTTTACCATAACATCCCAACTCCTGTACTCAACACTGATTTATGAAGGCCAACATGCCAAAAGCTCTCTTTACAACCCTCTCCACCTGTGACATCACTTTCAGGGAATTACGTATCTGTATTCCCAAATCCCTCTGTTCTCCTTCACTCCTCAGTGCCCTACCATTTACCGTCCAGGTCCCACTGCAAGCTTTGAAAACTTTATTCGCTGTCCAGAATGCCTCCAATCTTAGATCATTGATATAGATGACTAACAACAATTGTCCCAGCACTGATTCATGAGGCACACCACTAGTCACAGGCCTCCAGACTGTGAAGAAATTATCCACCACTACTCTCTGGCTTCTCCTGTCCAGCCATTGTCGAATCCAGTTCACTACTTCACCATAAATACCTAGCGTCTGAAACTTCCTGACTAACCTCCCAGGTGAGATCTTGCAATTTCTATACTAGCCTCCCTCAAGGTCCGAGGGAATATCTTGTCAGGCCTTGGGGATTTATCCATTCTTATTTGCTTTAAGACAGCAAGCACTTCCTACTCTTTTATCTGTATTGGTTCCATGACCTCACTGTTTGTTTTCCTTGCTTCTCACGACTTTGCCAGTTTCATGAGTGAATACTGATATATAAAAAAAATTTAAGACGTCCCCCATCTCTTTTGGCTCCATACAAAACCAACAAGTCTGATCTTTGAGGGGATAAATTTTGTCCATTACTATCTTTTGCTCAACATTCCCTGAGAAACCTTAGGATTTTCCTTCATGTTGTCTGCCAAAGGAACCTCGTATCTTCTTTTAGACAATAGACAATAGGAGCTGGAGTAGGCCCTTCGGCCCGTCGAGCCAGCACCGCCATTTTACAGATCATGGCTGATCACTACCATCAGTACCCCTTTCCAGCCTTATCCCGATAACCCTTAACTCCTTTGCCCACTAGAGTCTTATCTAACTCTCTTTTGAACATAATCAGCGAATCTGCCTCTACCACCCTCTGTGGCAGAGCATTCCACAGATTCACACTTCTCTGGGTAAAAAAATGTTTTCTCATCTCCGTCCTAAAGGGCCTACCCTGTATTCTTAAACTATGCCCTCTAGTCCTCGTCTCCCCCATCATTGGGAACAAGTAATCTGACTTCACCCTGTCTATCCCCATGATGATTTTGTATACCTCAATCATGTCCCCCCTCATCCTTCTAAACTCCATCGGATACAAGTCCAGTTTTTCTAGCCTTTCAGCATATGTCAACCCTGCCATCCCTGGAACTAACCTTGTAAATCTACGCTGCACACCCTCTATAGCTAGTATGTCCTTCCTCAAAATTGCAGACCAGAACTGGACGCAATACTCCAGGTGGGGTCTCACCAGGGCCCTGTACAAATGCAGAAGGGCGTCTCTGTTCCTATACTCCAATCCCCTCTTTATGAAAGCCAACATGCTATTAGCCTTCTTCACAGCTTTCTGAACCTGCATGCTAGTCTTCAGTGACCGGTGAACAAGTACTCCCAGATCCATTTGCTCCTCCCCACTCCCAAGCTTGACTCCATTTAAATAATACTCAGCTTTCCTATTATTCCCCCCAAAATGGATAACCTCACATTTGCTTACATTGAACGTCATCTTCCATTCAGCACCCCACTCCCCCAACCTGTCCAAGTCCCTCTACATTTTCCTGACATCCTCCTCAGACCCCACACCGCCACCCAGTTTCGTGTCATCTGCAAATTTGCTCAAATTATTAATAATCCCCTCATCCAAATCATTTACATAAATTACAAACAACTGAGGACCCAATACCGATCCCTGCGGCACTCCACTCGTCACATCCTGCCATCCTGAAAAAGACCCGCTTACCCCCAACCCTTTGTTTCCTATTTCTTAACCAATTTCCTATCCACGTCAGCACCTTACCTCCAATACCATGCTCCCTGATCTTGCCCACTAGTCTCCCATGCGGTACCTTATCAAAGGCCTTCTGGAAGTCCAAATACACCACATCCACAGGCTCTCCCAAGTCCACCCTCTTTGTCACATCCTCGAAAAATTCCAGAAGGTTAGTCAAGCATGACTTACCCTTAAGGAATCCATGCTGACTAGCCCTTATACTATTATTTCTGCCTAAGTGTTCTGCTATTACTCCTTTTATGATAGACTCCAATATCTTCCCCACCACTGACGTCAGGCTGACCGGTCTATAATTTCCCGTTTTCTCCCTCCCTCCCTTCTTAAAAATCGGCACTACATCAGCCACTCTCCAATCCTCAGGGACCTCCCCCGAATCTATGGAACTTTGGAAAATGTCGACCAGTGCTTCCACAATTTCCATAGCAACTTCTTTAAGCACCCTGGGATGCAGCCCATCAGGCCCTGGGGATTTATCAGCCCTCAGTCCCAACAATTTACTCACAACCTCCTGTTTCTGGATCCGGATATCCATTAGATCCCCTACTTCCCCAGGAAAGTTCCGCAAGTCTCTTGACACCGCATGACCATTACCCCCTAACTGACCATAACCTATATCCTCCTTGGTGAAGACAGTTGCAAAGTATTTGCCTTTTATTTATTTCTTGAGGTTTTTCTTGCATTTTTAATACCCCTTAAGTACCTCAATTGCTCTGTGTTGCCAAAACCTGCTGGGCATCTCTCTCTTCTTCCAATCCAGATTCCCACTATCCCTCAAAAACCAAGGTTTCCTATGCCTGATAATTCTGCCTTTAATCCTATCAGGATATACAAACTCTACTCTCCAAATGTTACCTCTGAAGGTCCTCCACTTACCTCGCGCATCCTTATCTGAAAACCATTTATCCCAATCCACACGTTCTAGATTCTTTCTCGT
This sequence comes from Narcine bancroftii, assembly GCF_036971445.1. Classification (NCBI taxonomy): domain Eukaryota; kingdom Metazoa; phylum Chordata; class Chondrichthyes; order Torpediniformes; family Narcinidae; genus Narcine; species Narcine bancroftii. The sequence continues at coordinate 241,935,862 of NC_091474.1, read as the reverse complement.
TTCCTCAAAATCGGCCTTTCTCCACTTGAGAATCTCAACCCGAGGCCCAGACCTATCCTTCTCTAGCATTAACTTGAAACTAATGGCATTAGACCCAAAATGTTCCCCTAATCATACACCGATCACATTCCTTAATAGGAGATCCAGTATTGCACTCTCTCAAGATGGTACCTCTACATATTGATTTAGAAAACTTCCGTGAACACTGTGACAAAGTTCAAGCCATCCAGCCCTTTTACAGTACGGAAGACCCAGTCAATATGTGGAAAGTTAAAATCTCCTATCTTAACATTGTGTTTCCTGCTGTCTGCTATCTCTACAGATTTGCTCCTCAAATTCTTGCTGACTATTGGGTGGTCATACCTTTCCCGTTCATCAGCTCCACCCATATAGTGTCAGTAGACGAGCCTCCGGTCTGGCCTGCTTGAGCACAGCTGTGATATTTTCCCTGACAAGCAATGCCATTCTTCACCCTTTCACTCCCTTCCACCCACCGCAAACATGTTCGTGGTCTACCATTTACTAGCGTCTAGCCCATATTCCTCAAAATCTTTCCTCTGGCAGCTCGTTCCATAAATGAAGTAGTTGCCTCTCAGGGGCTTTGAAGTCTTTCCCCATCACCTTAATTAAGCCTTCAACTTTTAGAAGACCCTGGGCAAAAGACTGTGCCCATCATGAATTTAAATAACTCTCAGCCTCCTACACTCCAGGGAGACCTGCTCCAAATATCCAACCTCTCTTTAAAACTCAAGCCCTCCAGTCCCACCCACATCCTTGTGAATCTTTTCTGCATCTTTTCCAGCTTAAAAGCATCCTTACTGTAATTGGGCAGCCAGAAATGCACATTTCCAAACTGTACTTTTGTTTGCAATTGATCCAAAATTGTAATGAGGTCTGGGGTTAAACAGTCTGGGTACAATCCAAACTGAGTAACTGTGAGAAGGATATTATCATCTTTGCTTTGTTGAGTAATAATTATTGCCATATACAATGTATAATGTACATATGCATTTAAATTCGTCCTTGCTGCAGCCGAACAGGGACCATTAAAAAAGCAACACCTTGAAGAGATAATCTTCAGTTACCATTATGCAGGAAAACAAAAGTTATGTTACAATACCACAGACAGTTCTATTCGTGGTGTCAGAGTAAACTATGATTTAGTGCAGGAAAGTTCAAGAGCCTGATATAGCTTGTTGGAAAGAAACTGTTCTTGAACCAAGAGGTGCTGTCTTCAGGCTTCTGTACCTTTAGCTCAAAGGGAGCAGTGAGAAGGGGGTATGACCAGGGTGACAGGGGGTCCTTTATGATGTTGGCTGCCTTCTTGAGGCAACACCTCACACAAATGCCTGCAATGGATGGGAGGTCAGAGCCCATGATGGACTTAGCTAGGTCTGCTACCTTCTGCATTCCTGAATGACTAAACCAGGCTGTGATGCCACTGGTGCACTTTCCACAGTGCACCTGTAAAAGTTTGATTCAATGATATTTAGAATCAGCTGTGGCATCAATAATTGGCTATGAATTTTTTGTTGACAGAGATAACTTTTTCTTTCCAAATGAATGCCAGCATTGGAGCAACTTAGGGGTAGGTGCAATGAGTTCTGGAATACACAAGCAATCATCACCTAAGTCAGGATACTGTCAGGGCCCATGGTCTTTTATCATTAAAATCAGTTTATACAGCAAATCAAACTGGCTGATGACTGGCTCCTGTGGATGGTTGGAACCTCGGGAGGCTGAAATAAATCATCCATTCAGCATTTCTGCCTGAAGAACAAGTGTGTTAGCAGTCTACTTAGCAGTGAAGTGTGATGTTCATTGAGCTCCTTCCTCCTGTGATGCAACTGTTCCCTACTATTCACGGCAGCAGGTGACGGGACTGTAGAAAATTAGTGTGATCACTGGTTGTGGGATGACTCAACTCGATCTCTAGCACAAATGTCAGCATGTATGCAAGTCCAGTGCAGATTCACCACCTCACTTTTGCATACTTCATGTTGCTCCTCGTCTTCCATTGATTGGACCATGATTGTTCCTTAGCTTCATGGCAACAGGAGCACTAAAAATTACTGACTAACCTCACACCAGACCAACGTGCAATGCCCTATCTGGATAGAGAAAGCTATTGAAATAATTTTAATATAAGGGGTTTGGAAGTTAGTTTGAAAATAGTAGTGGGTTGTGAACATGACAGAGTCTATCATACAACTCCCCCTTCCCTCCATCTATAACTCCTGCTGCCTTGGAAAAGCATCCAACGTTTTAAAGGAATCACCTGACCCTGGTCACATTCTTTTCACCCCCCCCCCCCCTTCCCCCACCCCGGTCAAGAAGATTCACAAGTGTGTGAGATCGTTCACCAGTAGATTCAAGGAGTTTTTTTCCTGCCCACTGTTATCAGACATGAATAAAGCACAAAATAGTAAAATAATGTTGTATTTTCTCTGTACCAACTGATTCATCTCTGAAACTCTGCACTTCTGTGCAGTGTCTTTCTTGTGCTATCATATATATATATGTGAAGTGTCGAACTGGACTGCTCACAAAACATTCTCTATCACTGGATCTTGATTCATATCGTATATTCTGTAAAATAGCTCCACAGCTCACAATCACCTGGGACACACTAGTCTTTAGCCAGTTTTCCACTGGCATCCCAGTTAATTGGCAATGCAGTGTCCTGGAATAGGAAGCCATTTGTGCTGTTTCCACTGGGTCACCTGTAACTGGGACCCTGACTGCTGTTCCACTGAAGACACGCATCCTTGGGGATCTGGGGGAGTACATAAGGGCACTGTTTGACCTGCTGAGTTTCTCCAGCATCCGTGTGGCTTTTTTCATCATTGAGGATTGGTGTGTTCTACCTTCAACTGGAAACGGGTGACTTTCTGCTGTCCTATTTTCACCGGTTTAATCGGCATGCTGGCGTCAGCTGACGCCGGGGATATGAGTAGGGGTAGAGGTGGTCAATCCCAGCATGAAATGACTAAATTTGATGCCAACGTGCTGACAGTTTTCTTTTTCCACTGGACCGTCCCAGTTAATTCCACGTTAATTCGTGGGACAATGTGCCAGTGCAAAAGGGGCTGTAGTTATTGCTCTTTATAAAAAAAACATGATATCAGGATCTCTGATCATTGCTGATCTTCATCTTTACCAGTTTGTGTTTTGATTTAATTAATGGTATCCTGCAACCGTGTAAATAATCTCAAATATTTTGATATATTTATTTTTATTGTTTATGTGATGTGCTGCGCATTGTGTGCACCATGGACTGGAGAGATACTGTTCTGTTGGGTTCCACATGTACAATCAGAAGATAAGAAAATTGAACCCAATTCTCAATAAGATTTTTAAAAGATGACCTTTAATGAATGAGGTTTAACCCACTGATCAAATCATTGTTCCTTAACCAATTCCACCCCCCTCACCCAACCCCAAAGACAAAGAAAGGTTACAGACTGCAGTAAAAAGAATGGTTCATTCAAAACCAGATGCACCTTGAATTAGTATCCATGGCAGTGTTTGCAATTAAAGGAAAATTGGATTCATCACGTTTGAACTGAATCTCAAACAAATCCACTGTGCTAAGTTAAAGAACATAAATGGGGATAGGAGTCAGCTATCCAGGCTGTTGACCCTGATATGCCATGGTTGATCTGCTCCACTTAACCTCCTTCACCACCCCCCCCCCCACAATAACCCTTAATTCCCAACAATGTAAAAATCTATTTAACTGTGCCTTAAATATTTAATGAGGCAACCTCTCCTGCTTCTTTGGGCAGAGAATTCCACAGATCCACCATCCTCTGGGAGAAGCAGTTCCTCCTCATCTCTGTCCTAAATCTCTCTCTCTCCCCCACCCCACCCCCCCCCCCTCAATCTTGAGGCTTTGTTTCCTAGTTCTAACTTCACTTTCTTGCCTCTATCTGGTGTATCCATTAAAATGCTTCCATAAGGCCCCTTCTCATTCTTTGAATTCCAGCAATTCAATCTCTCCTCAAAGGCTAACAGCCTCATCTCTGGAATCATCCTCTCCTTTCCTAAGCAGACCAGAGCTGCAAACAGTATTCCAGGTGTGTAGTTACAGCAGGACCTTCCTGCTCTTTAATTCAATCCCCATGCCTGCTGCACCTGCAAACCAACCTTTTGCCATTCATGTACAAGCCCTCCCAAGTCCCTCTGCACAACAGCATGCTGTGATCTTTCACCATTTAAATAATCTGATCTTGTTTCTTCTTTTACATCTACCAATACTGTACTCCACCTGCCTTCTCATTTATCCTAGCAATATTTCTCTGCAGACTCTCCAAATCCTCTGCACAATTTGCTTTTCCATACAGTTTTATATCACCAAGCTTGGATTTGAGAACAAATCCACTTTAAGCAGGAGACCACTGTCAACCACATGTGGCTCAAAAAAGCCATACACTCCCATTTTCCTGTTCTTAGAGCTGACATTTTTTTAAATTATGTAGTTTTATTCATTTAAAGTTGGTAATAATATTCTGCTTCTGTTTGAAAATTGAAAATCTGAATAACTTCAAACTATTTCGATGATCTTTTGATATCATAATTTATTTCATATCTGCCAATGTTATTATTTTCAGTTGATATACGTATTCCCCATTTTCTACAAATCATCAACTCCACAGCACCAATTTACATTTAGCTACAGTTTCTAAATTTTTACTTGGCACTAAACCTGACAGAACTGTGAATTGTAGCTGGACATAAACAGCCTGGTAGATTGAGCAGAAACAGTTTAATGAGAGATGAAATGAATATCGGGAGAATGAGGAGCAACATTCAGTAAAGCTCTGGTCTTTTCTTCTTTGGCTTGGCTTCGCGGACGAAGATTTATGGAGGGGGTAAAAAGTCCACGTCAGCTGCAGGCTCGTTTGTGGCTGACAAGTCTGATGCGGGACAGGCAGACACGATTGCAGCGGTTGCAAGGGAAAATTGGTTGGTTGGGGTTGGGTGTTGGGTTTTTCCTCCTTTGCCTTTTGTCAGTGAGGTGGGCTCTGCGGTCTTCTTCAAAGGAGGTTGCTGCCCGCCAAACTGTGAGGCGCCAAGATGCACGGTTTGAGGCGTTATCAGCCCACTGGCGGTGGTCAATGTGGCAGACACCAAGAGATTTCTTTAGGCAGTCCTTGTACCTTTTCTTTGGTGCACCTCTGTCACGGTGGCCAGTGGAGAGCTCGCCATATAACACGATCTTGGGAAGGCGATGGTCCTCCATTCTGGAGACGTGACCCATCCAGCGCAGCTGGATCTTCAGCAGCGTGGACTCGATGCTGTCGACCTCTGCCATCTCGAGTACTTCGACGTTAGGGGTGTAAGCGCTCCAATGGATGTTGAGGATGGAGCGGAGACAACGCTGGTGGAAGCGTTCTAGGAGCCGTAGGTGGTGCCGGTAGAGGACCCATGATTCGGAGCCGAACAGGAGTGTGGGTATGACAACGGCTCTGTATACGCTTATCTTTGTGAGGTTTTTCAGTTGGTTGTTTTTCCAGACTCTTTTGTGTAGTCTTCCAAAGGCGCTATTTGCCTTGGCGAGTCTGTTGTCTATCTCATTGTCGATCCTTGCATCTGATGAAATGGTGCAGCCGAGATAGGTAAACTGGTTGACCGTTTTGAGTTTTGTGTGCCCGATGGAGATGTGGGGGGGCTGGTAGTCATGGTGGGGAGCTGGCTGATGGAGGACCTCAGTTTTCTTCAGGCTGACTTCCAGGCCAAACATTTTGGCAGTTTCCGCAAAGCAGGACGTCAAGCGCTGAAGAGCTGGCTCTGAATGGGCAACTAAAGCGGCATCATCTGCAAAGAGTAGTTCACGGACAAGTTTCTCTTGTGTCTTGGTGTGAGCTTGCAGGCGCCTCAGATTGAAGAGACTGCCATCCGTGCGGTACCGGATGTAAACAGCGTCTTCATTGTTGGGGTCTTTCATGGCTTGGTTCAGCATCATGCTGAAGAATTGAAAAGAGGGTTGGTGCCAGAACACAGCCTTGCTTCACGCCATTGTTAATGGAGAAGGGTTCAGAGAGCTCATTGCTGTATCTGACCCGACCTTGTTGGTTTTCGTGCAGTTGGAGAATCACGTTGAGGAACTTTGGGGGACATCCGATGCGCTCTAGTATTTGCCAAAGCCCTTTCCTGCTCACGGTGTCGAAGGCTTTGGTGAGGTCAACAAAGGTGATGTAGAGTCCTTTGTTTTGTTCTCTGCACTTTTCTTGGAGCTGTCTGAGGGCAAAGACCATGTCAGTGGTTCCTCTGTTTGCGCGAAAGCCGCACTGTGATTCTGGGAGAATATTCTCGGCGACACTAGGTATTATTCTATTTAGTATAGAAAGTCCTCCTCAGCGACAAGATCTCCATCCTCAACCGATGGTCAGAACACTTCCAATCTCTTTTCAGTGCCAACCGCTCAGTCCAAGATTCCGCCCTGCTCCAGCTCCCTCAACAGCCCCTAAGGCTAGAGCTGGATGAGGTTCCCACCCTGGATGAGACATATAAGGCAATCGAACAACTGAAAAGTGGCAAAGCAGCAGGTATGGATGGAATCCCCCCAGAAGTCTGGAAGGCTGGCGGCAAAACTCTGCATGCCAAACTGCATGAGTTTTTCAAGCTTTGTTGGGACCAAGGTAAACTGCCTCAGGATCTTCGTGATGCCACCATCATCACCCTGTACAAAAACAAAGGCAAGAAATCAGACTGCTCAAACTACAGGGGAATCACGTTGCTCTCCATTGCAGGCAAAATCTTCGCTAGGATTCTACTAAAGCTCTGGTAAACTGCTCAGAAATCCCAATTAACCATTTACCACACTTCCTCCCTACTCTCTGGGGCTGGTTCCCTCCCTTTTCTTTGAACTTGCTCGGTTCACTGTAAAGTTTATCACAATTCATTCCAACATCTAAAACAATAGATGCAGAATCAAAACTATCGATTAGCTCATGTTCCAACATCAAAATCCAAGGTGCGCTCATTATTGGAGCTTTACTGTAGAATAAAGGATACTGTTACAGAAGTACACAGCGTGGAAACAGGCTCTTCAGCCCAACTTGCCCACACTCACAATTATGTCCCATCCACATGAGTCCCACTTGATGCCTAGCCTATCCATGATTTTATCCAATTATATCTTGAACATTACAACAGCTTCTGCCTTAACCTGTTCCTCCATATTCCCACCACCCTCCATGTTTAAAAAAAAAAATCACCCTTCAGATTCCTATTAAATCTCACCTTTAGCCAGTGTCCATCGCTACCGATTCCCCTACTCTGGATACAATAGTGTGTCTTCACCAAATCTCACCTTTAGCCTGTGTCCATCGTGACTGATTCCCCTACTCTGAATAGAATAGTGTGTCTTCACCAAATCTCACCTTTAGCCTGTGTCCATCGTGACCGATTCCCCTACTCTGGATAGAATAGTGTGTCTTCACCAAATCTCACCTTTAGCCTGTGTCCATCGTGACCGATTCCCCTACTCTGGATAGAATAGTGTGTCTTCACCAAATCTCACCTTTTGCCTGTGTCCATCGTTACCGATTCCCCTACTCCGGATAGAATAGTGTGTCTTCACCAAATCTCACCTTTTGCCTGTGTCCATCGTTACCGATTCCCCTACTCTGGATAGAATAGTGTGTCTTCACCAAATCTCACCTATAGCCTGTGTCCATCGTTACCGATTCCCCTACTCCGGATAGAATAGTGTGTCTTCACCAAATCTCACCTTTTGCCTGTGTCTATCGTTACCGATTCCCCTACTCTGGATAGAATAGTGTGTCTTCACCAAATCTCACCTTTAGTCTGTGTCCATCGTTACCGATTCCCCTACTCTGGATAGAATAGCGTGTCTTCACCAAATCTCACCTTTAGTCTGTGTCCATCGTTACCGATTCCCCTACTCTGGATAGAATAGTGTGTCTTCACCAAATCTCACCTTTAGCCTGTGTCCATCGTGACCGATTCCCCTACTCTGGACAGAATAGTGTGTCTTCACCAAATCTCACCTATAGCCTGTGTCCATCGTTACCGATTCCCCTACTCCGGATAGAATAGTGTGTCTTCACCAAATCTCACCTTTTGCCTGTGTCCATCGTTACCGATTCCCCTACTCTGGATAGAATAGTGTGTCTTCACCAAATCTCACCTTTAGTCTGTGTCCATCGTTACCGATTCCCCTACTCCGGATAGAATAGTGTGTCTTCACCAAATCTCACCCATAGCCTGTGTCCATCGTTTCCGATTCCCCTACTCTGGATAGAATGGTGTGTCTTCACCAAATCTCACCTTTAGCCTGTGTCCAACGTTACTGATTCCCCTACTCTGGATAAAATAGTGTGTCTTCACCAAATCTATTCCTCTCATGATGTTGTACAACTGAGATCATCCTCAAAGAATAAAGCCCTGGCCTTCTCAACCTCTCCCCCACATCCCCCCCCCAAACTCGAGTCCCTGCAACATCCTTGTAAATCTCTGCGCTCTTAGTCCAGTTTGACAATATCTTTCCTGCATCAAGGTGACCAAAACTGGACAATACTACAAATGGGACTCACCAACATCTTCTACAATTGCAACATGACCTTCCAACTTCAAAACTCATTACGCTTACTGATGAAGACCAATGTGTCGATACCCTTGTAACCACCCTATCTATCTGTGATGCCACTTTCAAAGTACTAGGTACTTGACAGCGTAGGTTAAAGTGAGGAGTGAGTGGATTGGAGGTGAACATAGAACATTAACTACAGGTCCTTCTGCCCACAATGTTGTGCCAACCTATGCAAATCTACTCCACAACAATCTAATCCTTCCCCACACCAAACCCATAACCTTACATTCACATGTCTAAGAGTTTTTTATATGTCATTATTGTACCAGCCTCCATCATTACCTCTGGCAAATGAAACTCATCTCTGACATCTCTACTAAACATTCCTTCAATTACCTTAAACAGACGTACTCTGGTATTTGCTATTGTGGTCCTGGGAAAAAGGTGCTAGCTGTCTATCCTATCTCCCTCACAATCTTATTACTCCTTTATGGCCTTCTCTACACTGGAGAGACTGGGCAATTAATTCACTGAGCACTTTCGCTCTGTCAACATTAGTGACAGGGATCTCCCAGTGGCCAACCATTTCAATTCTGCGCCCCTCTCCCATACTCGCATGTCTGTCCATGGCCTCATGTACTGTCCCACCAAGATCACCTGTAAATTGGAGGAACAGTACTGACTACTCCAGTAGAGCTACTAAATGAATACACCAGACACAGTATGAGTCAGCAAAAAAAAAAATTATTTGAATTTGCCTCCACTTTTAAACCCCTCCCAGCTCAGAACCAGAATTGACATCACCCTGTGCCTGCCACTCACCTGTGGGGCTTGTTTCTTTAAATAAAAATGACGGGAGCCCCTGGCCTTCTTGAAGGTGGGTGCCCCAGTCTCCAGGTGGCGTGACCCAGTCCGCACCACTATGCACGGTCTCCCGGCCAGGTGAGCAGTGACCTGGCCCGTGGCACTGCACGGCACCTTGGTGAGCCGCATGAGCAACGGTTCAGCCCACTGCACCACTCAGCCCACTACAGAACATCACTTGATTTTCCATCTGGGTATTCTCCAACCGGATTCTGCTAACCTATTCTCCATTCTCCCTCCCTTCCCTTTCTCTTTGACTCCTTTCTCTTAGTTCCTCACCCCCTGTGGTAATACAACCACTACATTGGCCACCCTCCTATTGACCTACTGCAGGGAGCAATCACTGTACCTGCAGGAAGGCAAACTGGGAGGCTGGCCCCACCTACCCACTGTCAATCACCAGCCCCTATAAAGACTCGTGCCAGCCCCTTTGGTAGTTAGTTGAGCACGTGGAGTCAGGAAGGTACAGAGACCTTGTGTGTACGTTTAAGCAGATTAAAGCCTGTTTGTACAGTCTATGTACTTTATGCCTGAATTCTTCGCACAGCAGCACTCATACCCTCATCTCTCTCTATTCAGAGCCATTCCTCCTCCCCCTAGCTGTTGTGCCCTCCCTCCCTTATCCATCTATTACCTCCTGCTTTTGGTCCATGCCCCTCCCTCTATCATTTGGTTCGGGCACAAGCACGAAACGTTGGTTATGTATCTTTATGTGTGATATATAAAGTACACTGTCTGACCTGCTGAGTTTCTCCAGGATTGTGTTTTTACTCCTACTAAGTTTCCTCTCATCCTTCATCACTCCAAAGAGAAAAGCCTTAGTTTAGTCAACTGTGATATGTTTCTTTAATCTAGCAATATCCCAGTATATCTCCTCTGAACCCCAACACTTCTACATCCTTCCTGTAAAGAGGCAACTAGAACTAAATGCAATATTCTGTGTGGTCTAACCAGAGTTTTATAGAGCTGTCACATACCTCGTGGCTCTTTAAAGTCCAGCACACCATATGCTTTCTTAATCACCCTATCAACTTGTCCAACCTTTAGACTACGGACATGGATCTCAAGATCCAGCAGTTTCTACGAACTACCATTAATCATGCACTCTTCCTTCATGATCAACCTTCCAAAGTGCATAACTTCACACTTTCCGGATTGTACTTCATTGGCCACTTCTCCACCCAACTCTGCCTCCTGTTTCTACCCTGATGTAACCTATGACAACACTGCACACTAACGTGGTAAAGGTGGTTTTTGAAATGAACTGAAACGATGGCTAATTTAAATTTTGCTACTTTTAATGTTAACAGGCTTAATAATCTGATTAAGAGAAAAAGAGTATTGGTGTAAATTAAAAAATTAAAGGTTGATGTTGCTTTTTTGCAAGAAACACATTTGATTGAGAAGGAACATCAGAAATTGAAAAGAGATTGGGTTGGACAAGTTATAGCAAAAGCAAGATGAGTAGCTATTTTAATTAATTAAAAAGTTATCTTTTAAATTGGAATCAGTTGGTCGACTTTTGATTGTTAAATGTAATTTTTTTTTCTGAGTCTTGGACTTTAATGAATATATATGCTCCTAATATAGAGAATGAGAAATTTATGTTGGATTCTTTTCTTAACTTAAATCAAGCATATGAAAACATTATAGTAGGTGGTGTTTAGTAATTGGTGTTTGGATCCATTATTAGATAAATCTCCAAAAACAGTAGTTAGGACTAAAATGGCTAAACAGCTAAAGGTGTTAATGAAAGATATGAATTTAGTAGATATATGGAGGAGGCTAAATCCTAAAGAGAAAGATTTTTTGTGTTATTCATTTCGACATGATTCTTATTCTAGGATGGATTTACTTTTGGTATCAGCACACAACTGCAAGGTCGTGTATTGAAGGCTGAATGTAAGAGTAGTAGGATTTGGTCTCATCATTCTTTGTTATTAATACATGATCCTTTATCTGGACATCTAAAATCCGGTTAGCTCTGGCGGTTGGGGGAGGCGGTCAGGGAAGGTGGCTGAGGGAGACTGCCGGGCAGCTGAGGGACCGGCGGTCAGGGGAGACAGCTGAGGGACCGCGGTTGAGGGTGGAGGCCAGGCGGCTGAGGGACTGGCAGTCAGGGGAGACTTCCGGGCAGTTGAGGGAAACAACCGAGGGACTGCGATTGGGGGAGGCGGCTGGGCAGCCCAGGGACTGGCGGTCGGGGGAAGACTGCTGGGCGGACGAGGGATCAGCGGTTGGGGGAGGCGGCTGGGGGGTGGGTACAGCAGCCGAAATCTGTAAAAATCCGAAATTTGGAACCCACTGTCCCCCAAGGGTTCCAGATAAAGGATCGTGTACCTGTATATATCGATGGAGATTTAATTCTCTGTTATTGAAAAATGTAGTATTTTGTAATTTTATGAGATCAAGTACAGTTCTTTTTGAAAACAAATGTGGTTCAGTTAAAAGTAAATTTGTTTTATGGGATGCATTAAAAGCATATTTGAGTGGACAACTTATTAGTTTTACCACTAAAATTAAGAAACATGTAGCTGATGTAATTAAATTAAAGAGATAAAGATATTAGAAAAAGATTTACAGCAAAATTCAACAGAAGTTAAGAAAATGCATTAACTAATATGAAGTTACGATATAATTCGTTACAAACATAAGTTTGAGAAGTTATTACAGAGAACTAGACAAAGATATTATGAATTAAGGGAAAGCTCAAAGTATTAGCTTGGCAGTTAAAAACAGAACAAGTTTCTAGAACAATAAATGCTATTAGGGATGAATCAATAATTACATACAAAACTCGGAGATTAATGATCTGTTTAGAAAATTTTATGAAAATTGTATACTTCTGAAGTAGTGGAGGAATGAGGTCAATATTGATATTTTTAAAATCTGATTTGGATATACCTTTTTTGAGTGGTAAGGATATTAAAGATTTGGATACTTTTTTTTTACTGCTAAATAAGTAATAGATGCAGGAGATGATGGCTTTACTTCTGAATTTTATAAAAAAATTCAGGATCGATAAATTCCATTATTGATGGATGTATTGAAACAGGCGACAGAGGTTCATTCTTTTCCGGATTCTTTTTCTCAAGCAATTATAACAGTTATTCTTAAGAAAGATGGGGACCCATTGAAAGCTGGGTCTTAAAGACCAATTTCATTATTAAGTGTTGATTATAAAATTGTAGCAAAGGTTCTAGCTAATAGGTTGGCTAAATATTTACCAGATTTAATTTATTTAGATCAGGCGGGTTTTATTCAAAATCGTTATTCTGCAGATAATATTGTGAAGTTGATTTCTTTAATTAACATTTCTTGGGAAGGATCCAACCTACCAATGGTTATTTTGTTGGATGCAAAAAAGGCCTTTATTAAAGTTTTTTTATTTTAAGTTTGAGAGATTTAAATTTGTCTTTTTTATAATTGGTTGCTAGAGTTGTACCTTTTTAGGTTGACCAGATCAACTAGACAAGGCTGTCCTTTGTCACCAGCTCTATTTGCATTAGTTATTGAACCTTTGGTTCAGATAATTAGAGAAGGTAGTAATATTAAAGGTATTAAGGCGAAATCTGATGAATTTAAAATTAATTTCTTTGCAGGTGATGTTTTGATATATTTAACAGAACCTCAGAATTCTTTAGAGGTGTTTACATGACAGATTGGAACAGTATGGCGAGATATCAGGTTATAAAATTAACTGGGAAAAGAGCGAGATTATGTCATTAGCTGAAATGGATCATTCTTCTTGTAGGCATATTGTGAAATTCAAATGGTCAGATCAGATCAAGTATTTAGGTGTTAAGGTAGATTGTAATTATAGTCATTTATATGAATTAAATTATTTGCCATTATTGTCTAAAATTAAACATGATTTGAATCAATGGAAAGATTTACCGATTATGTTAATAGGAAGATTTAATTGTATTAAAATTAATATTTTTTCATCAAATTCAATATTTATTTCAATCTATTCCCTGTAAGATTCTTAAATGCTTTGGTGAGGAACTTTTTATGGAAGGATAAATGGTAAGATTTCTTTACAAAAATTAACTTGGAAATATGAAAAAGTTGGATAAAGGAGGTCTGCAATTCCATAACTTTCAAAATTATTATGATGCAGCACAATTGAAATTTATTAATAGGATGTTTGATAAAGATAAACCTTTGGGCTAATATTGAATTATCTCAAATTGGTGAGAAGATGATGAATCAGTTTATTTATACAGGTACACAATCCTTCATCCGGACATCCAAAATCTGGCAAGTGGGGTGAGAGACTGGCAGCGCGAGTCGGCCGGGCGAGGGGGGAGAGACTGGCAGCGCGAGTCAGCCGGGCGAGGGGGGAGAGAGACCGGCAGCGCGTGTCGGCCAGGCGAGGGGGGTGACCGGCAGCACGAGTAGGCCGGGAGAGGGTGGGGCGGACGGGATGGGGGGGGGGTGAAGAGAACCAGCAGCGCGATTGGAAAGGGGTGGGGTTGGATACTGCAGCACAATTCGGGTGGGCTTAAATCTGGCTTTCCGAGATCCGGAAAAATCCGAAATTCAAAACACACTATCCCCCAAGGGTTCCGGATAAAGGATTGTGTACCTGTAGATGGAATCCTAAAATATTGAGTTGTTACAATTTACCTGTTTTGAAATATTTAATGTATTTATGGTATAAAAATATGTAGTTATAGGTACTCAAGGTAAGATTTCAGGTAAAACTCCTTTGTATCAAAATAAGCTCTTCCCCTTCACACTTAATAATCATCTTAAGTTATGGGATCAAAAGAGTATTAAATTTGTGTAAGATTGTTATGAAGCAGGATATTTTATTTCTTTTCAAAAAGAGAAATATGATACATCTTCAAATACTCTTTTTTCTTATCATCAAATTAAAGCTTTATTATTGGATAATTTTAGGCATATTTTACAATTACCTAGATGGTCTAAGTATGAAATTTTACCTACTGACGGTGGTAAGAAATTTTACTTACTGAGATGTATGCTTTATTACAGAATAAAATGCTTTAGTTTGATTTACATAAATATAGTTTGAAATGGGAGAAAGATTTAGGTCTACTTATTTTTCAGGATAATTGGATGAATTTATGTAGGGTTAGTATGACTAAAACTGTAAATGTAAGGTATCGATTAGTTCATAATAATTTTATTCATCAATTATCTTTAACTTCGGAAAAATTAAGGCGATTGAAATTCTTCGGATTTATGTTTTAGATGTCCTCAGGATGTAGGTTTTTTTTTACACTCTACTTGGTCATGTGAGACAGTAAAATCTTTTTAGAAAAGATTTAAGGAATTTTTAAAAGTTATTCTGAAAGTGAAATTTTCATTAGATCCTTTAGTATTTTTGTTGGGTAATATTAAGAGGTTGAGTTTAGAATTAAAATTAAATAGATTTCAAATTGCATTTTTGAGATTGGCATTAGCTGTAGTTAGAAAATGTTTTGCAATTACTTGGAAGAATGAGACCGATTTGAGTATTCAGAGATGGCATATGGAGTTGAGGTCTTGTATTTCCAATGGAGAAGATAACATACAATTTGCGTGATAATTTTTTTATCGTAAAACTTAGAGCCCGTATTTGGATTATATGGGGTTGAATTTTTGAATCTCCTCACCGCACAGTAGTGGTGCTACTCCAAATCATGGTAATTAACTGATGAATTTTGCTATGGTTGATCTCCTCTTTCTTTTTTCTTTCTTTCATCGCAATGACATCATCAGCCATCGACTCGGGCCTGTATTATACTGCAGTGAATACGAGAGGCACGTGAGGTCAAGACGGGATCCAAAGCCTGGTGCCTCTTGATGTCCAACTATTCTCTTTGCATTTGCTCTCAGCTCTCCCACTGAGCTCTTGTCGAGCCATGATATCAATTCATTCACAACCACATACAAATTGCGGGGATTCACGGCACCCGCTCCATTTAACAGTTTGCCCCAGCAGGAGCACCTTGTGTCTCCTAAGCAATTACCTAATGAATAACAGCTTTCCCTGCCAGCTCCCTGTCAGGGTTTGAGCCCGAAACACTCTTGGCATCGAAAGCAAGGTCAATATTCTAAATGGAAGCACAACTTTGGCAACATGAAAAGCGACACCTATTGATTATAAATATGTTTTCACTCTATTTCCAGATTTTTTTTTCTGTGCAGGAAACAGCGGGTCCACAATCTGACTTTGAATTAACTGCATCAGAAAGGGTTAACGATATCAGTGGAACTGTTAAAAGATCAAAGATAATCAAGGTTTCCGTGAGTTGGTTTTTACTTTATTATTACTTTAAAGCTTTAATTTTAACGCATTAGTATTTAATGGAAGTGTAGTTAAAACAAAAAACTTGGCCACAATAATACATTCTGCGCCCAAAGGGAGTCAGGTGCTTCTTGATCGCATGTCAGAATTAAATTTGTAATTTTTCACAAGATTCAACCTTCCGCTTTCCTTGCCATTAGGAGATAAGTGGGTCGCTGCTCCCCACGGAACACATGGACACAAGATTGGAACAGCCACCGCTTTCTCGCAGAGGTTAAAACACGTGCATGCGGGAAATATGACCTGATGTTAAATACTCAATTTCACCCACTTTCCTTGGTATATGGTAAGTAAGTGGCATGTACTGGGGGCAAGAGGAAAGGTCTCCTCGTCAGAATAGAAGAGTTCATCTCTCAGGCCTGGGCCGCTGCTCCGGGCTGGAGTAGGAGGGCTGACAGCCCAGGCTGTGCCTGATTGGAGCCAGACTCACTTCGATGTTCAAGGGTTAAAAAAAAACGTAATTGTTACTTCCTCTAGGAAAAGGGTGGGTGCAGAGTAGGGCTCGTATTTTTATTTCTCAATGAACTCGTCCAAATCTGTCCCGCCCGTCTTCCTATCTAGTCATTCTCAGCTTTCCTTCGTGGTCTTAAGAACAGCTACGATTTTGTCTCCAGCCTCTCACCCATCCCTTTTGGGTGATGGCTTCAGGAGGCTTCTCAGCCTCAACGCGCTGCAAATGACGTTAAGGCAGCGTGGGCGGGACTAGGCCACAGTCCACAGGAGCCAGCATTCCTCCGCAGACAGTCTACAGCTCCGACAGGTTATTTCATCTGTTGCCTTTCTGTAAACGACATTAGTGAAGTCACTTGGGCACTCTCCAAAGCTTTTGCAAAGGCTCTGGGGCCGACATGTCTAGCATGAGCAGAGCTCCAGTATCTTAAATAAAATCTGTTTTAAAGTGTTTGTAAGTGACCTACACTAAAAAACCTGCCCCAATTTATCTCCCAAAAACATATCTATGTACAACCCAAACACATTATCTGTCACAGTATCATTACATGACAATAAAGGAAACTTGAATCTTGAGTCCAAATATGTGGCATCAATCTTGATGGAATAGAAGATTCTAATCTACAATATATATCTGTGTAAAAGTAGACCACCCTTTTTTTGGCCCAAATATCTGGCATTTTCCATATGTCATATGTAAAAGCTGACCCCCTTATTTTTGGCCCAGGCTGCTTGCCCACTGGAGCTCCAAATGCCACGACTGCGAACTTACCACCCGATCCTAGCCGCCCAGCCATCAGAGCCCTGAGCACATCAAATGATGCAGGTACTTACCGCAGTCAAAAGTAGTATCCATGTAATAGTCGACCCTATAAATTTAATGTTAAAAATGGCCTACAAAACTTGACATTTAGACAAGTACATATGGAAAGAGTAGATGTTACTCCCTCACATTCTCATCAGCCCCTTGCAAATCTATGCAAATAAGCACAAAAGATGTCCATAATATGCAAATCTTCCTGAATGTAACAGCGCTCAAGGTGTAGCAAAGTTTTCATCTAATTATCTATTCCCTGTGTGCTTTTAATGACAACTACAAATCAATTGTCCAATATTTCAGAGGATTAAATGCTGAAATACTTTCTGAATCAAAGTTCAAATGTTCAATTATTATTCTCCATTCAATCAACTGCTCTTTGGTGAACTTGAGAAAATACAAATCTGTTGAAAAGGAAGACTTGCCCTGTTGCAGAACCCATCAAAGCATCTTGGAGCCAATCACTAGTCTTGGGAATGTAGAAAAGCTAAAAGTTGACAAAGTACCAGAAAATTCTTCTACAGAATATCATAAACTTGACTGTGGCTAACATTTAAGGTGGAGAAGAACATAATGAAGACAAAACAGAATATTATGAACTAGGGGAAAAAACGCACAAAATTCTAGCATGGCAGCTTAAGACAGAACAAACTAAGAGAATGGTATTGGCATCAAGGAAAAAAGACAAACAAATCACATATAATCCAAAGGAGATCAAGGAAAACTTTAGAGAATTCTATGAACAATTATACCAAACAGAAAACGAAGGGAAAGAAGACAAAATAGATGAATTTTTAACTAAAATTGAACTACCAAAATTACAAATAGAGGAACAAAATAAATTAACAGAGCCATTTGAAATAGTAGAAATACAAGAGATAATAAAAAAACTACCAAATAATAAAACACCAGGAGAGGATGGATTCCCAATAGAATTCTATAAAACATTTAAAGATTTATTAATTCCTCCCCTCCTGGAAGTAATCAACCAGATTGACAAATAACAAAGCTTACCAGATTCATGTAAAACAGCAATAATTACAGTAATACCAAAGCAAGCGAAAGATCCACTCGCACAAGCGTCATATAGACCAATATCATTACTTAACACAGATTATAAGATAATAGCTAAACTATTAGCAAACAGATTAGCAGATTATGTACCTAAAATGGTAAATCTAGACCAAACTGGATTTATTAAAAAAAAAACGCACAACAGACAATATTTGTAAATTTATTAACTTAATTCATGCAGGAGAAGGGAGTAAAGCGCCAACAGTAGCAGTTGCTTTAGATGCAGAGAAGGCCTTTGACAGAGTAGAATGGAATTATTTATTCAAAGTATTGCAAAAATTCAGTTTACCAGAGAAGTATATTAATTGGATTAAAGCATTATATAAGGGGCCATTGGCGAAAGTGACAGTAAATGGATATATATCAAAGCAATTTAATTTAAGCAGATCAACAAGGCAGGGATGCCCACTATCACCCTTATTGTTCGCGTTAGCTATAGAACCATTAGCAGAATTGATAAGAACAGAAAATAATATAAAAGGGATAAAAATAAAAGACAAGGAATATAAAATCAGTTTATTTGCAGATGATGTTATAGTGTACTTAACAGAACCAGAATTATCAATAAAAGAATTATATAAGAAATTGAAGGAATATGGAGAAGTGTCAGGTTACAAGATTAACGTAAATAAAAGTGAAGCAATGCCAATGAATAATGCGGATTTCTCAAAATTTAAGAAGGAATCACCATTCAGATGGCAAATGCAAGCAATAAGATACCTAGGTATACAAATAAATAAAAATCTCGGCCATCTATATAAACTCAATTATTATTCACTAATGAAAAAATTACAGGACGATTTAGAGCATTGGAAAGATTTACCACCAACACTAATAGGAATGATAAACTGTATTAAAATGAACATTTTCCCAAGGATACAATACCTATTTCAGGCATTGCCAATACACTTGACAGAGAAATTCTTCAAGGAGTTAAAGAAAATAATAAGGAAATTTTTATGGAAAGGGGGGAAACCGAGGATAGCACTAGATAAATTAACAGAATGGTATAAACAAGGAGGCTTACAACTGCCAAGCTTTAAAAATTATTATAGAGCCACACAATTAAGATACCTATCAGATTTTTATCAAACAAGGGAAAAGCCAGATTGGATTAGATTAGAACTAGATAAAATAGGGGAAAAGATACCTGAACACATATTATATAAATGGGATGAAAAATTGGTACAACGTAGGAGTTCTCCAGTATTACATCATCTGCTCAATATTTGGAAGAAGATTCATCTAGAAAAGAATAAAACAAATTACCAATTACCAAAACTATAACTGACGCAAAATCAGTTACTCCCTTTTACAATAGATAATCTTTCCTTTAGAGAATGGGAGAAAAAAGGGATCAAAAGAATAGAAAATTGTTTTTCAGGAAATAGATTATTATCCTTTGAACAAATGAAGGATAAATATAATATAACTCAAGATCTTTTCTTTGGCTTGGCTTCGCGGACGAAGATTTATGGAGGGGGTAAAAAAAGTCCACGTCAGCTGCAGGCTCGTTTGTGGCTGACCAGTCCGATGCGGGACAGGCAGACACGATTGCAGCGGTTGCAAGGGAAAATTGGTTGGTTGGGGTTGGGTGTTGGGTTTTTCCTCCTTTGCCTTTTGTCAGTGAGGTGGGCTCTGCGGTCTTCTTCAAAGGAGGCTGCTGCCCGCCAAACTGTGAGGCGCCAAGATGCACGGTTTGAGGCGTTATCAGCCCACTGGCGGTGGTCAATGTGGCAGACACCAAGAGATTTCTTTAGGCAGTCCTTGTACCTTTTCTTTGGTGCACCTCTGTCACGGTGGCCAGTGGAGAGCTCGCCATATAACACGATCTTGGGAAGGCGATGGTCCTCCATTCTGGAGACGTGACCCATCCAGCGCAGCTGGATCTTCAGCAGCGTGGACTCGATGCTGTCGACCTCTGCCATCTCGAGTACCTCGACGTTAGGGGTGTGAGCGCTCCAATGGATGTTGAGGATGGAGCGGAGACAACGCTGGTGGAAGCGTTCTAGGAGCCGTAGGTGGTGCCGGTAGAGGACCCATGATTCGGAGCCGAACAGGAGTGTGGGTATGACAACGGCTCTGTATACGCTTATCTTTGTGAGGTTTTTCAGTTGGTTGTTTTTCCAGACTCTTTTGTGTAGTCTTCCAAAGGCGCTATTTGCCTTGGCGAGTCTGTTGTCTATCTCATTGTCGATCCTTGCATCTGATGAAATGGTGCAGCCGAGATAGGTAAACTGGTTGACCGTTTTAAGTTTTGTGTGCCCGATGGAGATGTGGGGGGGCTGGTAGTCATGGTGGGGAGCTGGCTGATGGAGGACCTCAGTTTTCTTCAGGCTGACTTCCAGGCCAAACATTTTGGCAGTTTCCGCAAAGCAGGACGTCAAGCGCTGAAGAGCTGGCTCTGAATGGGCAACTAAAGCGGCATCATCTGCAAAGAGTAGTTCACGGACAAGTTTCTCTTGTGTCTTGGTGTGAGCTTGCAGGCGCCTCAGATTGAAGAGACTGCCATCCGTGCGGTACCGGATGTAAACAGCGTCTTCATTGTTGGGGTCTTTCATGGCTTGGTTCAGCATCATGCTGAAGAAGATTGAAAAGAGGGTTGGTGCGAGAACACAGCCTTGCTTCACGCCATTGTTAATGGAGAAGGGTTCAGAGAGCTCATTGCTGTATCTGACCCGACCTTGTTGGTTTTCGTGCAGTTGGATAATCATGTTGAGGAACTTTGGGGGACATCCGATGCGCTCTAGTATTTGCCAAAGCCCTTTCCTGCTCACGGTGTCAAAGGCTTTGGTGAGGTCAACAAAGGTGATGTAGAGTCCTTTGTTTTGTTCTCTACACTTTTCTTGGAGCTGTCTGAGGGCAAAGACCATGTCAGTGGTTCCTCTGTTAGTGCGAAAGCCGCACTGTGATTCTGGGAGAATATTCTCAGCGACACTAGGTATTATTCTATTTAGTAGAATCCTAGCGAAGATTTTGCCTGCAATGGAGAGCAACGTGATTCCCCTGTAGTTTGAGCAGTCTGATTTCTCGCCTTTGTTTTTGTACAGGGTGATGATGGTGGCATCACGAAGATCCTGAGGCAGTTTACCTTGGTCCCAACAAAGCTTGAAAAACTCATGCAGTTTGGCATGCAGAGTTTTGCCGCCAGCCTTCCAGACTTCTGGGGGGATTCCATCCATACCTGCTGCTTTGCCACTTTTCAGTTGTTCGATTGCCTTATATGTCTCATCCAGGGTGGGAACCTCATCCAGCTCTAGCCTTAGGGGCTGTTGAGGGAGCTGGAGCAGGGCGGAATCTTGGACTGAGCGGTTGGTACTGAAAAGAGATTGGAAGTGTTCTGACCATCGGTTGAGGATGGAGATCTTGTCGCTGAGGAGGACTTTGCCGTCTGAGCTGCGCAGCGGGCTTTGGACTTGGGGTGAGGGGCCGTACACAGCCTTTAGAGCCTCGTAGAAACCCCTGAAGTCGCCAATGTCCGCGCTGAGCTGTGTTCGTTTGGCGAGGCTAGTCCACCACTCATTTTGGATCTCCCGGAGTTTGCGCTGAAGATGGCTGCATGCGCGACGGAAGGCTTGTTTCTTCTCTGGACAGGACGGCTTTGTAAGGTGAGCCTGGTGGGCAGCTCGCTTCTTTGCCAGCAGCTCCTGGATTTCCTGGCTGTTTTCGTCAAACCAGTCCTTGTTTTTCCTGGAGGAGAAGCCCAGTACCTCTTCAGTGGATTGCAGTATGGTAGTCTTCAACTGATCCCAGAGGGTTTCAGGGGACGGGTCCGTGAGGCGGGTTGCAACGTCGAGCTTTGCTTTGAGGTTTGCCTGGAAGTTTCCTCTCGCTTCGTCTGACTGCAGTTTTCCAACATTGAACCTCTTTCTGGGGGCTTTATTGTTCCTGGGCTTTGGCTTGAAGTGAAGGTTGAGCTTGCAGCGAACCAGCCGGTGGTCAGTGTGGCATTCCGTGCTAGGCATGACCCTGGTGTG
The DNA here is from genome assembly GCF_036971445.1 of Narcine bancroftii. NCBI lineage: Eukaryota > Metazoa > Chordata > Chondrichthyes > Torpediniformes > Narcinidae > Narcine > Narcine bancroftii. The sequence goes on along the minus strand of NC_091474.1, from coordinate 241,913,798 downwards.
GAGCACATCTTGTTTGTCACTTTCTCGCACCAGGATGTAGTCCAGGAGGTGCCAGTGTTTGGATCGGGGATGCATCCAGGTGGTCTTCAGGCTGTCCCTCTGCTGAAAAAGGGTGTTTGTAATGACAAGCCGCTGTTCTGCGCAGAGCTCCAACAGGAGGCGCCCATTGTCGTTGCACTTGCCGACGCCATGCTTGCCCAGGATTCCTGGCCAGGTTTCTGAGTCTTTGCCGACACGAGCGTTGAAGTCGCCCAGGATGACAACCTTGTCGGCTGTAGGGGTACGTTGGATGAGGTTGCGCAGGTCGGTGTAGAACTTGTTCTTTTCTGCTGGTTCCGCCTGGAGGGTTGGAGCATAGACACTGATGAGGGTGATGTGACGCTTGTTTTGAAGTGGGAGTCGCATGGACATGATTCGGTCCGAGAGGCCTGTCGGAAGGTTTTCGAGTTTGGAGGCAATGAAGCTCTTGACCATGAAGCCTACACCAGATAGGCGTCGTTCATCCGAAGGCTTGCCAGACCAGTAGTGTGTGTAGCCCGCGCCGCGTTCTTGGAAGCTGCCTACATCTGCCAGGCGGACTTCACTGAGAGCGGCTATGTCGATGTCAAGTCTGAGGAGTTCATGTGCAATGAGGGCAGACCGACGTTCAGGTCGATGGCTGTCAGTCTTATCTAGCATGGTTCTGATGTTCCAGCATGCTAGCTTGAGTTTGTGAGCATCTTTTGAGGGGGAGGACGTGGAGGGGGAGGACGTGGAGGGGGAGGACGTGGAGGGGGAGGACGTGGACCTGTCCTCGGGCCTGCGCAAAGGAGCTTTTAGGTGGAGTGCAGTGCGCGCAGTACTGGCCCCACCCTTTACACCCATGGTTCGTGTGCCGTGGCCAAGCAAGCTGGGACGTGGCAGCGAGGTCCTTGGGTCGTAGGTTTTATATCAGAGTGGCCTTCTCCTATGCAGGTTTCTTACCCGGGCTGGAGGGGCATGCCTCCCCTCCTAGGTCGGTCCATACTGCCCGGACCGGGGCCTCCGTCTGCCTCACTCGACCGAGGCCGGGGCCGCCGTCTCCCCCTTGCTCCTGCCCGTATCGGGGCCGCCGCCGTCTACCCTTCGCCCGGACCGGGGCCGGGGCCGCTGCTGCTCTCCCTGTGCCCGGACTGGGGCCGCCGTCTCCCCCTTGCTCCTGCCCGTATCGGGGCCGCCGCCGTCTACCCTTCGCCCGGACCGGGGCCGGGGCCGCCGCTGCTCTCCCTGTGCCCGGACTGGGGCCGTCGTCTCCCCCTTGCTCCTGCCCGGATCGGGGCCGCCGCCGTCTACCCTTCGCCCGGACCGGGGCCGGGGCCGCCGCTGCTCTCCCTGTGCCCGGACTGGGGCCGCCGTCTCCCCCTTGCTCCTGCCCGTATCGGGGCCGCCGCCGTCTACCCTTCGCCCGGACCGGGGCCGGGGCCACCGCTGCTCTCCCTCAAGATACAGTGCTGGCATATTACCAACTGAGATCCTACTTGAAGGACAAATTAGGAAGCATTCTGAGGTTACCAGAGGGAAGTAACTTTGAATATGTGATTACAGATAGAATGATAATTAAAATATTTATAACAAATATGTATATTAAA